>NC_083111.1:81741318-82041318 GCF_949774975.1 Lagenorhynchus albirostris | reverse complement strand
CTCTTTTTCCCTCCCTCACTGTCCGTCGAAGGCCTAGACTTAGTGAGGGTGACAAAAAGGGCTGTACCTTGGGGGAGTAAGATATGTATTTTCTCTGAATTCTGGTTGCCGCTAAGGGCCTGCGATTCTCTACAGGGGACCCAGGATACAGCACTGGCCAGGCCCAGGTGGGGACCCACCTGACAGTGGTCACTGCTGCCTTAGCCTTGCTGCCCTCACGGCCTGGGGCTTCGGCCCTCAAGCCGATTTGAGAGCCAGAAGCTCCCCTAGGAAGCCCGCTTCTCATTCTGACCTCCCAGAGAGATGCCTGGGGAGGGGCCAAGTTTATATACTGGGGTTGGGGTGGGGTCCTGTGCCCACTCCTCTTGTCCCTGCAGTCCGTCCTTCCGGTTCCTGTCTATTCGAGCCTCCAGTCGCATCATGCTTCCTCTTGCGGCCCCACAGGCTCATTCAGCCCCGGTTTTTCCTGCCTCATGCCTTTTGCACACGTTGTTCCTGCTGCCTGCGGTGCCCTCCCCACCTCCATTACCTTAGCCAAGTTAGCACCTAGGGGAAGTGACCCATCAGACTAAGTCAGAATTTCCTCGTTTAAGTGCTTTCAGAGTTTCTTGTGCTTCGGTGCTATTATCACAGCTGTAATTTTGCATTTGTTTTTGTGGTCACTTAACTCTCTTCTCCAGTAGACTGCTCCGTGAGTGCAAAGTCTGTGTGTACTGTTCACTACTGTATCCCCATTGCTTGGTTGCGCACCTGGCACCCGTGGCAATCACCCATTACATGTTTGTGGAGTGATTCATACATACTACACACTCTGAAAGATGAATGGAGCTTCGGGGGGCAGGTACTCAGGTGCCATGGCGACTTTGGCCCCGCCCCAAGTCCCTGCCAGAGAACACCTGGGGTTGGAGGTAAAGGATGGGGGAACGTAGTACCACGCCCCTCGGTTAGCCTGGAAGTCAGGGGTTGGGGCCTCCAGGATACTGATCTCTGACCTTTTCGTTACTTCCAGCAGGTCTCTGGGCCGGGACACGCGGATCCCCACCCACGCAGGCGCATGGTAGGAGTCTGACTTCCCCCGTTCCCACCCTCGTTCTGGGAGGGCCCCTTCCTCCTCCTTTGGGCACCCTCCCTGCCCACTGGGCCTGGACCTAGACCCTCCCTTGGCTCCACACTGTGACCCTTGCCGGTCTCCGGCATGCCCATTGCCAAGGTAGTGAGCAAACACCTGCCCAGACAGGGCCCTGCCTGAGGCTCTCTGGGGAAGGTTGTATATCACCGTAGTCTGGGTCCCTCCCCCTTCTCCATACTGTCCCTCCCCTTGATTTTCTTTTCTTTTATTATTATTACTGTTTTGGCCACACTGCGTGGCTTGTAGGATCTTAGTTCCCTGACCAGGGATCTAATCTATGCCCCCTGCAGTGGAAGTGCGGAGTCCTAACCATAGGACCTCCAGGGAATTCTCTCCTCCCCTTGATTTTAGAGCCAAAGGGGCCTGGTGACTGTCTCACCCAACCTTGTGGTCCATGTGCCTGAGACACCCAGGGGTCCCTGGGGGACTGGTGTGTGTCCTTTCAGGAGGCTGTGACGTTTGGTGATGTGGCTGTGCACTTCTCACGGGAGGAATGGCAGTGTCTGGACCCTGGCCAGAGGGCCCTCTACAAGGAGGTGATGCTCGAGAACCACAGCAGTGTGGCCGGACTAGGTGAGGCTTCATCTGGACACCCTTAGCCCCTGCGTCATCGGTCAGCACCCACCTAGCCAGGCCTCTGTTATATATATTTATTTATTTATTGTTTTATTTTATTTATTTTTGGTTGTATTCAGTCTTCGTTGCTGCGTGCGGGCTTCTCGTGGTGGCTTCTCTTGTTGCGGAGCATGGGCTCTAGGCGTGTGGGCTTCAGTAGTTGTGGCACGCGGGCTCAGTAGTTGTGGGTCACGGGCTCCAGAGCGCAAGCTCAGTAGCTGTGGCGCAGGGGCTTAGTTGCTCCACGGCATGTGGGATCTTCCTGGACCAGGGCTTGAACCCGTGTCCCCTGCACTGGCAGGTGGATTCTTAACCACTGCGCCACCAGGGAAGCCCCAAGAATCCTTTTTTATCTTTGTCCACACACTGAGCTGTTTCCCCAGCACTAAACAATCCATCCTTTCCCGTTGATTTGTAGAGCTGCCTTTTTCATATGTGTGATGGTGTGTTTCTGAGCTCTGGTCTGTTAGGGGGCAGCTCTCTGCTTTTTGTTAGGTTGTTCTGTTATTAGTATTACTTTTGATTGCTTTGGTTTGTGGCATGTTAATACCTGGTGGGGCAGCTCTCGCTCTTTATTCTTTTTAAAATTTCACTTACTTACGGCTAACAGAGTAGTTCTTTCGTGTAAGTTTAGAATAAGTTTGAGTTCCTTGAAAATTGCACTGGAATTTTTATAGGGGAGGGGTTTGAATTTGTAGATAGTGTGAGGAGAACTGGCACCTTTCTGTTAACTGTTCCCACCCAAGACCGTGCATTGTGTCTCCATTTACCTACTTACCTCTGCAGACGTTATTAGAGTGTGGGCATTTCCTCCACAGTGGTCTGGTGTTTGATCTTCAGTTTAGGTTGTTTTGTGAATGTATCATTGTTATGTTATATTTCTAGCTGATTATTGCTGCTATAGAGAAATGCTCTTGATTTTGGAGGATAGACCTTGTATTTGGCCACTTCATTGGACTCCCTGCTAGTTCTGGTATCATGTTCTAAGGAGGGGCCTGCAAGTGAAAGCTTGGTGTTTTCCCTCCTGGCCCCCATGTGTCCTGATCTTTAGCAATGGCCAGAGCGCCCGTGCTGTTAGGAGTGCTGTGGCCATGCTTGTTTTGTTCTGATTTTAAAGGGAATGCATGTAACTAAGGACAGAAGTTGGCTGAAGAGTTTCGGTGTTTTGTTTTTTGTTTTTGGCTGCGTTGCCGTGCGCGGGCTTTCTCTAGTTGCGGCGAGCGGGGGTACTCTTTGTTGCAGTGTGCGGGCTTCTCATTGTAGTGGCTTCTATTGTTGCGGAGCACAGGCTCCAGGCGCGCGGGCTTCGGTAGTTGTGGCTCACAGGCTCTAGAGTGCACACTCAGTAGTTGTGGTGCACCGGCTTAGTTGCCCCGCGGCATGTAGGATCTTCCCGGAGCAGGGATAGAACCCGTGTTCACTGCATTGGCAGGTGGATATTTCAAATTCTTTTCCTACATTAATTGAGATGTCCATATGTTTTTTTTTTTCTTAGCCTGTTAGTCTAATAAGTTACATTGGCATATTTCCTTATATTCCTGGAATAAACTCTACTTAAGTCATGATATTTACATATGCATTCTGATAACCTTTTGGACTCAGGTAGTCAGTATTGTATTTTGGATTTTTGCATCCCTGTTCCTAAGCCAAATGGACTTGTATGGTTTTTTGTTTGTTTGTTTTTTCTTTTTTGGTGAATTGTCATTATATAGTTTGACATTTTTTGCATATAAGTTTCATAAAATGAGCTGGGAAGCTTTTGCTGTCTTTCTTAATTTCTGGAAGAATTTATATAGATGGAATTAATTGAACCTTCGAGTTTTTGGTTGAACTCACCTGTAAAACCACCTGGGCCTTGGGCCCTTGGGGAAGGAAGGTCTTTGACTGGAATTTACGTTTTATTAATGCCTCATGGTCTATCAAGCTTACGGATTTTCCCCTGTGCCAATTTTGTCATTTCTAGTTTTTGTACAGATAGATCTACTCATTCAGATTTTCAATTTTTTTAGCGTGTATTTGTTCGTAATACTCTTTATTTTTAATCTCTATTATGTTTGTGTCCCTTGTTTGTTTTATTTTTTGCAGCATCTTTTCACTGTGTTGACTGTTATTTTTTTAAAAAAATATTTATTTATGTTAGCTGCACTGGGTCTTTGTTGCAGCACACAGGATCTTTTCGTTGTGACATGTGGACTCTTAGTTGCAGCATGCGGACTTCGTAGGTGTGGTATGCATGTAGGATCTAGTTCCCCCACCAGGGATGGAACCCAGGCCCCCTGCATTGGGAGCACAGAGTCTTACCCACTGGACCACTAGGGAAGTCCCTGTGATTGGTTTTGCCACAAGACTATGCTTTTTATCTTTTTGAAGAACCAGCTTTTGGGTTTTTTTGGGGGGAAGGGGTGCTCTTTCATTGAATCTTGCCCACTTTTGTTATTTTCTCCCTTTTTATTTATTTGTGTTTGCTGTGTTGTTTTGTTTACAATTCCTTGAATTTAATATTTACCTTTTCTGTGTTTATCATTCTTGTTTCTTTTTTTAAAAATAAATTTATTATTTAATTTTAATTTTATTTCTGGCTGCATTGGGTCTTTGTTGCGCGCAGGATTTCTCTGGCTGCGGTGAACGGGACTACTCTTCGTTGCGGTGCATGGGCTTCTCACTGTGGTGGCTTCTCTTGTCACGGAGCACGGCTCTAAGCGTACAGGCTTCAGTAGTTGTGGCACAAGGGCTCAGTAGTTGTGGCTTGCAGGCTCTAGTGCGCAGGCTCAGTAGTTGTGGTGCACGGGCTTAGTTGCTCCATGGCATGGAGCCGGACCAGGGCTCGAACCCGTGTCCCCTGCACTGGCAGGTGGATTCTTAACCACTGTGCCACCAGGGAAGCCCCCAATCATTCTTGTTTCTGGTCAACATATTTTAAAATGTGAAATTTTATTTGTAAGTACTGCTTCAGCTGCGCGCTACAAATTTTGACTTATAGTAAATACAATTTACTTACAGTAAATACCACTTAGTAATTCATCATTTCGTTTTCAGGTAGCTAATGGTTTTGAGCTACTTGTTGTGGTGGCTGTCATGTCCAGTTGCATTTAGTTCAGGTGCAGTCTGTGGTATTGTTCTGTGGCCTGTGCCTGATCCCCTTCCTGACTGGCCCAGGGATGTTTCTCTGTGAGCATTGCACATGTGCTTGGTAAGAACACCTGTTTCATGTTGACTGTGGGTCAACTCAGGGTCCTGCCATCACCTGAGACTTCGACCTAGGCTCTCTCTGCCTGCCCTTCTCCATCCACACGGCTGGAAACCTGAGGTGTGCTCCAGCCAGAGGGCTTGGCCAGCCCTTGGATGGGCTGGGAGCACATCACACGGCTGGCCCACAGCATGGGGGCTGGCGGCCCCAGAAGGCAGGTGCCAGGTGGGTGCCTGCAGCTCTCCACCCCTCTGCCGAGGCCCCCCAGGGCTTTATATGAAGACTCGAGGCTGGGGCTTCTGGGTGACCATTGGACTTCACACCTGATTTTTTTTTTAATTTATTTTATTTTATTTTTTGGCGGCACCACGCGACGTGTGGGATCTTAGTTCCCAGACCAAGAAGTCAAACCCGTGCCCCCTGCGTTGGAAGCACGGAGTCTTTTTTTTTTTTTTTGCGGTATGCGGGCCTCTCACTGTTGTGGCCTCTCCCGTTGCGGAGCACAGGCTCTGGACGCGCAGGCTCAGCGGCCATGACTCACGGGCCCAGCTGCTCCACAGCATGCGGGATCTTCCTGGACCGGGGCATGAACCGGTGTCCCCTGCATCGGCAGGTGGACTCTCAACCACTGCGCCACCAGGGGAGCCCAGCACAGAGTCTTAACCACTGGACTGCCACGGAAGTCCTCACACCTTCTGATTTAAAATCCATTTTGTTTGTTGATTTGTTGTTGTTGTTTGTCTTGTTTTTTAACCACGTCAATCTCTTGGGGTGTCCTTGCTCTCGGAACTGAGGGACTGAGGGAAGTGCTGGCAGTGCCTGGCTTCTCTCCCCCTGGGCTAGAGCTGGCCTGTACTAGGCAGATTCGTGTGACAGGGCTCCCTGGGGATCCTGGCCCTGTGTGGATGGAGACAGGGACAGGCTGGGAGTCCAGGAGTTCCTCTGTGTCCAGCCTCAGGAGGCGACAGACCTGGACAGAGAGGGCCCCTGTGCCCCAGTAGCCCCCAGCCCTTCACTCCTGGGAACAAGGGAGGGCTGAGCTGCACTCCCAGCCACACCAATGCCATCTCCTCCTCTGCCGCCTCCACAGCAGGATTCCTGGTCTTCAAGCCTGAGCTGATCTCCCGGCTGGAACAGGGGCAGGAGCCATGGGTCCTCGACCTGCAAGGAGCGGAGGGGAGAGAGGCAGCCAGGACCTCCCAGGCAGGTGAGGTTTCCGGGCACAGGGTGAGAGGGCTGCGGGCAGGAGGCTGGAGGCAGACCCCAGGTGCCACCCACGTGGGCTTGCTGGGCTGCCTGGGAATGCCATGGGGTGGGTCCGGAAGTGTAGACGGGTGGTGGGGCAGCCTCAGGAGAGACTGAACTACAGAAAAGCGAGGGCACAAAACACCCACGCATTATGGCAAAAACGGTTTGTTTTTGAACCACTATTTGCTCAGTTTGTAATTTTTTTTTGCCGGGGGGGGTGCTGCGTTGGGTCTTTGTTGCTGCACGCGGGCTTTCTCTAGTTGTGGCGAGCAGGGGCTACTCTTCATCGTGGTGCATGGGCTTCTCATTGCAGTGGCTTCTCTTGTTGCGGAGCATGGGCTCTAGGCACGTGGGCTCAGTAGTTGTGGCACTTGGGCTCAGTAGTTGTGGCTCGCAGGCTCTAGAGCTCAGGCTCAGTAGTTGTGGCACACAGGCTTAGTCACTCCGTGGCATGTGGGATCTTCCCAGACCAGGGCTTGAACCCATGTCCCCTGCATTGGCAGAACCACTGCACCACCGGGGAAGCCCCTGTAATTTTACTAATAGTCTTACTGAGCTCAGGTACACACATGTGGCTCTAAGGGGAGCACTAAGTGTGGCTCTGAGCAGCTGTCCCCTCCCTCCGCCATGCTCCCTCTGGAACTTCTTGGGGCCCTGGGTGACCCCAACCTCTCAGATAAGGCTCTAGGGCTGTGTTAGTGTCCTGGGGTTGCTGTAACAAAGCACCACGAACTGGAGGCTTAAAACAGCAGAGATTTACTGTTTCTCAGTTCTGGAGGCCAGATGTCCAAAATCAAGGTATGGGCAGGGTCATGTCCTCTATGAAACCTGTAGGGGAGGATCCTTCCTGCCTAGTCTAGCTTCTGGGCCCCAGGTATTCCTTGGCTGGTGGCCACATCACTCCAAACCTCCATATGGAGGGCAGGCAGCGTAGGTGGACCCTCCAGAAACCCATGGGAAGGAGGAGTCAGTATGGCCAGCGGGTGTGGCTGCCTGGAAGCTGAGGGGCAGACTAGCAAGGGATGCGGCCAGGTGTGCATCAGAGGGCGTGGCTTGGCGGCAGCTGGATGCCACAGGGTTCAGGCCTGGGGTCCTTCTCAGAACCCCACCCAGTGGACAGCTGGAGGCCCAGTTCTCTTGGGCTCACCACCTGTGTGCCCCTCAGCAGCTCTTGCACCTCATTTTTCTTGGTATCTAACATCCCTCTATTCACAGTTTTCAGTCTCTCTTTCCTCCTCACTCTACGTTCTCTGCAACCAGGAGCCTCTGACCTCTCAGCCTAGCCCTGCCTCTCACTAAACCTCCCACCCTATCGAGCTCACTTTGCTTCTTTGTAGATTTTTCCTCATGCTAGTTCCACGTGGGAGGACCTTGCCCCCATGTAGGAGGGAAGCTCTTTGCACTCTGCCAAGTACACTGTAACTGAATGAGTGCATAAAATGAAGTATGAATGAAACCAGATTTTGAGAACTGTCAAAGGCATTGACTTCTTGTAGCGTCTTTCCATGTGCTCAACGCAGACTGTCTGGGAGGGGGCTCAGTCCCAGGGGTGGTGTGCACCCCTGCCCCATCCTCCAGTCTTTGTCCTTCCTCTGAGCACAGGGGATAAGCAGCAGTTTACTTCCTGTTCATTTCAGATTCTACAATCGGGACCGAGAGTGAGCAGGCCTGTGAAGACATTGACCGTCTAAAATCAGAATCCCATGTGGTCATGGTCAAAACCCCGTCCCAGGACTTTCCCCAGAGTCCTGGCTTTGGAGATGCCTCTGATCCCGAGGTCTGTTCAGAGAGTCAGCCAACCTCCCTCTTCCAGAAAAACTGCTTGAATATAGGGACTGTGGCTCCCAGGGAGACCTTCGCTGAGGAAGAGGCCCAGGGGTGTGGCGAGTGGGGGAGTGGTGGCCGCCTGGGTTGTCGACGTGATCAAAGTCAGGGGTCCTTGCGAAGATGTGACATCTGTGGTAGGAGTTTCCGATCTACTTCAGATGTCTCTCTGCATCAGGAAATTAATACACAGAAGAGACCTAACAGCTGCCAGGAGTGCCAAAAAAAATTACCTGATTGCTTACAGGGGAGACATCTGAGTACCTTGCATGGCGAGAAGCCGTATGAGTGTGAGGAGTGTGGGAAGGTCTTCAGGTTGTGCTCACAGCTTACTCAGCATCAGAGGATCCATACTGGAGAGAAGCCGTTTAAATGCACCGAGTGTGGGAAGGCCTTTCGTCTGAGCTCGAAACTCATTCAGCATCAAAGGATTCACACTGGGGAGAAGCCCTACAGGTGTGAGGAATGTGGAAAAGCCTTTGGTCAGAGCTCTAGCCTCATCCACCATCAGAGGGTCCACACGGGAGAGAGGCCCTATGGCTGCCGGGAGTGCGGGAAGGCCTTCAGCCAGCAGTCTCAGCTGGCCAGGCACCAGAGGACCCATACGGGAGAGAGGCCCTACCCATGCCAGGAGTGTGGGAAGGCCTTCAGCCAGAGCTCAACCCTAGCTCAGCACCAGCGGATGCACGCTGGGGAGAAACTTCAGCTCCCAAGAGCCCCGGATAGCCCCAGCCTGGTTGCACATCAGAGGTTGCATGCTACCGAGAAACCGTTTAAGTGTGACGAGTGTGGGAAGGCTTTCCGGTGGGTCTCCCGCCTTAGTCAGCATCAGCTGACGCATACTGGAGAGAAACCTTATAAATGCAACAAGTGTTCAAAAGCCTTTGGTTGCAGCTCACGGCTTATTCGCCACCAGAGAACTCACACTGGAGAAAAACCATTTAAGTGTGAAGAATGTGGGAAAGGCTTTGTCCAGGGCTCACACCTAATTCAGCATCAGAGAATTCACACTGGAGAGAAGCCCTATGAGTGCAGTGACTGTGGGAAGGCCTTCAGCCAGAGCTCAAGCCTCATTTACCATCAGAGGATCCATAAAGGGGAGAAGCCCTACGAGTGCCTCGAATGTGGAAAAGCCTTCAGTATGAGCACACAGCTCACAATACACCAGCGGGTGCACACGGGGGAGAGGCCCTATAAGTGCAGTGAATGTGGGAAAGCCTTCAGTCAGAACTCCACCCTTTTCCAGCACCAGATCATTCACGCTGGGGTGAAGCCCTATGGATGCAGCGAGTGTGGGAAAGCCTTCAGCCGGAGCTCGTACCTCATCGAGCACCAGAGGATCCACACTCGAGCCCAGTGGTACCACGAGTATGGGAATACTCTGGAAGCTTCTACCCACGTGAGCCGTAAGAAAGTTAATACTGTAAAGAAACTTCATAAATGTAATGAATGTGAAAAAATATTCAGATGGCGTTCGCATCTAATTATACACCAGAGAATTCACACTGGAGAGAAACCTTATAAATGTAATGAATGTGGCAAAGCTTTTAATAGGAGCTCAAGACTTACTCAGCATCAGAAAATTCACATGGGATAGACCACTCATCTTTACGAATGTGTATAAATGTGAATAAACCTACAGCCTTAACTTATTATGGGATCATTTATACTGACGGTTTAGAATGTTGTGAAAGATTCAGAATTGCTCTCTTAGGAGAGAGAACATCCAGATTCACATGAGGTATATGTTTATTTGCTGGCATGTTTGACCTTCAGTAAAGCCCGTGTCCCTCACATCAAGGTGCACATGTGTAGCATTTGAGTTCACAGAGGGAAGACCCCAGGTCCTGCGGACGAGGAAGAGGCATGAGAAAAGCCCCGTGAGCCCCGCCAGACGAGTGGGTTGAAAGAAGTTACCCAGGACGTCTTCCTTAAGCACCAGGTACTCAGACTGGCTTCAGCAGCAAGATATGCTCACTCGTGTCCGCGGGGCCCCAGGCAGCGTGGCCGGTCCCCCTCACCTGACTCCCCCGGCAGGGCCTCTGGGGAGGAGCTGGCTCCAGCAGCAGTGCCTGGGCCCGGGGACAGTGTCACTGGCCCACCCTACGTCCAGAGCCCAGCTGCTTCGGTTACAAGGATCAGATGCGCAGCCCTCACTGGGATTCCCAGCCCGGCCCTCAGCATTGCAGGAGACTCACCTCAGTCCCGAGAACACCACCAGAGGCTGGGATGTGTGTTGTTGGCTGCTGCTGGCCAGACGTCCTCAAAACTCCAGCCACGGGGACTGCCCAAACTGGGGGGTCTGCGAGCAGACACACGAGCCCGTGCCTTCTCACAGGCCTGAGGACGGTGGAGATGCCTGCTCACCAGGATCAGTGTGTCGGCGTGGTCTTGTGGGCCCCACAGGTCCCAGGGCAGAGGGCCCCACGGGTGCTGAGCAACGGGTGCGTGTGAGCGAGCCTGCCCCGCCCACATCACCTTCTCCCTGGGTTTTCTCTGCCAGCCCAGCCTGGAGAAACAGCCAGGGTAGAGTGGTCAGGGCCCTTGGTTTCTTGGCACGGGTGGAAAGAATGTGCAGGGGAGATCACCGCTCCGCCCACCCCTCTGGTGAACCTGACTGACAGGCTGGGGCTGCGGAGCAGCTCACAGAGCATCTCATCAAGGCCTGTGAGCCACAGGATGAGGCTGACATGTAGCATCAAGTCCAGCCCTGCTTGGGGCCCTGGACTCGGCAGTGGTGACTCGGGACCAGGTGTGTCATTTGCACAGGCTGCCACCCAGGACCACCCCCCGAGACCTGCCAATCTTTGGTGCCATTGCCAATAATCACAGGCCAAGGGCGGCCTGCCACAGAGAAGCCACTTCTCCCATGTACGGACAGGTGAACCTGAGGGACATAGGTCACTTCAGGATTTATTGCAACACGACTTGGGTCACCATCACACTGGTTGGGTGAAGCCCACATCGCCTTGTGCGACATGGCCCAGAATCAGCCCATGGGTTTGTATCAGGGGAAACTGCTGCTCCGTGTGTACTGGAGGGCCTGGTGGGGCTGGGGACAGTGGAGTTCAGGGTGGCCGAGTTCACGTGAGTTTTCGTTCTCAGCACGTGGACAGGGACTCAGCCCCACGGCAGCTCAGCCTGATCTGCCAGTTCACCTGACAAAAGGTATGACATGTTCTCAGGTTGCAGTGTTGTCTCTGGGGATGAGGATCATCCCCCAACCTGCACCTTCGGGGGTGTTCCCGCCCTGGGCGGAGGACACCATGCAGTCATTGTGCCCCTGCAGCAGCTGTAACCCCATCTCCCCGGCCGTCCCCTGCTCCACCCAGAGCTTGTGTCTGAAGGGTCGGTGCGAGAGCACAGGGACTTCTACAGACTGTGCAGAGATCATGTTCCCGCCTCGGCTGGTGTGCTCAACCAGGTGGTCACCGCCATCAGAGCCGGGCAGGGTGGGCACGTGTGAGTGGGCTGCATCTTAGGCTTTGTGAGCCACCCAAGGATGGGACAAGAGTCAGGGTCCCGGTGCTCGTGCCACACGCGCCCTCCACTGGCGCCTGGTGCCACCATGTGCTGGAAGGGCCTCCCGAGGCCCCGTGCTCTCGCCTTCTGGCTCTGTGAGGGCTGTTTGTCGCTGGGTGTGCCGTCCCCACAAGGGATTTGTCTCCTGGCCACTTTCTGGTAATGATGGACAAAGGGGTGGAAGGCCTCTGGACTCCAGGTTCTGCACTGGGTAGGATGCTTCTGTTTTCCCCTAACAGCACTTGCAGGCTGGCCAAAAAGGGCCAGAGGGACCAGCCTTAAATCTGTTTCAGCACCTGGATTCTTTCTGGATCAGCACAGTCCTAAGTCGGGCTGGCTGACTGTGTGGCCCGTGGGCCAAATGCGGACCTGTGCCCACATCTGTGAGGCCTGCTGATCAGCCTGAAGGCACTGGGACCTACACGGCCCCCAGAACCTGAGCCAGAGTCAGTCCTGTAAATGCCCTCATGTCCAGGAACTCAATCACAGACAGCCAAGGAGTAAGGCAGCTGCTTGAGCTGTAGCCCATCTGACGCTCCGCCTTCTGGCTCCGCCTCTTGGCTCCGCCTCCGAGGGCCCTGTGGGCTCCTGAGCGCTTCAGCTTTTGGTGCTGCTCCCGACCCATGGTTGCTCGGATCAGCGTCAGGGTTTTAATGTGCCTGCTTTTACCTTTTATCAGGCCACGAGCTAAGCGTGGGTTAACGTTTTTACGTGGTTGGGGGGGAAAGACTATTTTGTGACATTTGAAAATTATATTGAAATCAGATTTCAGTGTGACCAAATAAAGGTTCTTGGAACACAGCTGGGCCATTTGTTTGCCGGTTGCCTCTGACCGAGTGGCAGTCCTGCCTCGTTTACTTGGGTAAAAACTTCATGCCTCCAGCCTTTGAGGGATTATTTTTCCTCTCTCTTCTTAGTGTGCTTTGTTCACTTAAATGTCCCAATACAACCAAGAATTCAATAGAAATACATCTCAAGCTCTGCATTCCAGTCTAGAATATCGACTGCAGAAGTACAGGGTGAGGAGTCATTTCTTAGCTGAGTCCATGTGAAAAAGATGTGTAGTATTCGTGTGTCACCTGGCGAGACATTGTGAGTTCAAACTACTGCACAGGTTTGAGATCCCAGAGCACAGGAAAAGCATCTGCGCACATCAGACGCTTTGCAGGGAGGGAGAGGAGAGGGCTGCCTGCCGGGTAGTGCAAGTTCTGGACTATTCTGCTCTACTTTCAAGCTATAGCTCCCAATTTGGGGCTTCAGTAAATGCAACACTAAACTCATTTTAAGAATTTCCGGGAATTTCTGGGCGGTCCACTGGTCAGGACCCATCTTTCACTGTGTGCGGGGCCAGGTTCAATCCTTGGGGAACTAGATCCCTCAAGACGCCCAACATGGCCCAAAAACAGAATTTCCAGAACTATTCCAGAGTAGATTTTAAAATACTTCGGGTTTCTCTTTTGGAGACAAATTAAACCCCTAATTTTGACCTGAAATTGCTTTTTGTCTCAATTATCAGATTAAGCTTTGATTTATGACATTTTCAGCATTCTGGAAGCTTCACAAATAACATGGGGTGTGTGTGCAGAGCCCAGGTGGGTTTTCACATCCCTGTGTCCCCTTGTGTGTGTGGCTTGCACTCAGAGCCTGGGAAATGTTTGTTGAATGAATGAATGATGCATTTGGGGCACATCCAGGCTTTGAGGCGAGGCTTCAGAGGCCCACAGAAGAGAGAAAATTCTCCAGCAAAAAGAGTTTCCACAGAGATCTAAATAAGGTCAACACAGTTGTAATTTTCCAGGTGCAAACATCTGTACAAGGTCTTGTTCTTGCCTGGGGACAGAGGTGGGTTGGGCTGGCCCCTGCCCTCAAGTCCAGGTCTGGGGTAGAGACTGACCGCAGGTGAAGGTGGATGGTCCCTCTGCAGCCTGAGGGAGCCCTGCAGGCGCACAGGGAAGTGTAGCACTTAGAGCCACCGCCCACCCCCCAATTGGTTTTGTACGGCCCTGGAGCTGAGAATGGGTTTTAAATGGTTGAAACAAATTTTGTGATGTGAACTTAAAATCTCAGTGTCCACAGGACATTTTTATTGGAACATGATTATGCCCATTGGTTTAGATGTCTCTGGCTGTTTCTGAGCTACGATGGCAGAACTGAGAATCATTATGACCTGAAAAGCTAAAATACTCTCTGGCCCTTTAGAGAAAAGTTAGCCACTCTCGACGCAGGTGAGAAGGGCCACCACTGCTGGCCCGCAAGCCTGTGACCCGCAGTTGGAGGGACCTTCTCAAGCTGGATCACGTCTGCCTCCCCGTACCCACGGTGAGGCCAGAATCTGTGAGCGGCCTGGAGGCTGGTGGCTCTCATCCCCTGGCTCTGTCCAGCCCCAGGAGCCAACAGTCCTGGGAACAGCCTGCTGCCCATCTTCTCCGTCTCATGAAAGCCACTTACCACCTGTATGCCTTGTGTCACTGTTTGCCCATGTGTCCCTCCTTGAGACAGAAACATGAAGGCTCACAAATGAACAACCCAGAGTTTGCAGTATCAGAGCTGTCAAGAGCTCCTCCGAGGGCCGAGGCAGGGCTCTGCGACCCTCTCCTGGCTGAGCAGCTGGAGAAGCGGGGGAAAGGGCTGCCCCACAGCCGCTGTGGGAGGGGCAGCGCCGTCAGGGCCACCACCTCCAGCCTCCTGAGGATGGAGATAATGTTCTGGTCCTGACGTTCCTGACCAGTGACTTAAAAGGCACAGACGGTGCCTTCTGGGAGAGGGGGAGGGAAGCAGGTGAGCGAGCAGAGCTCTACACCCCCACTTGCTGGCTGGGACGCCCCCGAGGGTGGAGATGGGAGCAGATAGCGCCGTGTAGACACGGTGACTTCAAGGGGCCCAGGGCCCTCCCAGTCTGCCGACCCTCCAGGGCGTAGACCAGCAGGGTGGACACACCCACAGGGCTGGGGAGACAGAGCCAGACAGCCCCCGCCAGGAGCACAAGGACAAGGGGGTCTCTGCCGCCTGATGGGCAAAAGGGTGTGCAAATCCTGGTGCTGACTCGCGGGACTCCCAGCCTCAGTCGGAAAAGCACCCCTGCCTGCCAGGACAACCGAGAGGGTCCCTCGGGAAGGGGGTGTGTGCGTCCCTGCCAGGCACGTGACTTAGAGCCACGGCGTCGCAGCTACGGGGCCACTCCGTGGCAGCAGGGCTCAGAGCACCTGCTGGGGCACGTCGGCCGGGCTCGGACCCCAGGTCTCCGTTCCCGGTTGCACTGGCCCAATTTCGCTGCGGTAACTGGCAAAACAGACGCCCCCAAGCCCGTGGCCCTCGACCCTAAACGTGTGTCCTCACTCTGGACACAGCAGCTCAGGGCACGGGAGCCGGCACCAAGAGCCTGCCCTGCCACCAGGTTCGCATGCCCACAGAGTCGGCGGACTAAGGACAGGTGGGGAGGGAAGGCTGGCGGAGAACGGACTGCCAGCTCCCCCATCAGCTGTGTGTCGTTAGGCAAGACGCAAACCTCTCTGCGCTTAGTCACCCGTGAGGCGGAGAGGCCTCGTGCCTGTGAGTTAATGAGTTAACACGCGCCCGGCAGAGGGCCTGCACCTGGTGGTTCCACCTGTACCTTCTCTGCGCTCGGCTGGGGCCTGGTCGACAGCGTCTAGCCTGTAGGGGGCGCTCGAGGTGGTGCTTTGGGTCGTTAGGGACATAATACCAAGGGCTTTAACATGATCACATTCTTTTAAAAAAAAACTTTATTCTTCGCTGCGTTGGGTCTTTGTTGCTGCGCGCGGGCTTTCTCTAGTTGTGGAGAGCAGGGGCTACTCTTCGTTGTGGCACGTGGGCTTCTCATTGATGTGGCTTCTCTTGTTGCAGAGCACAGGCTCTAGGCAAGCAGGCTTCAGTAGCTGTGGCACTACAGGCTCAGTAGTTGTGGCGCACGGGCTTAGTTGCTCCGCAACATGTGGGATCTTCCCGGACCAGGGCTCGAACCTGTGTCCCCTGCATTGGCAGGAGGATTCTTAACAACTGTGCCACCAAGGGAAGCCCCTAAAATGATCACATTCTTTTTTTACAACACTGTGTTAAGAAGCCAACACAAAAGTCTACACATGGAATGATTCAATGGGGAAAGTGGTCACATTCTGCCTCCTCTGTTTCTACTTCTAAATAGTTTTAATATAAAATCCTTCTACCGTTTCCTATTGACATCAATGATTAAAATTTTTTTTATTGAAGTATAGTTGACTTACAATGTTGTGCTAATTTCTTGTGTACAGCAAAGTGATTCAGTTATATTCTTTTTCATATTCTTTTTCATTACAGTTTATCTCAGCATATTGAATATAGTTCCCTGTGCTCTACAGTAGGACCTTGTTGTTTGTCCATTCATTATATACTAGTTTGCATCTGCTCATCCCAAACTCCCAGTCCTTCCCTCCCCCACCCCCACGGCAACCACAAGTCTCTTCTCCATGTGTCTGTTTCATAGATATGTTCATTTGTATCGTATGCATTTTAGATTCCAAACATGTGATATCATATGGTATTTGTCTGACTTCACTTAGTACGATAATCTCTAGTTGCATATCTAGTTGCATAACATCACTGATTTTTTTTTTTTTTTTTTTTTGGCCGTGTTGGGTCTTCGTTGCTGCACGCGGGCTTTCTCTAGCTGCGGAGAGCAGGGGCTATTCTTCATTGTGGTGCATGGGCTTCTCATTGTGGTGGCTTCTCTTGTTGCGGAGCACGGGCTCTATGTGTGTGGGCTTCAGTAGTTAAAGCATGAGGGCTCAGTAGTTGCGGCACATGGGCTTAGTAGTTGCAGCACATGGGCTTAGTTGCTCCACGGTATGTGTGATCCTCCTGGACCAGGAAACGAACCCATGTCCCCTGCATGGGCAGGTGGATTCTTAACCACTGTGCCACCAGGGAAGTCCTCACTGTGATTTTTAAAAATATTTATTTGGTTGTGCCGGGTCTTAGTTGCAGCTCGAGGGCTCCTTACTTGTGGCATGCGAACTCTTAGTTGCAGCAAGCATGTGAGATCTAGTTCCCTGACCAGGGATCGAACCTGGGCCCCCTGCATTAGGAGCGCAGAGTCTTAACCACTTAGCCACCAGGGAGGTCCCAACATCAGTGATTTTTTAATCAAGAAAAAAAATGAAACACAGCAGTTGCTCTGGTCTGAATGTTTGTGTCCCCAAAATGTATATGTTGAAATCCTAATGCCCAATGTGAGGGTGTTATGAGGTGGGGCCTTTGGGAGTGCTTCGGTCATGAAGGTGGAGTCCCCCTGATAAGAGACCCCACAGAGAGCTCCCTTGCCTCTTCCTCCACGTGAGGACACAGAAGTCTGCAGCCAGGCAGAGGGCCTCACCCGCCCCTGCTGGCCCCCTGACCTCGGACATCAGTCCTCCGCACTGTGAGAAATCAATGTCTGTTGTCTTATAGGCTGCCCGGTCTGTGGTGCTTTGCTTGTTTTGCCCAAGAGAAACTTGGCACGCCCACCAGGAAGATGCATGTTCTGCTGCCATTAGACAGACCCTCATATCAGGAAGAGTTACATGAACAGAGCTGTGTTAACACAGAGACAGCACAGAGCGTAAATGTCAAGTCTGGTCAAGACAGTTTCTCCATGACCGTCTATGGGCAAAGGAGCTTTTTGAATCTTTTTACTTTTTTGTTCGTTTTACTTTTTCGGCTTTTCCAAATGTATCATAATGAGCACATGTTCCTGACACATGCTCAGTGGTCGAGGAAGACGTCACAGCACAGTGACTGACAGGAAAGCCTCCATCACTGGTGGAGGCAGATGTGGTGCTCAGCTCACCTGTGCACGTTCTTCTGAGCAGGCCTGGGCAACAGCGAGCACAGCCCGGTCCAGCTCCTGTCCTCAGGGGAGCAGAGCCCAAGGATGCCAGCTGACGCTGAAGGAGACCTGGGGAGTCTGCACTCCTCAGCTGAGCCAAGACGGGGCCCCACCTGCAGCCTGGCCTCTGAAACTCTAGCTCCGAGCGCACAGCAGCACCTTAGGGTGGCCTCCTCTGTGCCCTTGGCCCACACCTAACTTGCTAGGACCCTCACTCAGGGAAAGGCCTTAATTAACCGAGATCATGGGAGTGTTCTGGAAACAGCACAGAGCAAACACTGCTGCTCTTGATGGGTCGTGGCATGGAGCAGGGGGCAGGAAGGGGGCGCTGGGGAAGGGCGGGTGCCAGGTGGGCACCCAAGCTCATTTTCTGTTTTCAGAGGAGGTTCCTGCATGATGCTCGGGGCTATTAATACTACCAGACCTGTGACCTGGTTTCGTGGCAGACCATGGAGGCAGGGACACGCCAGGCCCCTACCTGGGGTGTGGTTATGCTGCAGGGTGCAGGGCTGGCCACAGGCTCTGCACACTCCCACCCTAGAGGCACCCAGGCGAGGCCCCTGCTCCTGTCTCCCCTGCCACCGCCAACTCCACCAGACTCCCAATTCGTACCCTGCTGCCCTAGGCTCTGCTATCAACACAGCATCCAGTGTGATCCTTTGAAAACAACTGTTACATCACACTCATTTCACTCAGAATTGAGCCAAAGCTCTTTGAGAGGCCCTCAGGGCTGCCCCCTGTGCCCTCCACTCACCTTGCCCCCACTTGGCTGCAGCCACGTGGCCTGTGCACCACAGGCTGCTCCCTCCGCCTCGCCTCCTTTAAGTCTTTGCTCAGGTACCATGTCCTCAAGGAGGCGCAACCCATGCCCTGATTTTTTTTTTTTTTTTTTTTTTGGCTGTGTCTGGTTTTTGTTGCAGCGTTCAGGCTTCTTTCTAGTTACAGCGCGCGGGCTCCAGAGCACGTGGGCTCTGTAGTTTGTGGCGCATGGGCTCAGCAGTTGTGGCACGCAGGCTTAGTTGCCCCACGGCATGTGGGATCTTAGTTCCCCGACCAGTGATCGAACCCGTGTCCCCTGCATTGGAAGGATTCTTGACCACTGGGCCACCAGGGAGGTCCCCCCACGACCCAATTTAAAATGACAGCCCAGTTCTCCCACAGCCTTGTCCCCCATCTCCAAAGGCTGCTCTGCCTCCTGCGCCACTTCCCATCCTCCCACGAGCTACACCACTTGTTTGTATTATGCACTTTGTAATGCCTCCCTCACCCCACTAGAATGCTCTCCATAAGGTCAGGGATTTAAGACAGGGGAATGAAATGTGCACCCTGAAGCACAGGGTTCCCCAAATCACAGGAGCAAGAGCTCAGTCGTTAGGTGGGGGCAGCCTGAGCAACCTCTGTGTCCTCACAAAGGCCTTGGCCTGGACCCCAGACTGTGACTAGACCACACATGGCCACACCGGAGCAGTGGGTGCCCTTACCTGGCAACAAGACCAACTGACAGCTGGGGGGACGGGGCCTGCAGTTTGATGCCTACTCAGGAGAACATACTTTGTGTAGCTGCTTTACTTCCAAAGAAAGGGCAAGACACAGCTGTCTTCCTCACTTAGAGAAATGCACGGTTACACTCAAACACTCACTGGAGCGCCTCCTGGGAAGGGCGGCCTTTGCTCTGGAGACGCCTGTCTGAGCCAGCTATCCCCGGTGACCAGAAGGGGACTGGTGAGCAAGGCTCAGTCCTGCAGTTTGCGCTCGCACCTCTTCTCCAGGTCGGCCATCTCCTTCAGGACCGTGGCCACACCGAACCGCAGCTCCTGGAACTTGGCCGTGGGGACCTCGAAGCGGAGGGCCGACCCATCCGAGAGCTTCAGCTGCATCAGGACGCTTGGCTGCAGGGAGCGGGCCAGGGCGCTGGTGGAGATGGCCACGTCCACCCTCCACCGAAAGTCGGCAACATGGGGCAGCCAGGCCCCCTGCTGCCTGGCCGCAGAGTCAAGGAGAGGCCGCTGGCTCCCAAACACCACACTGGCCAAGTCCACGACCAGGTCTTGGGGGATGCAGAGCTCCTGGAGCTGGTTCTTGAAGGCAGCGGGCTTCAGGCTGGCCGGGGGCAGCCGGAGGGCCTGCTGGAGCAGGGTGTGTGTGCCAGCGATCAGGGCACCCAGACGCTCCTCAGGCAGGTCTGCACCAGCCCCGAGGCGCCGCACACCCTCACGGCAGTCTTCCCCCTGCAGGCTGCTGACCACCAGCTTCAGCAACTTTCTGAATGTGCCCCTCTCCAGGTCCCTCAGGAGCTGGGGCATTGCTGCCACCTCTGGAGGCAGCTGGGCGCCCAGGAAACTCATGCAGCCACTGTGACTGTCACCAGGGCGATGCAGGTGTGGAGCTGCAGGACCCATGGCAGACATCGCTGCTTCCTGCTCTTTGACCGGCAGCCCAGGTAGGAGGTCCCAGCAGCAACTGCCTGGAAGGGGGGCAGAAGAGAAGCCCAGTGACTCCCATGTCTTTTGGGCCAGTGAATGAGGACTGATATGGTCTCCACCTCCCAGATGCTGATGGTGTGAACCACTGATGACAGCCAGCATGACGGAAGGTGCCCTGGAAGCAGGTGGCGGAGGGGCCCCTCTCCAGTCCCTGGAAGAGGGGAGGCAGGAGCCAGCAGAAAAGGGAGATGAGGTGGGGAGGAGAGAAGAAAAAGAATCAGGAAACAGGAGAGCAACGTAAGTTCTCCAAATAAATAACGGATTAAAGAATGAGAGAGAAGAAAGGTCCAGAGAACACAAGGACACAACAGCCACTGCCGCTGCCACTGACCACTCCAAGATCACTCAGCTACTCCACCTCCAAGCCGCACACGGCTCTGCACGAGCGGGTTATCGTTCTCACCCCACCAACAAGGAAATCGAGGCGGAATCAACTGCTCAAGTCAAGGACTAGAACCCAGGCCCGTCCACTCAGAAGTCCCTGCAGGGGGGAGACCAGACGGCGTCCCTTAGGCAGGAAGGGCTGAGGCGCAGGTGTTAAGAGAGGTGGGTGCAGTACCTGGAGAAAAGGGCTGAGACGTCACCTGAAGGACAGCACGACACCCCACACCTGCTTCTGCAGGAGCGCCCGGCCCACCGCAGCCGCGCCAGGTGCCGAGCAGAGCTGTCCCCAAGGCGCCCCCACCCCTGGCCTGCGGGCCTCAGCGCGGCGGGCCCGGGCGCACGGGGAACTCCCCACTGGTTTCCTCGTACCCCACTCTCCCGGGAAGGCCGGGCCCCCTCACCCCGGCTGCCAACGACCACCCACGGGTTTTCTTTCAGGGCCTGGCCAGTATCGGGACAGTCTTCCGCAGCCCCGCCGCCTGCCGCTCAAGCCCCGGTCCCTGGAGGCCAGTGCGCTGCCCTCCGGCCCGGAGGAAGGAGCGCCCCGAGGCGGCCACCCAAGCTCTTCCGAGCCGCCGCCCCGGCCGCGGTCAGTGCCCTGTGGTCCGGTCCCGAGCTGCTGGATCGGCCTCCTGCCTCCAGAGCGTTCGCCGCCTCGCGAGCAGGGCGACCCATACCCATCCCCGCTTCCCGCTGCGCCCCCGTACCTGTCGCGGGGTCCCAAGCGGAGCAGAAAGGCGCTCGCAGCCGGAAGCGCAGCCTGGTTCCCGGAAGCGCAGCCTGGTTCCGGAAGCGCGGCCTGGTTCCCGGAAGCGACCTAGAGACCCCCTGCCACCTCCGGGGGGCACCTCTAGGACAGCGGGAGGACCCGCCCTCGGTGATCCGCGGCCTGTGGGGCGGGGCCTAGGCCGCCGGGTTGGTCTTACGGGTCCGACCGCGCAGGACGCACTTCCGGTTGTCCTCCGCTCGGATGGCTGCTGCCTCGTTTGCACTCGAAAAGCAGGGGGTCTCTGCCGGGGTCTGGGGGCACGGGGGTGGGGGGCCTGGGCCTGGGGGTGGGGGGGTGCCCAGTACAGACCTTGGGCGGGGAGGCTCGCCTGCACAAAAATGCGCGCGAACTTTGCCTCTCAGTTGTTCACTTTGAATAGGTGAATTGATGGGATGTGCATTTATCTCCATAAAGTGGTATTTTAATGTCAGGGCTTCCCTGGTGGCGCAGTTGTTAAGAATCCTCCTGCCAATTCAGGGGACATGGGTTCGAGCCCTGGTCCGGGAAGATCCCACATGCTACGGAGCAACTAAGCCGGTGCGCCACAACCACTGAGCTATTGAGCCTGCGCTCTAGAGCTCACAAGCCACAACTACTGAGCCCCCGTGCCAGAACTACTGAAGCCCACGCGCCTAGAGCCTGTGCTCTTCAACAAGAGAAGCCACAGCAATGAGAAGCCTGTGCACCACAATGAAGAGTAGCCCCTGCTCACCACAACCAGAGAAAAGCCCACGCACAGCAACGAAGACCCAACACAGCCAAAAATAAAATAAATAAAATAAAATTTTAAAAAAGGCTAAAAACAAAACGATATCTTTTCTAAATCCATGTGATCCAAAAGCAAGAAATATCGACTTGTAAAAGATAGCTATAGAAAAACCACAGTACTTGCTTCTGTTTCCATACTTATTAAACAAATTCCAGGGAGTCAGGAGAAAAAGGCAGCCCTTTTCTTCCATTTATCCTGAATTTTGTTCTCTTTTTGCCCATTTCCCTCCCATAAAATATCCAGGGGCTTCCCTTTCCCTTACTACCTTCTTCAACTTCTATTACCTAGAAGCTTGAAGAAGCCAGCCTATCACTAAGTCCAATTTTCTGACCATTAATTTATAAGCTTTTAGCAAATAACTTGTCCTTTAATAATTGTAAGTCAGAATTTTAAAAATCAAATTAAATATTCAACTTAAGCTAGACAAAAAATACCAAACCTAAAGGAAGTAGAAAGAAATAATAAAGAGAAAATGAACTGGGACTTTCCTGGTGGTGCAGTGGTTAAGAATCCGCCTGCCAATGCAGGGGACACGGGTTCAAGCCCTGGTCTGGGAAGATCCCACGTGCCGCGGAGCAACCAAGCCCTGGCGCCACAACTACTGAGCCTGTGCTCTAGAGCCTGCGTGCCTAGAGCCCGTGATCCGCAACAGGAGAGGCCACCGCAATGAGAAGCCCGTGCACCGCAACAAAGAGTAGCTCCCACTCACCGCAACTAGAGAAAGCCCATGCGCAGCAACGAGGACCCAACACAGCCAAAATAAATAAATAAATAAATACAGGGAATTCCTTGGCAGTCCAGTGGTTAGAACTTGGCACTTTCACTGTCGGCAGGGTTCAGTCCCTGGTGGGGGAACTAAGATCCCTCAGTGGTGCGCCAAAAAAAAAAAAAAGGAAACAGAGTGGATGAATAAAACCAAAAGCAGATTCTTTGAAAAAGACACCAAAAGCACATGACAAAACAAAACTAGAAATATTGGACCACATTAAAATTAAGAACTTTTGTGCTGCAAATGATACTATCAAGACAGTGAAAAGACAACGCACGGAAGTGTGAAAATATTCGAAAACCATATATTTGAAATAAGGGACTTGTATCCAGAACACAAAAATAACTCTCACAATTCAACAGTAAAATGATAAATAATTTAAAAATTGGTGCGTTCTCAGGGGCTTTCCCTAGACCGAGCATATCGCGGAAGCCGCCTGGGCCACCTCCGCCTCCGCAGGCCCAGCTGCCCCTAGCTGAGGGGACCTCAGTCACATCCGCCCTTAACCAACATCACACGGCTGCCCCCGCGCCTCGCGGAGACCCGGGCGCCCCCAAGAGGCCGAGCCCACCCGCGGGACTGGCCGCACCGCCGGAAGTAGTCCCGGGGCGGGGCCTGCGCGTACGCCCTCGAGTCCCTCTAGGACGCAGGGAAGACCTTCGACTCTATGGTGCTCGGCGTCCCGCCCTCGTCGGTCCGCTGTGGCAGAAGGGCTGGGGAAACCGAGGGCTGGAGAGCGGGGTTCCGGGCGGGGCTCCGGCGGTTCTCTTTCAGCCCTTGACTTGGGGATCGCTAGGCCCCAGCATCGTAAGCAGTGGCGGCTGCCGCAGGGTGGAGGCGACTTGGCCCCAGGGGACCTTCCCCTGCGGTCGGTCCAACGGAGGCGGGCACAGGGCTGCTTATTGGCTGGTGAGGCGGGCGGCCGACGGGAGTCGGCTAACGAGGCCTCCCGGGTGGGCCGGGTTCCGAGTGCAGGGCCTGCCGAGCGTAAAGGAGTCGCGCGGGCTGCGATACAATTGTAGGCGTAGGACGGTCGCTGACTCCACTGAGGCACTTGATCACCCAACTTGAAGAGGCCCTGGTCCCCTGGGGCTTGTTAAGTTCTGCGCAGATGATGAGGGAGGCGGCACCCTGGGGTCTGAGGACTGTAGGGACGGTCCTTGGTGGCGGGAACCCTCATGGACCAGCTGGGGTCTGTGGAGAGTCAGAACTACTTCTGGTAGCCCTTGGGAGGGCTTCTATGTGGCTGTGGTTAAAGATAAAATGCACAGCACGAGCCGAGGAGCTTAAGTCAGAACCTGGGTCTTGTCACTAACTGAAGGAAACAGTTATCTCCTAAGCACTCAGAGCTCATAGAGATATTGCTGCCCGTTGGGCATGAACCTGGTAAAATCCACGTGATGAGAACAGTATCTGACATTCATTGAGTACCTGCCACGTGCCAGGTTGTGCTGAGTGCCCCGCACGCACCAGGCAGGTATTAACATCACCATCTTACAGGTAAGAAGACTAAGGTTGGAGGTTACACAGATTGTCTATGACTGCATACTAAGTGAATTCAGATCCATCTGTCCGGCCCCAAACCCATGCTTCTGTTATTCCCCCCAGGGACTCACAGTGGGTGCAGTTGGGCTTCTGTGAGGACAGATGAGAGACTGCAGGTGTGCTACCGAATAGTTTGGAGTCACTCTAAAGCTTCATCAACCCTAAACTTACTTCCCAAGAGAGCAAGAGAAATGACTTTAACTCAGCAGAAACTTGTTCACTCATTAGAGAAAGTCTGAGGAAACCTCCATTCCGCTTAGACTCCAAGCCTCAGAGGAAAAAAGAAAATGGACACGTGAAGATCCGGATGTGTGCAGACGCCACCCAGGCACTGTCTGGGAGACCTGTGGCTGGACAGCCGAGGGCAGTGACCACATCTGTAGTCTGATCCCTACAATGGGGATGGAAACAGCAGCTGTCAGTGCTTGGAGCCACTGAAATTTGAATCTTAAGACCCACTCCCAGATCTCCCAGCTTCCCCTGAAACTTGTGTTCAAAGAGGGCTGCATTCCTGGCAGCAGCACTGGTACCACTGACAACGGATGGGCCCTTGGTGAGTTCCCCTGTGCCCTGGCTCTCTGCTCTTCTGTGTCCACTTCCTGGAGGACAGGGCACCTGGTCTCAGCACCAGGGCAAACCTGAGGAGCAGACCAGGGTTGGTGAGCCTGTCTCTGGACAGCCTCCCTCTGGCTCCCTAACCACAGGGGCCCCACTCCGCCACAAGCTGCACGAGAGCTTCTCTACCCTCAAATCCTATGTGAAGGAAATGGATCATGAGGTTTGGGTGATCAAGAAACTGATTTACAATCTCTGAGGAACAGAGAAGCCTCTATATTACGCCCGGGAGACAGGTGAGATGAGCCTCACCGAGCACCTCTCCGGATCCCACACAGTCCTCATTCCTGGATGGCCTGAAGATTAACTCTGAAGCCCTCCTTGACGATGCCTCGCTCCTCAAAACCTGCAAACGCTCCACGGCCTCCAGGACAGAGCCCATAGTCTCCAGGAGACAAAAAGCCAGGCCCTGCCAGCTCCAGAGTCACATTCCCATCTTTGCTACATTGCACCTTTGCTTGTGCCGCTTCTGTCCCCTTGTGCCGTCATCCCACCGTCTGCAAGGCAGTTCCAGTCCTCCTTCATCAAGCCTTCCTGGCCTCTACCACTGCCTCCACCGCACTCCTGTGTTACCCCCAACAGGACCCGAGGAAGCACCAGACAGGCTGCGTCTCCCTCTCCCCACGAGGAGCCCACAGTTGAGGACAGGACTCAGAAATCCCCCTTCCCGTTCCCTTCTTGACCTGTGTGAGGCAACACCTTGCTCCTCCCCCCAGGCCTGACAATGGGGAGCCCCTGGGCCGGCACCCTGCTGGCCTTCATCCGCACCTCCCGACTTCTGAAGACCCGGTGTTCCTGGCTCGGCCTGGTGGGAAGGAGGTCTGGGTGGCTGTGCCTCACACCTGTTCCTCTCAGGCCTTCCTCCTTTCCCCTTGGATTGGGTCAACTTGGGAAATCTGATCCAAAACTTTTTTTTCTCATTAAACCTTGTTTTAATGGGTCTCAAAATTCTGTGACAGAGTTTTGGTCCAGTTGTTTCCATTAAAAAGTTCTGATTTGGGGACTTCCCTGGTGGTCCAGTGGCTAAGATTCTGCACTCCCAATGCAGGGGACCCAGGTTCGATCCCTGGTCAAGGAACTAGATCCCACATGCCGCAACGAAGAACCCGTGTGCCGCAGCTAGGACCCAGCACAGCCAAATAAATATTAAGAAAAAAGTGGTTCTGATTTTAAAAACTAGTAACTTGAAACTGCCATGCAACACCCCTGCAACAACGGTCCACGAAACATTCTCTTTTTCTTCTGAAGATTTTATGATGCATTGTTCTCATTAGCCAGTCTTTTACTATTAAACCAAAATGGCCAATTGAGCCTGTCCTGAGACCGTTCTTCCACCACAGGCTAAGAGTTGGTGGCAGGTATTAGGGACAATACAGTTGACCCTTGAACAACACAGGTTTGAACTGTGTTGTTCAAGGGTTGTTGTTCAAGGTTGTTGTTGTTCAAGGTTGTTGTTCAAGGGTTGTTCATATAAGTGGGTCCACTTATATGCAGCTTTTTTTTTTTCCAATAAAAAAATCTGGGGTTGTTGAATCTGCAGATACGGAACTAAAGTTATACTCGGATCTTCAACTGCGTGGAGAGTTAGTGCCCCTAATCCCCACGTGGCTCAAGGGTTAAGTGTATTCGTTTAGCCTTCTGAACTTTCTTGCCAGCTCCAGTACAGCAGACTTCTCGCCTACTGCTTTGATGACACTCACAGCTGCCGTCCATCTCATGTCACAAATACCAAAATGGCCCAGAGAAGGATCGTCAGAGAAGCTCTCAACACACATGGGCTTGCTGGGGACCATTTCAACGAACGAAGCGTCACGAGGTTTCAAGAATCTGGGGCCATCTTCCAGACTCTTCCCAGAACAGTGATCAACATTCTTCACCTTAGTAGACTTGCAAGCAGCAGATGCCCAGCCAGTGTTGACACAGCCTGGATGACCCAGGATAGTCACCTGGGCTGTGAAGCCAGCCACCTGCGTTGCTGGATCATTTTTGCTGTTGCCACGATGAGCAACTTTAACAGACACGTTCTTGACGCTGAAGTCCACACTCCCCAAGAAGAGCTTCACTCAAAGCTACCACTGTGCACGTGGACAAAGGTGACCACTCCGCTGGGTTTGAGAACCCCCATCTCCTCTCATCCCACAGGCTTGGTGCCAATGCACCAATTGTGTGGATGTGCTGGAGCGGTGGACGCGAGGGCTTGTCAGCTGGACGGGCTGTGGGCAGCTCGGTTCCACTGCACTGCCACCTCTACCAGGTATAGGGGGCTCAGTGGAGCCCATCTTGTTAATACCTGCAGTTAGTGGTGTCACACCAGTGTGTAAGCCAGAGGGCCTGCTCAGGGAGGGGTCTGCCCATTCTTGGAGACAGAAGCAACAACAACCAGGACAGCACAGACAGCCTGAGATGCGCCTGTGGTCATGTTTTCAATAATGTCTCTGTGTCCTGGGGCGTCACTGATGGTCACAGAATGCTGGCTGGTCTTGGGTCTCCCCAGGGAGGTCGGTGGGGACATGGCACTCATGCTGAGCTTGAAGCCACGTAGGGGAGCCCTTCCCGTCCCCACAGGCTCCCTCCCCACCCCCCACAGTTCTCCACAGCTCCTTTGTTACTCCCACCATAGCTGTGAGGCAGACAGCCAGGAGAGGTGGACGCACCTGAGCTCCGTATCCAGCGACGACGACGTCTTTTCCTTGCCCGTTTAAGCTTGGGCTTAGTGGTGTTTTTTATTTATTTATTTTTTGTAAGGAAATGGAGATCCATTTTTTTGGTTTGCTTTGTTTTTATAAATTTATTTATTTATTTTTGGCTGCATTGGGTCTTCATTGCTGCACATGGGCTTTCTCTAGTTTTGGCGAGCGGGGGCTACTCTTTGTTGCAGTGCATGGGCTTCTCATCGCGGTGGCCTCTCGTTGTGGAGCATGGGCTCTAGGTGAGCGGGCTTCAGCAGCTGTGGCTCGCGGGCTCTAGAGCGCAGGTTCAGTAGTTGTGGCGCACGGGCTTAGTTGCTCCGTGGCATGTGGGATCTTCCCTGACCAGGGCTCGAATCTGTGTCCCCTGCATTGGCAGGCGGATTCTTAACCACTGCACCACGAGGGAAGCCCTAGTGGTGGTTTTTAAACGCCTGTGTCTGGGAGCAAATCCACTGTGGAAAAAGCCGGAAACTTTTCAACAACCATTTTATGTAAACAACCAACTATTCCGTTATACCTACAGTTTGAAATTCACGGTGGCTTTCTAGCCTTTATTTTCTACTGTAAGGACCTCATTATATACGTCATTACCATTAATTACTTCGGGGAGGATTGAGCTGCACGTGCACATTCTTTCACAGATTTTAGAATGCGGCGTTTGCTGCAGCCAGCGATCCACTTGACTGTGGAGGCGGGGTAACTCCCCTTTTGCATGCTTCCAGATTTTAGAAACTTAGTACAGAAATGTAGGAAGCTGTCAGCTGCTCTCCATTTGCGCAGCCCAAACCCAACGCAGCCAAAAGTAAATTAAAATAAATAAATAAATAAAAATAAATCTTCTCTAGTGAGGTATCCGTTCACATCTTTTGCCTGACTGTCCCTTCTCTTTGTCCCTTTCCTCACAGCAGGAGACCCAAAGGGAGCATTGGGATGGATTATGGGCTCGTGTTTTCAGGCTAGAGGAGACAAGTGGATGACACTGAATGATGGGGTTTGGCGGAGGGCAATGGAGAGGAGGACCCGGACGTGTGTCCAGCAGCCTCCCAGCCTCTCGGGCCACCTTGGCCCCTCCCACCTGGACTGGACCCAGAGATGAGTGCCCAGGGCTCCTTGGGGGGAGTCCCACCTTCTGTTCCCCAGGGTTACTAGCCGGAGCGCAGGCAATGGCTCGGGACACTTGTGGACCCACGTCTGTGTTCAGGGAAGCCGGACAGTTTGGTGGGCACAGCTGCTCAATGAGGCCATGTCCTCAGGTGTGTCCAGGGCAGGGACTGGCTCCCAGGACCTGTGCACTGTCCAGGACGTCTGCCTGCGCCTTAGGTCTGCGATCATCCGACCGCAAGGAGTGGGGGCCCCGGGTGTTGCTCACCGTGAGGAGGAGACCCAGCTGGGAGGACACAGAGTTGGCTCACAAAGAGGGCAGGAGGCTGTCCTGGAAGCCTTGGACCCCTCTGTCCCCAGGACTTTCTCTCCTCTCTATCTCTCTGTGGAGGCTGGCTCCTCTGCTTCTCCACGTGGGGCCCCTCACCCTGGCACTCAGTGCATTGTCTGTGTCACTAGCCCTTGCAGGGACAGGCACCTGCCGCTCAGCTGTACAGAGGCTCAGAGAGCCTGCAGCACCCTGTCCAGTCAGCATGGCCTGGGGGAGGCTCCAGGACAGGCACATGGACCAGTGTGGAGGTCCCTCAAGGCAGCAAGTACCTGTCTAACTGTAAACTCCCCTCATATGGGATGTAACGGGTACAAGAAAGGCTCTGGTCACGGGCAGAGGGGGCATTCTGGGTGCCTGCCCTTGCCGGATGCTCCCTGTTAAACAAACGCCCCCCCACCCAGTTCTAGCCATGGGTGGCCCTGCTCTGCGGGAGACATGATGCCCTTAGACCAGAGTGCAGGCAGAGGCAAAGCCAGCTGTATTCCCATCTGCAGGGGAAGCCAGTGATCTGTGAGGTGGCCAGGTCTCAAAGAACAGAAGAATCAAATGTACAGAGAAAAGCAGATGGAGAAATGGGTCCGCGGGTCCGTGGATTCGCGCAGCATTGCTGCAGTTAGTGCTGGTCCCCGGAGCCTTCTTCTCCTGAAACCCAAATGGGCTGCGTGTGGCAAAGATTTCTTGAATATGACACCAAAGCACACACAACGAAAGCAAAAATAGGTAAATTGGACTACATCAGACAAACTTTCTGTGCATCAAAGGGCACAATCAAGAGAGTGAAAAGGCAACCCACAGAATTGGAGAAAATATTTACAAATCTTATATCTGATAAGAGGTTAATATCCAAAATATATTAAGAACTCCAACTCAACAACAACAACAAAATAAATACCAGATTTAAAAATGGGCAAAGGGTCTTCCCTGGTGGCGCAGTGGTTGAGAGTCCGCCTGCCGATGCAGGGGATACAGGTTCGTGCCCCGGTCCGGGAAGATCCCACATGCCGCGGAGCAACTAGGCCTGCTGCCACAACTACTGAGCTGCGCGCCAAGAGCCCGTGCTCCGCAACAAGAGAAGCTAACACAATGAGAAGGCTGGCACCGCAACAAAGAGTAGCCCCCGCTCGCCACAACTAAAGAAAGCCCACGCACAGCAACGAAGACCCAATGCAGCCAAAAATAAATAAATTTATAAAAAAACCCAAAAAACTACCATTTGATCCAGCAATCCCATCTCTGGGTATATACCCAAAAGAACTGAAAGACGGATCTCAAAGAGATATTTGCACACCCATGTTCATAGCAGCATTATTCATAATAGTGAAGAGGTAGAAGCAACCCAAGTGTCCATCGACGAATGGATAAACAAAATGTGGTGTGTATATATAACGGAATATTACTCAGCCTTAAAACAGAAGGAAATTCTGACACATGCTACAACATAGATGACCCTGGAGGACATTATGTTGAGTGAAATAAGTCAGTCACAAAAAGACAAATACAAATACATTCCACTTATATGAGGTATCTAAAGTAATCAAATTCATAAAAATGGAAAGTAGAGTGGTGGTTGCCAGTGGCTGACGGGAGGGAGGAATAAGAAGTTGTTTAATGGGCAGAGAGGTTTAGTTTTGCAAGATCTGGATCTGGAGCGCTGTTGCACAACATTATGAATATACTTACCACTACTGAGCCGTTCACTTAAAGATGATTAAGATGGTAATTTTATGGTGTGTGTGTGTGTGTGTGTGTGTGTGTGTGTTACCACAATTTAAACAAAGACTGGCCATGTCAAGAGTCTGTGAGGATGTGCAGGAAATGAAACCCTCATCACTGCTGGTGGGGATGGAAAGTGGTGCAGCTATGTGGAAAATGGTTTGGAGGCTTCATAAGAAGTCCAACATACACCTCGCATATGAGCCATCCATTCTACTCCTAGATGTTTCCCCTAGGAGAAAAGGATTCCATTTACACCAAATTCTAGAAAATGAAACTGACCTAATAGGTAGTGACAGAAAGCAGAGTTCCCTGGAGATGGGGTGGGGGAGGGTAAGAGGGCGGATTCATTGGGGCCTGCAAGACTGGGGAAGTGCCGGCCACGTTCACTGTCTTGATTGTGGTAATTCTTTCACAGATGTGAAATTAAACAATACATCAAAGCTTATCAGCAAATTGTACCCTTTAAATTTGTGTGGTTTATTGTATGGCAATTATATCTCAATGAAAGTTAAAAATATTTTAAAAAATGAGTCAGCCTGTCTTATTTTCCAGGCAGCAAAGTCAAAGGAGGTCTGAAGGCTGTTTGACGTCTCAGCAACCAGCCTCCTGCAGGGGAGAAAAAAGAGCGGGTCGGGGCGCGTCCACCCCTCTCCTCTAAACTCCCTAGGACGCGTGGGGCTGAGCCCCTGGTCCTATCAGCGGACTGCTGGGCGACCTTGGCCAAGTTTCTCAACTCTGTGCTCAGCGTCTCCACCCGGAAGAGAGAATGATGACAATACCTACCGTAAAGGAAAAATTATACCAAGCCTGGTGTGCCGAGGCAGCTTCCTTGGGGAATAAAGAGCGTCCCTGATAGAACACCTAAGCAATTTCTGATGAGCTGTAAGCGGATTAAGGTGGAAACCAGTTACCACCAACCCAGGGGACCATCAGCCTGTCCCTGCTCGTGGGCAGAGCCCCAGACCTGGCACAGAGCCCACTGCAGGTGGGGAGCGGCCCTCGGACTGGAGGGAAGGGATCTGATTGGGTTTGACAGCCCAGAGCCAGCTAGGGAGAGGGGCCCCTGAGGGAGTGAGCCGTGGGGGCGTGGCCCCGGTGAAGTCCACGGGGGCGTGGTCAGGGCGGAGCGTCGAGGAGCTTAAGAGGCTGTCTCCTGGGGGCGCGTCCTTGGGCAAGGGGCGTGGCCCGGGAAGGTGTGACTGGGATCTGAGGAACGCGGCGAAGCCAGGGTCCCGAGTGAGGCACGGTCAAGGAAGGGGCGAGGAGGGTGTTGGGGGCGTGACCGGGTGCAGGGGCGGTCGTGAGGGGCGTGGTCAGGAGGCCGGAGCGGGTCCCAGCGGGTCCACGCTGTCCCGCCTGTGCTCGGGCCCTCGGGGCGCCAGGCCGCTGTTCCCGCGCCGCTGCCCAGCCGGGACGGAGCCAGAGGTGATGCTGGAGCACTCTGTCTTCCTGGCCCCGTCCTGCAGGGGCGAGTGGGAAGAAAAGGGGTCCTCAGTGGGATTGCGTGCGGCCGGGCAGCGGAGGGGAGGCGGCGCCTTTGCACGCAGGCCCCGGGCCCTTTCCTGTCTGGAGCAGGCGATTCTCCTCGTTTATCAACGTGTCCCTGACTCCGCAGCTCTTCCTTTCCATCACGTAGGTGCAGGTGTTTTATACGCGTCCTTAATATGTTTTTGCCTTGTAAAATATGCACTGTTGTGTGGTGTATGTGACTTAATTTACATGTTGTGCTATAAAGCCCACTTCACTTAATTTTTTACGCAGCGCCTTGTTTTTAGGATCTTCTCTTGTTCTCCATACCTCTGGTTCTTTGTCCCTGACTGCTGCGTAGCACTGTCAGTCTGCGCGTCTGTCCCTGATGATGGACACCTAAGTTGCCTCTTATTCCCCATCACTGCAAATCACGTAGTGCTGCGTATCTTTTTACCTGGTCCCTAGGAATGAAAATTCCTCTGGATTATCTATCCAAGAACGGGTTGCTTGTTCATAAGGTATCTGCACGCTTAATTTCACTGACTACCGCTAGGTTGCCCTTCAGAGCTGCTGAGTACATTTACACTCCCGGTAGCCGTGCCTGAGAGTTCCCAATTCACTACACCCTCCCCAACACTAAGTGTTACACAGTGTTCTTATTTCTGCCAATCAGATGCATATCATGGTTGTTTCAATTTGTCCTTAATGGATTCCTAGTGAGTTTCATGATCTCCTCAAATAACATGTGGGCTTTCCCCCTTCGTGAATTGTCTTTTCATATGTATATGTTTTTTGTTTTTGTTTCTGGCCTATGTTGCTATTGGAGTTCCTGTTTTTTGTTTTGTTTCGTTGTTGATATGCAAGAGCTCTTGTATATTCTAGATACCAATCTCTTGTCAGATTTAGACTGCAAATGTCTTCTGCTAGTCCATCATCTATTAATTTTAACTGTGCTGTCATCTGTTTAGTAGAAATTAAATCAGAGGTAGTCAAATTAGTTAATTTTTTACCTTGTGGCTTGTAGTTTTGTGGTTTTAATAAGTCTTTACCTTCTCCAAGGTCATAAAGATTCACCTCTATTTTTTTAGAAGTATTTCAGTTTTACTTTCTTCTACTTTTCATATTTATGTGGATAATCTACTGGGAACCCAATTTTATACATATTAGATGTGGATCCAGCTTCATGTTTCTTCAAATAATTCCTCAACAAAGAATACATTAAATAATCAATCTTTCCCCATTACTTTTTATACATTAGTGAGATTCTGAATTCTTTTTTCTGTTCTATTGGTCCATTTGTGTTCCTGAGCCTATCAAGTACCATTGCTTTGGAGTAGATCCTAACATCTGGTAGAGTACCTGCCTGCTGTATGTCCTCCTTCAAAACTGAACTAGCTATTTGTAGACTTTTATTCTTCCATGTATATCTAAAAAATATGTTTTTCACATTCCTCAAAAAATCTTACTAGAACTAGATTATTAATATTTTGGTTTTTTAGACCACTTTAGTGAGCATTGACATCTTTACAGTGTTATGCCTTCTGGTCCATGAACATTGTATGTTTCTCCATTTATTTAGGCTTTCTTTTAAGATACTTTCATAGAGTTTTTATGTGTCCTCTATAAAGGTTTTGTATATGTTTAATTAGCTTAATGCCTACATGGTTTATAGCTTCCGTTGGTGTTGTGAAGGGCATCTCACTTTCCATCATATTTTCCAGTTGGTGGTTTCTCATCTGTAGAGAACCATTGTTGGGTTTTGTGAGCAGATCTTACTGAACTCACTGATTCTAATACTTCGTTGATTCTGTATATTTTCTATGTAGAATTTCATATTATCTTCAATTTTTGAGACTTCAGGTTATTCTCTTCTAACCCTTAGGCTCCTTTTTTTCTTTTATTGTTGCATCGGCTGAGTACACCCGCCTCCACCCACCAACACCCACCAAGAAAGGCATCCTTTCTTGCTCCTGACCTTAAAGGGTTTGTATCCAAAGATTCTCTGTTGAAAATAATTTGTGTGGGATTTTGGTATATAGCCTTTATCAGGTTAATAAAGTTTCCTTTGTAGTCTCAGTTAAAAATTTTTTGATCATAAAGAGATGCTGACTTTTATCAACAATTGAGAGGAGGTGATTTTATCCTTAGTCTGATGATATGCTAAATTACACGGATAGATTTTTCTGATGTTATCCTTACATTCTTTTTTAAAATTATTTATTTATTTATTTTTGGCTGTGTTGGGTCTTCGTTGCTGCCCACGGGCTTTCTCTAGTTGTGGCGGGCAGGGGCTACTCTTCGTTGCGGTGTGTGGGCTTCTCATTGCGGTGGCTTCTCTTGTTGCGGAGCACCGGCTCTAGGCACACAGGCTTTGGTAGTTGTAGCTCATGGGCTCAGTAGTTGTGGCTCGCGGGCTCTAGCAGGCTCAGTAGTTGTGGCACACGGGCTTAGTTGCTCCGCGGTATGTGGGATCTTCCCGGACCAGGGCTCAAACCCATGTCCCCTGCAATCGGCAGGCAGATTCTTAACCACTGCACCACCAGGGAAGTCCCTATCCTTACATTCTTGTATATCCTTAAGCATTCTGTGTTTTTGTATGTTGGCATTCAGTTAACAATTTTTATGTACGAATTCCACATCTATGTTTTCAATAATTTATTATTTATTTATAAATTTATCCCAAACTACTAATGTAGTTAATTTATCCCAGACTACTAATGTAGCCCTCCTCACCTTCCCCTTTGGTAACCATAAGATTGTTTTCTATGTCTGTGAGTCTGTTTCTGTTTTGTGAATAAGTTCATTTGTATCTTTAAAAACATATTTATTTATTGGCCATGCCACATGGCTTGTGGCTAAGTTCACCGACCAGGGATTGAACCCGGGACACAGCAGTGAAATCGCCAGGTTCTAACCACTGGACGGCCAGGGAATTCCCTGTATCATTTTTTTAGATTGCACAAATAAGTGATATCATATGATATTTGTCTTTCTCTGTCTGACTTACTTCACTTAGTATGATAATCTCTGGGTCCATCCATGTTGCTGCAAATGGCATCACTTCGTTCTTTTTTATAGCTGAATAATATTCCATTGTATATATGTATCACATCTTTATCCATTCATCCCAAATTAATAGTGTGGGATTAACAGATACACACTACTATAAATAAAATAGGTAAACAACAAGGACCTACTGTGTAGCACAAGGAACTATACTCAATATCTTGTGATATTGGAAAAGAATCTGAAAAAAATATGTATAACTGAATCACTTTGCTATACAATGGAAACTAACAACGTTGTAAATTAACTATACTTCAATAAAAGACAAAATAAAACCAACAAACAAAAACAATATTATGGTGAGGTTCAGGTAAGTCTTTTGTGAAGCATGGCCACCAGGGGACCCAAGGACCTGGGAGGGATAAGTGGAGTTAAAGGAGGCATTTTGTTTTTATAACGAGAAATATCAGTGGCTTTGTATGCTCATGCAAATAATAAAACAGAGAGAGACAAACAGATGATGCAGGAGAGGAGACAGATAAACAAAATCTTTGAGAATACAAGAGGCAGTGGGTCCCAGTTCATCAGAGGAGGGCCTGCCTTGTATAGGAGCAGGGAAACTGCCTGCCCATTTTCAGGAGGGAAGGTGAAGGGCAGGGATAGATATGGGCGGGCCTTTGGGTTTGGTGATAAGAAGTTTTGTTCTCATCTGGGAGGCTGAACTAGAGAGGCCTAAGAAATACCTATGCTCACTTTGGGGAACGGGAGACTTACCCTCTGGAGAAAAATCACAAGATTGCCAAGGAGCGTGAAGTGCTCCTTCTAAGTTTAAAGCGAAGCCAGCCAGCACAGGTCTGTGATGTTTCTGCAGCATTCATGATGGAGAATGGTGGGGTTCCTCCAGACTGGGCTTTCTCAAGTGTGCACAACGGAGAGGGAGCTAGAGACAGGAGAGCAGAGACCATTTTTCCTGTGTATGGGAGTGCAGTGTGAGGATGGGCCAAAAGGGAAGTCAAAGAGTGGTGACAGAGTCCCGATCAGAGCCGGGAGGCAAAGCACTGCAGCAGCGGCGCACTGAGGGAGTGAGCTGCAGGCCGGAAGTGGAACTCAACTGAGGGCTTCTGAGCTTGAGCTTTCAGCCCTTTGCAGTTCCTTGTGCGAATGGGATCCGGGCTGTGGCCACGGAGTGGTGTGGGCTTCTCTGTTTTGTTGTGGGAGTTTCAGGCTGGTTAGCTTCCATTTATATCGACATGCATGTCAAATACTACAACTTCTGGAAATGAATACTGTATAGGTAATAATAATTTTTAAAAGCCTGAAGAGCAGGCTAAACGCAGATTAGAAAACGCTAAATAGAACAACAGTAAAGCTTAACTTAGCAATTACCAAGAGTTAAGATGACAGAGCAAAAAGAGAGAAAATCGTAGAGACACGGAAGACACAGGCCGTCCAGTTTAGCTTGACAGATACATAGGGAGAACCTATAAGAATGGAGGAGAGCCAATATTTTAAGAGACAGTGGCTGATAACTTTCCAGAATCGAGGAAAAGTGAAATCTTTTCCAGGAAGTCCAACATGGTTTGAGTAGGTAAAATTACACCAAATCCACACCGACACGTAGGAAATGTCAACTGCACCGCACCGAAGGGGCTCGGAAGAATCTCAGGAGCGATCTGACAGGCATCGTCGGCCGTGGTGCGGACCGCGGGGCTGGAGGGAGCGCTTCGGCATCACCTGGCCAGCAGCCGCCCCTCTCCGCCCGTCGCACCCAGGGCCCCGGGTGACCCGGGCCGGGGGCGCCCCTCTTCGCCCGAAGCATCCCCGGACTCGCCCGGACAGCGCGAGTACCCCACACGCGCGCTGTGGGCGGAGCCAGCGCGACTACGCTCCCGACTCCCGGCATGCAGCGCACGCCCCCGGCGGGACTCCTGCTCCCGGCGTGCCGCGCGCCGGCGCATGTGCACGGGGCTCGCGGCGGCGTCCCCTGGCGGCGGGGGCCGTGCGGGGCGGGGGCGGGGCCGGAGGCGGGGGGTTGCGCTGGTGACGGGAGGACGCGCGGTCGCGGCGCATTGGGCCGGCGGCGGCGGCGGCAGCGGCGGCGGCGGAGGGCGCGCACCGAGCGGGCGGCGGCGGCGCGGGAGAGCCGCGAGCAGCTCACGCGCGGCGTGCGAGCCGGGATGAGGGGCTGTGGCCGCGCGGCCCGCGCGCAGTCTGCGGGTGAGAGCGCGGACGGTGGGCGGCGCGGGCCGGGAAGATGGCGGAGAGGCCGGCGCTGTGGCCCCTGCCCGGTCTCCTGGAGGTCCCCGGCCCGGCCCGCGAGGATACGGGTCCTTGGCGACTGAGGGGGCGGGCGGTGCCGCGACCGGGCCGGGGAGGGGCGGGTTCTGTGTGTAGAGGTCCGGCTGGGGGGGCGGCGCAGGGGCGCGAGGGGCCCAGGCCTCGCGGGGCCAGGGTGTGTGGTGGGTCAGGCCTAGGGGTGAAGGTGGGTGAGAGTGTGCCCGGCCCGGGGTGCGGGTCGGTGAGTGTGCCGGCCCTGGGGTGTGAGCGTGCCCGGCCTAGGGTGGGCGTGAGTGGAGTGCCGGGCCTGAGCGCGTGGTGTCGGCGCGGTTCGGGTGCGCAGTCGGGGAGGTGCAGGGCCGGGGAGTCGGGACGCGCGTGTCCGGGTGCGGGCCGTGGCCTCCGGCCCCGCCGATCTGGCCTCTGCAGGGAGGCGGGCTGGGGCGTCCCCTACTTCCCTCCCGGCCGCCCTCCCGGAGCTGGAATTCCCGCGGTGGCTCCCTGGTTGCGGGATTGGTGTGGGTGGAGGCAGTGTTCCGCGCGAGGGCCGAGATAGAGGCAGGCTGTGCACATCTTGGGGGTCAGGACGTCTTTTATTTTAAAACGTGCAGCTGGCGGGGAGGCCGCCGCAGCTGTGGGTGTATTACATGCTGCTCCCACCAGCAGCTGCTGTGGGCGCTGCGCAGCCTTCAGCAGCAAAAATGCGGCGTCCCTCACCCGCTTCGTTGTCCTAGGGTTTAACCAAACCTCCTGTGACCTTTACAGAAACCTACAGTTGCAAGGCTTCTTGTTCCTCCCCTGGTGCAGACAATAGGAGGTTTGTCTTTGAAGCCAGCGAGGGGAATTGCACCCTGTACATCCTGGGTGCCTCTGTAAACAGCAGGTGGTTCCCGGTCAGCGGCTCCCCTTTCACAGTGAGCAAGGTGTGTTTCTCCTCGTTGGGGGAGGGGAAGGAGATTTGATAGGGGTGAATGTGAAGCAAGGAGACTCATTCCATAAAGCAGCTTGGCGCGGACTGTGTGCCCCGCGCGCTGGCTTGGGAATGAGCAGGGCCCTGGGTCTCTCTGCCTGCACTTTGTCTAGTCAGCTGTCTGGAGAGGCTGGAGAACAGGGGGGAGAAGAGGGCGGCTTCTGGAGCCAGACTGCTTGCCTTTGAGTCATGACTCTTCTGTTTACTGGCTTTGTACTCTGCCTTTGGTTCCTCATGTGTAAAATGGGAGCACCAATAATATTGGGCTCCCTGGGTGGTTGTGGGGACTCGGTGAATTCATTGTGTCTTGTTGTCAGTGTTGAGAAAAGTCAGAAGTTGTTATCGCTGCCAAGATCTGGTTTCCAGGGTGCACTCACTGGGTCGGCCGTTTCGTCTTAGTTTAACACTAACTTGAGGTCTGTGGCTCTCTTTTCTTGTGCAAGCTGGGGTCATATTTGGAGAAACAAGTCTTTATAAAGGTAAACGAGGAACAAATCTCATGTACTTAGATACATTATCATATAGAACTGTTTTTAAAAATCTTTTTAGAAGAAGAAAGCTTCTAATGAACCAGTCTAGAATCCTGCAGTACTTATTGTCCTGGGAGGTAGATAGGATTGTTGTTGACAGAAATGAGATGTCGAGCAGTTCTTGGGTAATTCTCTACTTGAATTAAACTATCAAAGCCATTGTTGTTATACTTTTTTCTTTTTAATTTAATTAATTAATTTTGGCTGCGTTGTGTCCTTGTTGCCGCACGTGGGCTTTCTCTGGTTGCTAAGAGCGGGGTCTACTCTTCGTTGCATTGTGATGGCTTGTCTTGTTGTGGAGCACGGGCTCTAGGTGCACAGGCTCAGTAGTTGTGGCACGTGGGCTCAGTAGTTGTGGCTCGCGGGCTCTAGAGCGCAGGCAGAGTAGTTGTGGCACACGGGTTCAGTTGCTCCGCGGCATGTGGGATCTTCCCAGACCAGGGCTCAAACCTGTGTCCCCTACATTGGCAGGCAGATTCTTAACCACTGTGCCCCCAGGGAATCCCTGTTGTTATACTTCACAGTGTTATCCTTGTAACGGAAAAGATACTTTATTAACAAACTAAGTGACAGTGAGGGCATAAGCACCAGAAAATGAGGACTTGGCATTATCAGTGCTGTAACATTCTGTCTTGCTAAGCTGTTGGAAGGAATAACTTAACTTGCTTCAGAACCAAGTGGAAAAATTCGTCATGTTTCCCAAGGAGATGGTTCTCTTTCTCAGGTCTAGGAAGAGTATCTTAGCCTTACCCTAGATCACTTCATCTCATCCCCTTTATCTGTGTGACACTAAGACTAGGAGGGACCCCCCACACACACTTTAAGGAGAGTCTTTGGGCATTTGTGGAGTCTGAGGTTGAGAACATTTGATGTTCAGAGTGAATGGTAACGAAATAGCTTCTGTGAGCAAATTTTAAAATATCTAAAGATAGATTTAAAAACGTCCATCCCCGCCTTCTTTCCTGCATGTGTGCTGGTGTGGGCTGTACTTGAACAATGTAATAACAGTGAATTCAGTGTGTTGTTAAGCCTCCACCTGGTTCTTTGTTGCTTTTGAAGAAAAATGTCCGTGTAAAGATGAAAAAATTAAAAAAATGTTTCACTATGAGAACATTCTCATAGTGAAATATCTAGTTTTACTAGCAAGATAGCTTTGCTGTGCCTGTTCACTGACCCATGTGGCCATTTGTTGAGGGTCTTACACGCTCCCACTCAAAGTTGGCTCTGTGGGTGTCCTGTCTCAGGAGCTCAGCCTGGGTGTCGCAGTGCTGGGCCTGGCGACACCTGGCAGAGCTGGACTGGGCTGCCCTGCCTGGAGGTCTCTTCTCCTGTTATCCTTCTTGCTCCCCTGGTAAAGTCTGCACCCTCAACTGTGGGCTGTCTCTGCTCCCTCCTATGCCTGCCTCACCGTGCCTCCCATCAGCCTCTGGGACTCGCCCTTGATGTCACCTGGCAGCTCTGGCCTGCTCCCCGCGGTTGTTTCTGACCCTGACTGCTGTCCTGCAGCCACACTGTTTCACCCTGCTGAGAAGAGCCTCCTCCCTTGGGCCTGCAGCCTTAGCTCACTCCTGCTTCTGCTGTGCTCACGCCTCAGCCTTCCAAACACTGCGCCAGACGAGGGTCTCTAAGCTACAGCCACTGACAGGCCCTTGGCCTGTCTTTGTAAATAAAGTTTTATTGCAACACAGCCACCCTGGTTTATTTTTGTATCATCTGTGGCTTTACGCGGGCCTCTCACTGCTGTGGCCTCTCCCGTTGCGGAGCACAGGCTCCGGACGCGCAGGCTCATCGGCCATGGCTCACGGGCCCAGCCGCTCCGCCGCATGTGGGATCCTCCCGGACCAGGGCACGAACCCATGTCCCCTGCATGGGCAGGCGGACTCTCAACGACTGCGCCACCAGGGAAGCCCTCATCTGTGGCTTTTTTGGCAGACTTGACTAGTTGCAACAGAGACTTCATGGCCCACAACACCTAAACTGTTTCCTGTCTGGCCCATTTTCAGAAAAAGTTTGCTCTAGAAGTTCAGAGGGAGAAGGACTGCGGGGGGGGGCTTCAAGGAAGAGGTGGTCTTTGAGCTGAACCTCAGCAGGAGGTGAGTGGGGGAAGGAGGGAGGACACTGCAGCACTACAGACAGAAAGGGTTTCAGGTCTTGGGAGTAAAGGCAAGAAGGTGGCTCATGTGTGGTTTGTGGGGTTAGAAGTTTGTATAAGGAATAAGAGGAAATAAGGGTTATAACGTGAACATCTTTGAACTTAGGTGAAGGACTTTAGATTTCAGTTCTCTGGCTATGGGGAGCCACTTCAGGTCTGTGAGTAGGGGAAGTCCTGATAAAATGGGTTAGGAACGTGTACCTGGCCGTGATGCGTAGGATGGGTTGGGGAAGGAAGAAATCAGGGAGTTTATTGGGCAGCTTTCTCTAGAAAGACTGCAGTAACAAGTCAGAGGTTTATTTCTAGCTCACATTTCATTTGCTTGAGGCTCTTTTCTGAGAGTCTTCATTGCTGGATCGGGGACGTGCCCTTGTTTGGGACACGCTATTCTTATGGCAAGAGAGTGGCAGAGACTCAGCCTCTCTTTGAGCTTCAGCTTAGAACTGGAGACTCAAGTTCTGTGGCCAAAGCAGGTCTCCTGGCCCAGCCCCGGGAGAGGAGATACGTCCCACGGCCAGGGGCAGGCTGTAGGATGGACAGCCCTCTTACAGGGAGGGTGGCCAAATAACCAGAGCCAATGCTAGGACCACCCCGAGGGAGCAGACAAGTGCCAGCCACACTTCTTCCCTTAGCCGCCTGCGCGGAAGCCCTGCAGGCGTCTCAGGCCTTGCCTCCTGCCCCACTTCTAGCCTTGGCCGCCTGGTGCTCTGGGCCCATCATGTGCTAGGTTCTTCCCCCGCATGCTGCTGCTCCCTGCCTTGCTCGTCGTACCTTCCACGTAGTTAATGAATCCCCCTTCCTCTGGCAGCAGGGCCAGCTGCCAGGCGGGGCCTGTGCCTGTCTCGTCCGCACTGTGGCGGTGCCTCCTGGCTGGACCCCCTCACCTCTGTCTTCCACGCAGCTGCTCAGGGCATGTGTGCAGGTCAGTGTTCTCATCCAGCGGTGGTTCATCTGGAGACATTTGCGGTCGTCCCAACTGGGAGCAGGTGCAGCGGCAGCGAATGTGTGGAGGCCATCCCGTGCCACCCAGGATGCTCCGCGGCCGAGGAGCAGGCCCCGGGCATGTGTGCCACTCGTGCTGCTGCTCTGCCCTCCTCCCCGGCTCGCCGTGCCCCCTGGACTGCTGTCCGTGGCCCAGCGTGCCCCGACTCGCACCCAGCGCTCCGGCGACTCTGGCTGAGCACCGCCAGGCCCAGCCCTGCTCCGCATTCTCTCTTCCCCTCACACAAGCAGGGCTCGGGTGGCTCCTTAGGCCCTCACTGGGGCCTGCCTGGGGCCTGATCTGTCCCCATGCCAGGCACGCTCTGCACAGCCTCCAGTTGTCCCCCTCTGCACAGGGAGTCCTCGAGGGCAGCGGACTCAGTGCCTCGTGTAGCATTTCCTTTGTGTCTTAACATCAGCAGGGATGGACGCCTTTGGGTGGGAGTCACCGTTGTGCTTCCCAGGTTGACACAGCAGCGGCTGCTTCCAGCTACCTGAGGCCTCTCATCTCTTGCTTTCCTAAGTGTAAATGTTTTAATTCTCATAGATTCTTTTCATTTTTGCTCCTTAAAAGGTTAAAAAATTTTGTACTACGTAACATCTTCAGGGTTTGAAGGCACAGAGGGTGCACAGTGTAGCTGTCTGTTGCCTCCATCCCTTCTCTGCCCCCAGAAGCCTGGTCCCCTGGAGGCACCCACTCCATCTCCTTCTAGAGATACTTTGTTGTAACTATGCACGCAAACATGTATATGTCTTCTTTTTTTCCCGCTCTTTTCTTTAAAAAATTTTTCGTAACCTCGCCTTTTTAACTAAATGTGTTTGGGTTTGGGAAGTCACTCCATATCAGTACATTTTCCAGTTCATTCTTTTTCATGACTACATCGTGTCTGGCTGTGTGGAGGTGCTATAATTTATCTAACCAGCCCCTGCTGGTGAACATCATATTTTGCGCAGTTAAAATCAGGCTGCAGGCACAGCATTGTGGACATGTGCACGTGTGCCTGTGGGGCCCATCCCTAGAAGTGACATCTCTTTGTTTAATCACTGTTGATTCTGTTAGATCAGGTTTTGCTTTTGTTTCTTAATGTCTTTAACTGTACTTTCTGTGGTCATTTATTTCTCCCAGTTATCTGTCTGTATTTTAAATAATATAGGATGGTCAGATTAGGTGAGTTTCTCAGTTGGAAATTGGCTCACCTTTCATGTGTTCTTATAGGTAGGAGTGACTAGGAAAACATATCCACACAAAAACTTGTACACAGAAGTTCACAGTAGCATCATTCATAATAGCCAAAAAGGGGAAACAACCAAAATGTCCATCAACAGACGAACGGACAAACAAAGTGTGTTCTGTCCATACAGTGGAATATTATTTGGGAATAAAAAGAAAGGAAGTACTGATTCATGCTACAATGTGGATGAATCTTGGAACATTATGCTGAGTGAAAGAAGCCAGACACAAAGGTCTGGCTTTGTACGGTTCCATTGATATGAAATGCCCCAAACAGGCAAATCCATAGGGACAGAAAGTAGATTAGTGGTTGCCAGGGGCTGGGAAATGACAGCTAAGGCATATGGGGTTTCTTTTTGGGTAATGAAAATATTCTAAACTTGACTGTGGTGAAGGCTGTGCCTATCTGTGAATATACTGAAATATTCTAAAATTGTATGCTTTAAATGGGTGAATTGTATGGTATGTGAATTACATCTCAATAAAGCTGTTAGAAATAAGAGTGATTAGGATTTTTAAGGAGGGAGCGTTCCAAGGGGGGGCCCAAGGCCTTAGAGTTGACTCTGTCCTGGGCTTGTGGTGAGAAGTCCAGTGGGCAGCACGGTGACGCCCGGATCGGCCTTTGAGATACTGGGTATAGTGGACACAGCACTGTTCCCACTGCGGAAGACTTGAGTTCAGCCTTGACTCAGTCCCCGAGGAGTGTGGTCCATCACAGGTAAGTCGATCAAATCGCTTAACAGCCGAGCCTCGGCTCATATCTGCGGATTAGATTATATCTGTCCCATGTATTCTCAGGGTGTGTCGTGAGGCTGAAGTGTGACTGAATTTCAGAGGACTCTGTAAATTACTGAGTGTCATACGTGTATAGGGTTCTAAAAACGTAATTTCAACACCAAGAGGCCAAGTCAGCAGAGCACGTTTTCTGTCCTCTTGCAGACTGGTTGACCCGAGTGTAGCCGGCTGCATTGTGAACAGAACCATGCGTGGCCCCAGGGTGCTGGGCTCAGGCCTGGGAGCCCCTCATCTGGCCCCCACTACTCGAGCCTATTTTCCTCCTTCGCTGCACTCCTCTGTCCTGCTGCTTCTCTCGGTCCTTCCTAAAGTTCCTGGAGGCCCAGCACGAACCAGAGATGTGGGTGCTTCCTTCCTGTGTGGAGCTGCACAGGAATGTCATCCTGAGACACTGCTGGTGGTTCTGTTACAGTCCCTTCAGCTGCTTCCTGGGACTTCTCCGGTGGCAGCATGTGCTTCCTAGCCATTGGGATTGTGTGAAGCATGTATAGTACAGATTTCCCAGCCGACAGACTTCAGGTTGTTTGTGCATCCGATTGCACGTGTCGTGGCAGCTTCTGGACTCTAGATACTGTTTTTCTATTTAATTTTGGTGGTGTTGGCCTTCTATTTTGTATTCAGAATTCAGCCATACTATGAGGATTCCTACTTCTTCTGACTCTGAGAAGCCCAAGAAGTAGCCTCTGGTTCCCAAAACCTGGGAGGGGGTAAACTGTGGGTCCCGGAGACCCTCATTTGCAGGGATGTGCAGAAAGCCCAGCGGCCGGCCGCCAAGGGACAGTGTGGGCCTTCCTGCCTGAGGCCACTGGGGCCCAGGATGGTGTTGCTCAGGGCTGGAGCCTTCTCTGTTGGTTTGGCAGGATTTTTTTTCTTTTTTTTTTTTTGCGGTACGCGGGCCTCTCACCGCCGCGGCCCCTCCCGTTGCGGAGCACAGACTCCGGACGTGCAGGCCCAGCGGCCATGACCCACGGGCCCAGCCGCTCTGTGGCATGTGGAATCCTCCCGGACCGGGGCACAAACCCGTGTCCCCTGCATCGGCAGGTGGACTCTCAACCACTGCGTCACCAGGGAAGCCCTCATTTTTTATTTTATATTATAGTTGATTTACAACGCTGTGTTAGTTTCAGGTGTACAGCTAAGTGATTCAGTTATACATCTACATATATCCTTTATTATTATTTTTTAATAAATTTATTTATTTATTTTTGGCTGTGTTGGGTCTTCGTTGCTGCGTGCGGGCTTTCTCTAGTTGCAGCGAGTGGGGGCTAGTCTTTGCTGCAGTGTGAGTGCTTCTCATTGCAGTGGCTTCTCTTGTTGCAGAGCATGGGCTCTAGTCATGTGGGCTTCAGTAGTTGTGGCACGCGGGCTCAGTAGTTGTGGCTCGCGGGCTCTAGAGCGCAGGCTCAGTAGTTGTGGTGAACAGGCTTAGTTGCTCCGCGGCATGTGGGATCCTCCTGGACCAGGGCTGGAACCTGTGTCCCCTGCATTGGCGGGCGGATTCTTATCTACCGCGCCACCAGGAAGTCCCAGAAAGTTTAGCTAAATTTTTAATACTTTTTTTTTTGCGCGGTATGGGGGCCTCTCACTGTTGCGGCCTCTCCCATTGCGGAGCACAGGCTTCGGACGTGCAGGCTCAGCGGCCATGGCTCATGGGCCCAGCCGCTCCGTGGCATGTGGAATCTTCCCGGACCTGGGCATGAACCCGTGTCCCCTGCATCGGCAGGCGGACTTTCAACCACTGCGCTCCCAAGGAAGCCCAAATTTTTAATACTATTTTGTGGGATATTTATCTGCCCCAACAGGTATTTGTCAGGAAAACATTGTTTTTTTCCTGCAGTACTTCAGCATTTGTTGTTGTTGCTGCATCTGTCTTGAAGTGTCGCTTTGTATGTGTGCCATGAAAACTGCCTTCCCGCATTCACCCTTTGTGTGGAACTGAGCCGATCACAGGCGAAAAAACAGGCCGGCCGCAGCTTGTTTGGACTTGTCTGAGTTTAGCAAATCCTTGACATCAGGGAGCCTCTAACAGGGCATAGAGCCTTTGATGTGCCTTGCAGCAGAAACAATTTTCAGTATTTTCTAAATAACACTTGTAATATATTCTATAAAGAGGAAGTGGTCACATATTTCTCACTCAACATTGGTAACCCATCCTGAAAAATCAGACATTCTACTTGAAAATAGAGTCTATTTTTCATCATGTTAAATGGGAAAATTTATTAACTCATTAAGTATCAATCAGTTTCCTAAAACATCTTTGAAACCCTGGTAAAGGACCTTCATATAAGAAATAGGCTATCATGTTAGAATGTAAAAAAGGGTTTCCTTGTTTTCCAGACAAGTGATACAAATTATCTGCTGTTGCTTTTCCTGTGGTAACGCCTAGAGCCTCTGCACATCCCGGCGACTCAGCAGCAGGTGCCCTGGTGACGCTTTTTTTTTTTTTTTTTAATTTTTGTTGGAGTATACTTGCTTTACAATGTCGTGTTAGTTTCTGTTGAACAGCAAGGTGAATCAGCTATACATATACAGGTAGCCCCTTTTTTTTTTGGATTTCTTTCTCATTTAGGTCACCACAGAGTATTGAGTAGACTTCCCTGTGCTATACAGTAAGTTCTCATTAGTTATCTATTTTATACATAGTATCAATGTGTATATTTTCAGAGGTGCACGCAGCATGCTTCTCCCAAGTGAATTTCAAATCCAACCTGAGGTTTTTTCCCTGCATGTTGTTTTGAGGAAATTGTTGAGTTAGTTTTTTGACATAAATACAAATTTTACCCCTTTAATAACCAAAACTGAAATACATATTAGAATAATTATATGATTTATGAACTTAAAAAAATGTTTTATTGAAGTATAGTTGATTTACAGTGTGTAAATTTCGGCTGTACAGCCAAATGAGTCAGTTATACATATATATGTATTATATATATAGTCTATGAACTCTTAAACTATCAAAAACCAAAAGATACTCTACCAAAAAATTTTAACCAGGATGATTTCCATGGGGAAATACAAATGTGCCTGTATTTGTAATGTGGCTTAATGTTAATAGATGATGAGGTTAAGAAGTTATTTCTTCTCTATTTTGAAATAATTTGTATGGTGAAAATGAAATTTAAATTAATTTTAAAAATGTCTGGACTCCAACTCCCATTTTTCATGCTGAAGATAATTTTTTAAGGAAAGCTTCCTGGTTTTCAGGTAAGGATGGCAGATTGAACACATGTATACAGCTTCACTCTCTCCCAAACTCTCTCCCATTCTGCTAAATGAACAGGAAAGTGATGTTTAAAAAAGTCAAACTCACAAGGCTGAGTAAAGTGAGAGGGAGATGATAGCAATAAAGTTTTGGAAGCTGGGAGGCAGATGGATACGTCATAACTGACTTAGCAGATCTGAGAACGGCAGGTTCTGTGCTGGCAGTGAGGAGAGCTGAGAACTAATCCTGTTTGCACCACAGAATCATCAAAAGGCTCAAAATTTAGAGGCACCAGGGACCTTAAGGAAGTCAAAGAGAGAACCACAATGAAGAGCAGAAAACAAGAGGCTAACAGGCAGGGTCAGGAAGATTTGAGAGAGACCAAAGGGAATCTCCAGAAACAAATGACAGCTGAAACTTAAAAAGTAACCAACAGGCTAAATATTCGATTATAAGCAGTTGAAGAGAGGCTTTGTGAACGAGGTGAAAGGATTTTAATAAGAACAACAAAGAGTTAATGGAATGGAAAGTATGGTGGAGAAGGTGATTGAGGGGTGGAGGACAGAATGCAAGAGTTTCAGATACATTTGATGCCAGCCCCAAAAGCCAACTTAGAATGGAGAAGAGACAGTGTTGGAAGAGCTGTTGGCTGGAACTAATGACAGATGTGATGATGGAAAGATCGTTTATTTCAAACAGGATAAATAACGTCCTTGTTGAGAAACGTCACAGCAACGCTCCAAAACACCAAAGACCAAGACAACGTTTAAAGCAACCAGAAGTAAGAGCTCTTCCAGGGTGTTAACGGGTCCTGCTTGCCGCTCCTCAGCGGTCCCGGCGCCAGGAGGACGGTGGGAGCGGCCGGAGACACTGGCCTCCTGCAGGGTAGCCTCCTGGAGCAGGGTGGAATGCTGTTTTCAGAGAAGCAAAGAATCATCAGGGAAAGCATGCGTTGCAAAATGGAATGGTTAACAAATGATGAACATATTTGCATGAAATAATTATATTTTGTAGGGTTCAGAGAGAGACTACACAGCAACAGCAGGGGTGCCAGATGCAGCAGAACCCAGGTTTGGGGTGGGAGAGCAGAGAAGAGCACTGACGTCTGGGAACCCTGTCCAAGGGGCTCGACGCTCTGCAGCTCTCCGGACACATGGAAGCCTCGCAGGGCCTTCAGAGAGAAAGAGACAGAGAATTGAGCGTCCGAATGACTTTGCGCTTCTCAGTAGCAGTTCTGGAGTCTAGAGGTCTGGGAAGCAGTAAGTTCAGAATCTGATGGAAGGTGACCTCCAGTGTGGTGCTCCGCCCACGGACGCGCCCTGCCCTGCCGTCCTGGAAACGACCAAGATGCTCTTTCCTGTGTGCGGTGAAGGGCGGCCCCTGGCCACGGCAGCGCCCAGCGATGGAGTGTGCCTCTGAGCGTGTTCCTCTTGCTGGGAGCGGGGCGAGGCTGAGCGCCTGCGTGTTTCCACCGTTCTCCGATGCGGTTGCCGCCCCAGCCGTTCAGGAGCCTTCGGGCATCAGCATTGCGGCACCTGCATTGCAGGCGACGTTAGGAGCGCTAGGGGCCAGGACCCGTTGCCTCCTGTGCTCTTCCCTCACCCCAGAGGCGGGAGCAGCTCGAGCCGCCCGGGTGACCTGCTCGCCAGTTTCACCCCTGTTTCCTTTACGTGTTCCCACCCCTTTCCCGGTACTACTGCTGATTCTTCACTCAAATTTGCTGGTGTTTGGGAGGTTTGGGGTTGGTGTGGTAGTAATGGGGACAGAAAAGTAACTTTATATTTTGGGTGAGGAACCAGGTGTTAGGCGAGGTGGGAGAGAGGGACCCAGGGCGGTGCTGTGGGTACCACGTGAGACAGGAGCAGGGTGGGACGGTGCCAGTGGGCTGGGCAGGTGGCGATGGGGAGGGTGGGTTCTGGGAGAGGCTGCAGTACTTGGCATCTTCCTAGGATAACCGGCCACCTTAGAAATAGGAGACTGGAAAGCTCAGCTAGGGAAATGGCAGTGGGCGGAGCAGCGCCGTCTTGATGCGATCAAGACTCAGGTGCCCGCAGCACTCCTTGAGTTGGTCGCTTGATGTCTTTGGTCAGTTTGGGGACGTTCTCGGCCGACATCTTTTCGCATATTGCTTCTGCCCACTTGTCCACTCTGGCCACGGGAACACGCGTGGCACCCCTTCTCACGGTTTCCGTGTGTCTGTCTCTTCGGTTTTTCCACCCTTTTCCTCTCTAGTTGCGGTTGGACCATCTAGGCTCTTTTTCCAGCTCCCCGAGCTGCGTCTGCAGTGTCCATCTGTCCATGAACCCAACGGTGGAGCTCTCAGTTTCGGTTTCTGTGTTTTACACGTGAGCCCTTTCTGTGGATTCCACTTCTTTGGTCTTGTCGTCTGCTTTCATGAATCCACTGGTCACGGATGTTTAAAGTTAACGCCTTGTTGCAGAAGTCCCAGCGACACTGTGGGTCCGGCCCAGATGGACCCCTAGGGTGCTGCCGGCCATGCTGCCCCTCGCTGCCTGCCCGCCCGCCGCCTCAGCCAGATGCCCAGTCTCCGCACCTGCCCCCCGCCCCCCAGGTCCCCGGCGTAGGCTCCCTTCCCCCAGGGTCAGCCGGGGCCTTGGCCCCTTGGGTCCTGGCCTCCACGTAGGCTTCTTTAACCTTTTTGTAGATTTAGTTTCTGGTTTCCTCAGCCTGAGCTCTGCCTGCTGAATGCCCTTCCATCACTGGATGGAGAGTGTCAGGTGGGCATCTTGAAACAGAGGTGCATTGACCACTCAGGTCTTCTGTCCTGTGATGCCCCTGAAGTAGTGCCCAATGAGGCAGAGAAAACCGTGTGGCCGGTGGTGCAGAGGACTTGGGTCAGCGGGCGCCGAGGGGCCTGGTGATGTGTCGTGGCCCTGCAGCCTCTGTGTGGATTCCACCAGCTGCCTGGTCCCTTGCTCTCTCCTCAAGGCTTTTGCCATGGGAGTTGCAGCCCCTGTCTCGAGCCCTGTCTGCCCCAGCACAGGGGCTTGGCCACGTGATTTGTGCTGATGCGGGGTGGTCCTGGAGCGGGAGCCCGAGCCTTCACCTGCTCTGGCTGTGTCATGACAACGTCCTGCCCGAGAGGCTCAGTTCCAAACCTCATTCTGGGAAGACCGCGGGCAGAGCCGTGCAAGCAGAGGAGCACTGCTTAAGATCTGGGTTGTGGGTCCCTGTGCTGGACGTGGCCCCGACTGGTCTTCACAGTGTGGAACTGCTGCCCTTTACGTGTGGGCCAGAGTGGGAGCTGGCGCCTCAGTCCCAGTGGTGAAGGGCGGCGACTGCAGGAGGTCTGTCTAGCCCACGTTGGCACTTATGACTTTTACAACTAGTGCAATTTAAATGCTTCACATTTTGAATCATCCTATTAGCAGATGCTCCTGACGGTTGAACTCTGGCAGCTGTCACATCATCCAGAATAAACCCTTCTTTTATAACTGGCCAAACCCCCCTGTCCCACGTCTGCATGACCCTGGCAGTCTCGCCTCGGGCCGGGGGGCCGGCAGAGCTCGTGGGGTCACAGCCTCGCGGGGGCTCTCTGGTCGCTCACGTGGTGCTGTTGTCTTGGTAGCTGCAGGTCAGGATTCGGCGTGAGCTCGGAGCTGGGCAGAGCTGGGCAGAGCTGGGCATCCCTGGGACACTCGTGGGGGAGGCAGCGCTCAAGCCAGTGCCACGGGCTGGGCAGACTTCCTGGGGGCTCCCACCCCTCCTTGAGTTTGGAGCCTGTGCTTGGATGGTAAAGGGTGTGGGTGCAAATCGCCGACCATCCCTGGGCAGTAGGGCTTCACTTGGTCGGCACCTGCCCATCCATCTCCCAGAGGGACACGTGGAGGCTGGTGCGCACAGGGCAGTGCGGGTGCTGGGGAAGGTCCATGGGGACTGGATGCTGGAGGAGGTTCGGCCTCAAGTGGCAGCCACGGTGTGGTCTGGGAGCCGTGGGGTGCGTGTGAGCCCCGAAGGGTGAGTGCCCTGTGGAAATGTAGGATGGGCAGGGAGGTGCTTCACACCTGCTTTTGGTTATTAGAGGAGAAAGGAGGTTAAAAAAAAAAAAAGAATCCTAAGACTTGAGGTGAGCGTTCCAAATGCTGGTGGCACTTAGGACAGACTCGGGAGAAAGCCCGTGGGGCACCGTGGAGGTTCTCCCAGGGCTGTTTGAGAAGTAGTTGTGTACTTAGATCCTCTCCCTCGCTGCCTGGAGTTGACAACAGCCCCTCCCTGTCCCAGGAGGCGTGTGAAATCTTTCCTCCTGGGAGAGGGGGCAGAGGTCACGGGAGCGGGGACTCTGGCACCAGTGAGGCTGCAGGTACCTGCCCAGGACTTTGGCGGCCAGGCCTTTCCCTCTGCACCAGCTTTTGGTGGGGAGAGTCCAGCCAGAGAGGCCTACTCTGGCGCCCGTCCAGTGGGCCAGTGTACAGCTGAGCTTCCAGAAGGAAGTGGAGAAGCATCCACGTCGCTGAGGTGAGAGGACTTACATTCCCAGGGAGCAGGCAGTGCTGTGCAGGAGGGGACGGGGCAGAGTGCGGGCGGGAGGGCAGAGTGAAAGGTGCAGTGAGTGAAGCGAACGTAGTCATGCAAAAGGAGAACAGAAGGACACGAACAGTAGGAAATAGAGAGACCAGTAGAGGCCACTGCAGCTGGTGCAGGAGCCTCAGCAGCACAGGATGGGGTGTGGAGCAGAGGGGCCCCGCGAGGGCCTGAGGGCAGGCTGGCCGGCAGGAGCAGGGGACCTCGGAGGCACCTCCAGACCTGACGCGTGAACTCTGACCCAGCCAGACAGCCCATCAGCTGTCCAGGAAGGATAAAGCCGTTTTCAGACGCACACATTTTCAAAACCTTAGCTCCCACCTGCCCTTTTTCAGGAAAAAGAGAGAAGAAACGGGAGCCAGGAAAAAGCTCTCGCAGAAGGGAAGGCGGTCCCAAAGCGGCGGTGCCCCGGGGCTGCCTGTGGGTGGAAGAGGCAGAGCACCGAGCCCACCCTGTGCCCACCGGCAGCCTCTGTTTGCCAGGACCCTGGGCTTGCCCTCAGCGGCTGGGCCGGAGGGTCCTGTTCACTTTCCGTATTCATCGGCTCCACTGCAGCGCCCCTGGAGGGCGCCCCGCTCCACGTGTGCCGTCTGTGGGCTCCCCCAGCTCCGTGTACTGGCGGAGGCCTGGAGAGGCCAGGCCTGGTGAGGCCAGGCGCCTAGGCTCCGGGGGGCGGTTGGAGAGGACGGCTCTTGCCTTCTGGACTCGCATTTGAAGTAGACAGGCTGCTCGCGTGAGGACGTCCAGAGTCTGGGTGTGGAGAGGCCGGTGGAGAGCGTGTCGAAGGCCTCGGGGCCGGGCCTGCCCCTGGGCTCCGCGCGCGGGGCCGGGACTCCGTGATGCCGGCGGGGGCCTGCCAGCTCTGGTACACGCCTGGAACAAGCGTTTTGGAGGTTTTCAGCTGAAACGAGGCCCCGGGGCCCCACGCCGGCGGCAGCGCCCTCTGCCCGCCTTTGTCGTGGTGCTTCCTGCGGTGGTTCTCACAGCTTAAAAACGAACAAGACAGCTCTCGGCCTCTCCCCGTGCTACCACCCCGCCTCCCTGTACCTGGCGCACCTGTGCCTGCTGTCCCTTCTCCCCGCTCCCCTGAGCCCGCCCCCACCGCCTGTCTCCGCAGGCTGCCAGCACCCTCTCCACGCGGGCTTCCTCGCCTCCTCCAGCCCTTACCTCTGTTGTCTCCGCTAGTTCGCTGTGCCCGTAAACACGCTGGGCAGGAAAGTGAAGTTCCTGTTGTGTGCTGATTTCTCCTAAGCTTGCGTCCAAAACGTGGCCCTCGTCCCGACCCAGGTGCGTGTGGCCGACCACCTGCTTGACGCGCCGAGTCAGCGCCTGCTGGTGTGGCGGCTGCCCTGACGCTCTGTCTCTCTGCCTCTTGCACCCGTCATGCTGCCCTGGCTCGGCCTGTGCTGCCACCCAGGTTGCTACTTGTGCACCTGTCGAGCGATGTGTGGTGTGCGGTGAAGCGGGAAATCCGTCGCACGGGGCGCCACAGCAGATGACACCCTGCTCTGAACGTGTAGAAAACTTCTTCCAGTTTTCTAAGAAAAATCCCGAGGAGAGTGAACCGGCAGCTCTGGGGATCAGGGAAACAGTTGAGATCTCGAGGAGCACATGATCCATCCCATGTGCGCTGTTTAAAACCCCAGGGCCGACGGGGTCAGGAAGCGGCTGGTGGCTGAGGTTAGGCAGACACCAGAGAGGGCTGGCAGCGCGCTTACCTGCAGGTCAGCTCTGCTCGGGACAGCTGTGGGCCTGATTTTGTCCTCTGCTTGCTCTGCTGGTTATCCAGGGAGAGGTTTAAGTACTTCTGCTACGGCTGTGTCTGGGTCTCCTTTCGCTCGGGTGTCTGTGTGCCTGATGCTGCGTTGTCCTGTTTTGTCCTTTGGTGGCCCTTCGTGGTGGCGGAGTGACCATCTCTGGGCGTCGCTGTCTCCTCCGGGTGTGAGAACCGCTCTGAGTGTTCGCTGCCGCTTTCCTGTCATTCGGTCCCAGCCCTTCATGAGCCTCCCGCAGTGGCTTCACTCTGGACATTACGATGGCCACAGAGGAAGGAGCCACCCTGGACGCTGTCCACGTTGAGGTGACAGGCTGGGTGAGAGCCTGCATGCCCCCAGCCGCTCCGGAAGCGCCAGCTCTTTTGGGGGCGCTTGGTGAATCCTCCTTACTTTCCTTCTGTACCGCGGCCTGGAGGGGCAGCCGGCTGCAACCAAGGCCCTTGGAGAAGGGGTGGGACTGGAGACTCCTTTCCACTGTGCCCTGGCCCCCTTCTCCCCCTTCCCTCTCTCTTCCCTGCCGCCTCATAACATCAGCAGTTGTGGGGGGCTAAATGGCCCCAGGAGGGCTGTTCTGATCACCAGTGCATCCCAGCTTTAGGACAAGGGATTCATATCCTCTCATTTGGACAGGTACTGAGAAGTACCTGCTTCAGGGGTGGCTGGATCCAGATGCCAGGTGGTCGTTTTCTTTCTTCCTATTATTTACTTCTGCCTCCTTTTTTTTTTTTTTTTTTTGAGAAGCCTCTCCCTGTCGGGGACAAAGTGGCCCAGCAGCTGCAGGCCCCGAGCCCCATGCTGGTGCTTCCAGCAGGCAGGGCGTGTCTTCTCCTGTGATCCTCGGGGACGTTGCTTCTGCCCTGCACCCACCCCATGGGGTGGGGTGCAAGCGGGGCCTCCACTCAAACACCTGGAGGGGCACTTCCCTGGTGGTCCAGTGGCTAAGGCTCCACGCTCACAATGCAGGGGGCCTGGGTTCGATTCCTGGTCAGGGAGCTGGATCCCACATGCTGCAACTAAGAGTTCATGTACTGCATACCGCAACGAAGATCCCACGTGCCACAACTAAGACCTGGCGCAGCCAAATAAATAAATAAATATTAAAACAAAAATCTAATGACGTTAAAAAAAAAAAACACACCTGGAGAGCCCCAGGGAATGGGGCTCCTAGCAGACAGGAGGGAGAGAAGCATAGATGGACAGGCCGGCTCCTGTGGCACGTGCTGGGCCCAGCAGGAGCTTCGGAACGTGAGCTCAGACGGTGGCCTTTTAGAAACGGGACCTTGTTTTCTGTTCTGTAAGGTGTGGACGGACACAGCTGCCGCGTCCCCAGGTGTGCAAGAGGAAATGTGATGGTGTTTGTACAGCTCTTCCCAAGCGTTTTGCTGTATACAGTAGGTGCTCAGTAAATGATGCCGCCAGGGCGAGGTCTATGCCAGTTCAGATGCTGAAGCTGAGGCAGTTTTGTGGAGCAAGCGCGTTTTCACAGGTGGTCGGGCAGTGTCCTGTCGCACTCAGGCCACCTGCTGAGTTGTGGGTTCCATGCTTCCTGCCCCCAGCCAGTCCTCTTCCTCATAGTTGCTTGTGTGCTGATTGCCCTTGTGCATACAGAAGGCTGTCTCTATCGTGACCTGCTCTCCCATGTGTGCTGCACAGGGAGTGCAGGTGCCCCCCGGAGCGCGGTGGGGTGGTGCGCAGGTGCAGACGGTGCCCTTGGGGTGACTGTGGCTCTAGGTTCCTTAGAGACGCCGCCGCAGCAGGCAGCTGCAGCCTCACCTGCTCGTAGCACATGATGGTCCTGCCAGCTTTCCAGTCCCTCCCCAAAAGGGCGCTTCTCAGCCGTGACCCCGAGGCCACTGGCCGTGGAAGCGGTGCGTATATCTTCCTTTTCCCCACGAGCTGTGACCACGGATGACTGCTGGGGCGGGGCCTTCTCACTCCCTGACTCACTGCTGTATCTCATGGGTAGGGCTGTGACTGAGCAGCTGGGCCTTTGACCTTTGTTGGGAGCTCTGACTTTCATGCCCTGGTGTGGGGTCAGTTTTCAGAGATGTTCCAAGGATGGTCCCCTGAGATGAAGCCTGGTTAGCTGTGCTGGCTCTTCCTTCTCACAGATGTGCGGCCCCCCACCCCACCGTGCGGTGGGCCGGCCCGTCAGGCCTGCTTCTGGAGGTGCCTTCTGCCCACACCCCAGAGCCGCACCAGCTCTCCCTCAGGTCAGGGTGTCTTGTCCATTCTTGACCTTCACAGTTCCACATCCTTGTGTTTGAATGTATCTGGATCTGTAAAAATCTGGTCTGACAGTCTTTGTCTTAGCTAGACTGCTGGTCCATTTATGTTTATGAAAATTATTATATTTGAATTTATTTTTACGGTCTTATTTCACACTTTATTTGTCCTGTTATTTGGGGACAGATTACTTTTTTCCTCCTTTCTTAACTTCTATTTTATTTTATTATTTATTTATTTATTTATTTTTTGGCTGCATTGGGTCTTCGTTGCTGCACGTGGGCTTTATCTAGTTGTGGCGAGCAGGGGCTACTCTTTGTTGTGGTGCGCGGGCTTCTCATTGCGGTGGCTTCTCTTGCTGAGGAGCGTGGGCTCTAGGCATGTGGGCTTCAGTAGTTGTGGCACGCGGGCTCAGTAGTTGCGGCTCGCAGGCTCTAGAGCTCAGGCTCAGTAGTTGTGGCGCATGGGCTTAGTTGCTCCGTGGCATGTGGGATCTTCCCAGACCAGGGCTCGAACCCATGTCCCCTGCACTGGCAGGTGGATTCTTAACCACTGCGCCACCAGGGAAGCCCTTAACTTCTTTTGGGTTGATCTTTTTTTATTTCTTTTTCTCTCCTCAACTAGATTGGAATTCATTCACTTGGCTTCCATAGTGGCTGCCCTGGATATTTTAACACACAGAATTCATTTATCAAAATCTAAATTAATTGATATTTTTACTCTCCTCCAAACAATTCAGTGCTCTTAGAACACTGTGCGTCTGTTTAGTTCCATCCCAGGTGTGGGCTGACCTCTCCCTCTCCCCCTGCAGCTCCTGCTTCCTCAGGGTGGGAGGGCTGTGTTTCCTAGTGGCCCTCATTTACCTGATGCCTTCGGGGCCTCAGCCTTGGGGGTGTCTCCGAGAGAGTCCACACCTGGGCACATCCAAGGCTTTCTGTTCACTCGCCTGCCTCTTCTAACAGTACAAATGCTCAAGATCAGCCAGGCCCTCAGATGCAGACAGCAGAGGGGTGCCTTGATTTCCCCTGTTGCCGATTTTACTTAGCTTTTGCCCTCTGAGGTTCCGAACTTTCTTCCTATCTCATCAATGGGTTAAAAATTTTTTTCAGTAGTTTAAAACTGTCATAATAGTGTGTTTGTTCTCTCTTAAGAGGGTTGGTCAAAGCTGTCTGTTTCATTATTGTGGCAGAAATGGCAGTGTTCTCTGAAGTCTTTACTCCCAGTAGGTCCTGGGGCAAGCCTCCTGTGTGTGTGTTGGTGGGGGGCGTGTCCCCTGCATGACGGGTCCCAGCTCTCCCAGTGGCCTGGCAGGCTTGGCCCTGCCAGGAAGGCACCGTCTCTTCTGCTACTGGAACTTGGCAGAAAGGAGTCTCTGACAGTCTGAGTTGATGAAACGTTCCTCATGTTTATCAGTGGTTTTCTGGAACCTTCAGCGAGGAACTGGATGGGACATCCCCCTCCGCCCCCCCCAGGAAGGCGAAGCCCCCTCAGACGCTGTCTGACAGCAGGGCTTGCCCCAGGCCTTCTGCACAGGGCCCTGTGGGACCCGTGGGGTCTGTTACTGTGACTGCCGGCACCACCTGCAGGTGTGCAGGGGCCCAGATCCATGTTTCCTGATGGTTTTCCGTCACATAGATAAAAGGTTTCCACTTTGTTTTCCTTTCCTCTGTGTCCGGTTAATATTTTGTCGCACACTTGGGGTGAGTCCTGACAAAGCCTGTGGTCACCCAGTGCCTCCACCCCCCGGGCCTGAGAGCTATGAGAATGACTGGGAACCACGCATCACCCTCCCCCCTGCTCCGCTCCCTCCTCCTTGCTTGCTGGGTCGTGGGAGGGAGGTGTTGCTGTTACTTCTGTGGTGGAAACCACATTTTACTCCTGTTTCTGAGACGTGACCTTGCCGACCTTGGGACTCCTTGTGGGTCAGCATCTCTGGGTTTCACCGTTGACCCTGTGGACGCAGCCCCCTCCTCCGCTGCTGCCTGAGAAGGGCTCCACCTCCTGGCTGGGCCACCTCTTTGCTGGGCTGTGTTCAGCTGCGTGGTCTGTCTGCTGGTGGGAATTGGCCAGCTTTGCATTCCAGAAATATCTGCTGGCCTTTCAGCCTTGGGGGCGGGGAGGTCCTCAGGGAGGCAGTCGGCTTATGGGAGCGACTCAGGCCATGGCAGGCAGGACCACAAGGTCTTGCAGGTTGGCTGGCCCCTACCACCTTGCGTGGAGGTGGGGAGGACAGCAGGCCGGGGTGGGCAGGGCAGGGCTGGCCGGCCTCCTAGAGGCGGCTCCTGGCTGTCTGGACACACCAGTGGGTGGAGGGTGCCGTTCAGTGTCCCAGTGCCCAGCCCTGCCCGCCAAGGGTACCGCCAGTGGCTGTGGGCTGCAGGGGTCTTGGGATGTCCTGCCCTTGCCGTGGCCCCTTCCCTGCCCTTGCCGTCTCAGCGCCCCGGGGGAGTGGGGTGCAGCACGGAGGCGGGCGTCCCGGGCCCCAATCAGGCCTCAGGCTGTCGCTCCGGCGGGCGGTGGGCGCCGTGCTCACACGTGTTCACTCGCTCGCGGGGCGCACACCCCGCTCCACGCAGGCGGCACCGGGCAGAGCGTCCCCCTCGGCCCCCGGCCTGCAGGTTGCAGCTTCCTGGGGCTCGTGCTCCAAGCAGACCCCATCAGGAGCCGGCACAGAGTGTTTCTGTTCCAGAACTCGCGTAGGAAGTTGGAATCAAGAACCTTCTCGCCCACGTGTGACCGGAGCGTTCCTGCAGTGGGGGCGGGGAGGAGCGAGCAGCGGTCCGGTCCAGCTGCCCCTACGCAGCTCCGGCCTCAGCACCGGCCCGGGTCTGTGACAAGGACAAGCCGACCTGCCTGCGCAGCGGGGGAAGGGCGCCGAGCGACCACGTGGTGAGGTCGGTGGGCGGTGCGGCTGCTGAGAGCTCGGCAGCACCCGGCAAAGGGCAGCCGTCGTCACAGCCCAGTGAACTGTTTGTGAGTTTTTCGGTGTCTTTACTTCCCCTTGCGCCAGGTGCTCTTCAGGAGGCGGGGCTGCGGAGACCAGGTGCCGGGTCCAGGGGCTCCTCGTCCTCTTGAGCTAGGGCAGCCGGGGCGGAGCCGGCCCCCGGCTCACCGACGGGGGCGTGGGGCGCCGGGGGCCTTTGAGGGGCCTTGGTGGGGAGGGTATCCCTCCTGCGGTGACTTTCAAGGGAGCAGACCTCCTTCAGGTGAGGGGTGTGCATGGAGCATTTTGGGGAGCCGGCCAGGACAGGGTGAGGGCGGCCCAGATCCGTGAGTGGGGAAGGCCCGAAGCGCGACACTGCGCGGAAGAGCAGCACAGGGAAACGCCAGGCGGCCGCGTCTCCACACTCAGAGCCACGGGAAGCCTGACCACCTGCCCCGGCGCCACCTTCGCCCGCCGGGCGAAGGAAACCCCCGAGTCCTGGGCAGACGGCCTGTCGCCGCTCTTCTCTGTGCTTTCAGCCGTCCCACAGCGTTCTCAGGAGTTTCCTTTTCCTCAGGGACCCTCTGTCTTCTCCTGGGCGGGGGTGGGGTGGGCGGGGCTGCGCGCGGTGCCACGTGGCCCCTGGAGTGAGTGTGAGAAGCGTCCTCGCTTCCGCCGACTTTCCTTTGAAGGAGGCAGGCCTGTCACTGCAGCGAGTGCTGCTGCGTCACGGGGCAGAGGGCTGGCTGCTGGGGTGGGAATGAGCAGAAGGCACAAGGAGGTTGGAGTAATAAGGAAACATCCTCTGCCTCGAAGCGCCGCTGCTCCTCCTTCGTGGAGGCCCCGTCTCTGTCCTGCACCCCCGCCCCCTCGCCAAAGCCCCCGCATCATCTTTTGGGGCCGAGGCGGCTGGGGGCTCAGCCTGGAGGGGGCGGGACTGGCTGCCCCGTGGGCGCTGGAGGTGACAGGAGGGCTGGCGTTGGCGTCGTGCAGAACGACAGGCCTGTCACGCCGTCCTCCTCTGGGCGCCAGGGCGCTGTGCGCCTGGAAGGTTTGGGGAACCCGAACAGTTCGCTGGTGTTGGGCTGTTCCTGTCACAGGCCAGCTTGTGTCCCTGACCTTGGCTCGTGAACGTGTGATAGAGATTTTGTTCTCTCTAAACGGTCCTGCGGGGGCTCCGGTGCGGTTTTGTTGGTGAGGAAGGCCCAAGAAGGTGAGGGCTTGGGGACGCACACCGCGGGTGAGCAGAGGGGTCTGTGTGTCCTGATTGCCTGTCATGCAACCCCGAGGCCGGACAGAAGCCACGTGCTGTCCCCAGAGTGGCAGCTTTCCGAGAGCTTGCAGGGCAGCTCCAGCCTCCGAGATTCACTTTACGTTGCGTCCAGTTGACTCCAAACAGCAGTGTCCTTTCTGTGTGGGGTGCGGTCTGACGTCGTTTTCCAGAAAGGTCTGAAAAGCTGGTTCTGACCTACGGGTTGATTCCATGACTTGCTGACGGATTGGGCCACGATTTTCAGCGTAACAGCGTGGCCCGTGCCTTTGGGGGGTGGTGGAGGTCAGTGAGAACAGCTGCAGCGGGAGGTGTGGAGGCGGAAATGCCAGCCCGGCCTGTTGGCTGAGCGGGGAGAGCGGGGCCTTGTGCTGCCAGCCCACATGAAACTGAGATGGGCTCATTGTTCAGAACTTGGAAAACGTATTAAAAACAGCCTGGAGAATGGAACATAGGCCTTCTGGAAATGATGGCTGAGTAGAGGCTTGTTTGTTCTTCTTTCCTCCCTGAAGCTCACTGAAATGGACAAAAAGAATGAAAAATAGGGAACAGGATTTCATCTGCAGTGAATCTAAGGAACAGCCACAGCCAGAGGAGGGTGTCGGCCAGACAGGGAAGAGGAGCGAAAGCCAGAGCCTTGAGCGGGGCTGAGTTTTCGCCCAACAAAGAGGATTCTGGGGCACCGTTGGCGACATTTACTTGGCAGAATGGGGTCTGTGGTTTGGGTGGGCCTTGGGGTAAACCGGATGTGGGTGGGCGTCCGGTGAGAGAGGAGCCGAAGGAGGAGGGCCCAGGTGCTCCAGCCGCATTTTCTACAAGATCCAGACTCTTAAGCGGTGAGATGGGGAAGAAGAGAGGGGAAACGGCACTCCCTGTGGACATGCCGGCCTCTGGCAGCGCCTTGGGCCGTGTCCCCCGTACCGTGGGGGCTAAGAGGCCTCCCAGTGAGTCCCCTGGCAGGCAGGCAGACAGTCACCCGAAGGAGCTTTTGCAGGAGGGCCTTCGGATGCCCATGGAGCCGCCTTCCCACCTGCCCCCGCACAGCACCCGTCAAGGCTGAGGTCCCAGTGCTCACTCAGAAGCCAGGAGACTCGCTAGAGCCAGAGGGAAGAAACTTCTGGCCGTGTTTGGGGGTGTCGCTGTATGGCTCTTGAGAGAGCCAGCCTGAGCAGAGAGTATAGGGGAGAGCGGCCCGGGGCTTCCTAGAAACCGGGCAGCCCTACTGGGCACGGGTGCCAACTGCTCTGTCTTAAGTTTGAGTTGGGTTTCCGTCACTTGCAACCAAAACCTGTCCTAAGACCAGAACCTCATTTCCAGAGCAGAGCCTGTAAGGGAACTCGGCAGTCGAGCAGCTGGCGGGAGCTCCCCGGCTCCGTCCCGTCCCTGCCCTCACTTACAGACGAGCAGTGATCGGGAGCCAGCGTGGGACCCTCATGTGGACACTGGACGGAGGAGAAGGCAGCCCCGGGGGCAGGCGCGGAGCTCAGCTATGCACAGGAGGAGGAGGCTCCGGGGGACAGGATGCGGGGAGAGGGCACTGGCAGAGCTGGGAAAGGAGCTGGGGGACAAGGGCTGTGAGAGACGCGAGAGCCCCATGAGTAATGGCAGACAGCGGGGAGAGCAAGTCCCCAGGACAGCTGCTTGCAGAGAACATGCCGTGCGGCACAGAGAGGAGCAGACGGAAGACAGTTGGACGATGGTCAGGGGCTGCGAGGCGCCGGGCAGCGGGGCGTCCAGGGGGTGCACGAGACCCCCTGGGGTGGAGGGGCTGGCTTTGCGCCTTGAGAGTCATGTTTGGGAAGAACTGGGCAGCACGGCCCAGGACCTGGTGCCCAAACGGAACCCTCTGTAAAGCATGGACCGCCGCCCTCTGCTCAGGTTGGGGGGGTGGGCTGTGCACAGGCGGGTGAGGGGGGCCCTCCAGGAGCTCCCCGGGCCGGGCCGGGCTGGGGCACCCGCGGGAGGAGGGTCCGTAAGGGCCGAGCGTCTGCATAGATTGGTGTTTGCAGGGGATATTTGTCTCTTCTCCCCATTTTACTTCCTTATTTGGTCATTTATTTATATCAGTATGGACTTAGGGATATCCTTTTATACTTTGTAAAAGTTATAAAGTATAATGGGATGACTTTTTTTTTCCCTCAAAATGTTCCAGCTTTGGTCATTGGGAGCTCTTTTATTTAGCGCCATTGTCCCTTTGGCAGACCCCTTCATCGTGGGGTTTTGTTTTTGTCTTGTCTTCCTTACTTTCTGACTCTACGAGATCCTCCAGGATCATCTTTTTATTTATTTATTTATTTATTTAATTTATTTATTTTTGGCTGCATTGGGTCTTCGTTGCTGCGCGCGGGCTTTCTCTAGTTGCGGCAAGCGGGGACTACACTTCGTTGCTGTGCGCGGACTTCTCATTGCGGTGGCTTCTCTTGTTGCGGAGCACGGGCTCTAGGTGCGCGGGCTTCAGTAGTTGTGGCACGTGGGCTCAGTAGTTGTGGCTTGCAGGCTCCAGAGCTCAGGCTCAGTAGTTGTGGCGCACAGGCTTAGTTGTTCTGCGGCTTGTGGCATCTTCCCGGACCAGGGCTTGAACCTGTGTTCCCTTGCATTGGCAGGCAGATTCTTATCTACTGCGCCACCAGGGAAGCCCCATCCTGAGAACTTCTGACTTCCTGAATTATTTTCTTTTAAATTTGTGTACATTGAGGTTCACTCATTTTGCTGTAAAGTTCTTTGGGTTTGAGAAATGCATATCGTCAGGTATCCACAATGGCAGTATTACACAGAACCGTTTTGCCGCCGTAGAAAATCCCCTGTGTTCCCCCATTCAACCATCCTCCCTCCTGAACCACTGGCATCCATGATCTTTTTACCAGCAATATAGTTTTGCCTTGTCCAAACTGTCTTAATACTTGGAGTCATACAGTATGTAACAGAACAAACATTTGAGGTCCTTAATTGTACAGTGTGCCAAAATAAATTCCAGGTGATTAAGGAGTGTGTTTATTCAGTAAATGTTTGATTGGTTACTGTGTATCAAGGATATAACAAAACAAACATCGTCTCTGCCCTCAAGGAGCTTACCCTCACCCTCTAGTGGGGAGACAGACGGCATATCACAGTTATAATGACTTATGTGTGTGACTATACTACAATCCACCTACACACAAGATGGAGTAACAGGGATCAGATTAGCCCTCCCACTCGAAACTAATAAAAAGCTGGACGGCTTCCCTGGTGGCGCAGTGGTTGAGAGTCCGCCTGCCGATGCAGGGGACACGGGTTCGTGCCCCGGTCCGGGAGGATCCCACATGCCGCGGAGCGGCTGGGCCCGTGAGCCATGGCCGCTGAGCCTGTGCGTCTGGAGCCTGTGCTCTGCAACGGGAGAGGCCGTGACAGTGAGAGGCCCATGTACTGCAAAAAAAAAAAAGCTGGGCAATAGTTGTGAAACCTTGGTTTTCTAAACTTTGGGTATGAGGCAACAAAGTACAGTGATGCTTACGGGATGAGAATCAAACAAGATGAGCCTGATGGTTTCTGCAGCTCTTACGGCATTCAGGGAGGTGTAAGGATGCAGAGCCTGGCAGATTCCCTCCATAAAGGAGCTGGAGCTTAGAGTCCAGGGCAACTAAGGGGACTAGAGTTTGCAGGCAAGAGCACCAGAGAGCAGAGAGCCGCAAACAGAGAGAACTTGGAGATGTGCAGAGGGTCTCTCGTAGTTTCCAGCAGAGTGTTGATCAGTGTGTGGGTGTGGGGAAACCACCAGAGGCCAGGGAAAGAGTCACTCAGAAGGATTAAGGGGAACAGTACCCAGAGCTGTCACAACGCTGTGAAGAGTGCCTTGTCTTCAGGCAGACTGAAAACCTTCATAATTCACAGCGCACTGGGCAGGCTACTGAGTGGAGAACAGCTAGCCCTGGAATAAATGCTGCTCTGCGCCCCTGAACAATCTTAGAAACAAGAACCAAAAGTTTCACACTGTTTCCAAGTAACTGTATCCCCAAACAAAGCTCAAAAATATTTATAGGAATACAAAAATATACAGCTTACAAAAGGGTAAAATTCACAGTGTCTGGCAGCCAATCAAAATTACCAGGCATAGAAAGAAACAGGAAAATACAACTCATTAGGCAGTGAAAATTCAGTTGAAACGGATGCAAAACTGACTCAGATGTTAGATTTAGCAGACGAGGTCATTACAGCAGTTATTATAGCTACATTCCATATGTTCAGAAAGCTCAAGGAAATATTCGAGACTTTAAGTAGAGACCTGGTGAAGTAAAGACACTGAACTAAAGATCCAAACTAAACTTCTAGGTTTGACACTAAACTGTCTGAGTGCAAAACACACTGGATGGGATTAACAGCAGCTTAGATGTGGCAGAAGAAAAGATTAGTGAACGTGAAGACAAAGCAGTAAGAAGTATCCGAACTAAAACAAGGAGAGGAAAAGTACTAAGTAAACAACGCAAAAACCGAGCCTGACTGAGCTGAGGGGCAGTGGGCAGAGGCTGCGATTTGTGTAATTGGAGTTCCCAAAGAGGGAGGGAGGGACAGAAAAACTACTTGAAGAAATGATAGCCAAAAAGCCTCCAAGTTTTATGAAAACTATAAACCTAGATCAAACAATCTTAAACTCTGAGCACAAGGAACATGCACAGACACATCATAATCAAATTGCTCCAAGTCAGTGATGGAGAGAAAGGTCTTAAAAGCAGCCAGAAAGGGCTTCCCTGGTGGCGCAGTGGTTGAGAGTCCGCCTGCCGATGCAGGGGACACGGGTTCGTGCCCCAGTCCGGGAAGATGCCACGTGCCGCGGAGCGGCTGGGCCCGTGAGCCATGGCCGCCGAGCCTGCGCGTCTGTAGCCTGTGCTCCGCAACGGGAGAGGCCACAACAGTGAAAGGCCCGCGTACCACAAAAAAAAAAAAAAAAAAAAGCAGCCAGAAAAAAAGACATAATTACACACAGAGGAACAAAGATACGGACGATGGCAGATTTCTCTTTGGAAACAATGCAAATGAGGAGACAGTGGAGCACCGTGTGCGAGTGCTGAATGAAAACTGTCAGCCTAGGAACCGACACCGGGGCAAATATCTCTAAAACGAAGGTGAAATAAAGATACTTCAAACATACAAAAGCTGAAAGACCTTCACAGCAAGAAATGTTATAGGAAATTCTTCAGGCTGCAGGAAAATGAAACCAGATGGAAATCTGGATCTATGTGAAAGAATGGAGAGTCCTGGAAACGCACCTACATGACTAAATATATGACACTTTCTTATTATTTAATTCTCTTTAAATGGCATCTCTTTAAAACGCAATTATCTAACTAAAAATAATAACAGTTTAGCAGAGTTGGGGGATTGTAACATAAATAGAATAAAATGTATGACAAAAATGGCACAAAATCCAGGAGAAATGGCAAACTCATATGCTTGAAGAAATATAATTTCACTTGAAGGCAGACTATGATCAATTAAATATGGATGCTGCAAACCCAGAAGCAGCTGCTAAAATAGCAAAACAATGAATTACCTACAGCTGACAAGTCAACAGTGGAGATAAAATGGAATCACATAAAATAATTCAAAAGAAGGCAGAAAAATGGAATCACATAAAATAATTCAAAAGAAGGAAAAGGGGGAACAAAGAACAGATGGGAGAAATCAAAAACAGGAAACGAGGGTAGATTTCAACATAACCTTGTCAACAATCACAAATATAGATGGTTTAAACACCCCAATTAAACAACAGAAATTGTCAGATTGCATAAAAAAGCATGACCCAATTATATGCTGGCTTACCCAATAAACCCACTTGAAATATCAAGAGACAAATAGGTTAGTAAAAGAAAGGCAAAAGAGATACAATTCTAATGCTAATGGAAAGAAAGCTGGACCTGCTGTAATAATATCAAATGTACTCATTCCAGAGCAAAGAAAACTACCAGGTAAAGATATTTCATAATGACAAAGAGGTTAATTCCTCAAGAAGATACTATACCTTTTATGTACTTAATAACAGAGCTATGAAACATGTGAAGCAAAAACTTAGAGAACTGCAAAAAGAAATAAGCAAAGCCACAATTGTAGTTGGAGCTCTCAGTACCCTTTCCTCAGTAACTGATGAACAGGTAGACAGGAAATTAGTGTTGGCACAGTCAACCAAGTTGATGTGATTGACATATATAGAGCATTCCACCCAACAGCATGTTTTTTCCAGTGCATATGAAATATTTACCAAGATAGACCATTTTTCTGCACCATAACATTTTTGACAAAAACGGTACTAAATTAGAAACTATAAAAATATCTGGGCCTTCCCTGGTGGCACAGTGGATAAGACTCCATGCTCCCAATGTAGGGGGCCTTGGTTCGATCCCTGGTCAGGGAACTAGATCCCACATGCATGCCGCAACTAAGAGTTCGTGTGCCACAACTAAGGAGCCCGCCTGCTGCAACTAAGACCCAGCGCAACCAAATAAATAAATATTTTTTTTAAAAATCTGGAAAATCACCAGCTATTGGGAAAGTAAATAACATACTTCTGTATAATCCACGAGTCAAAGGAGAAATCAAAAGGGAAATGAGACAGCTTTTGAACTGGGTGAAAATGAAAATATAGCATATCAAAATTTGTGGGATATCGTGATAGCTGTCCTCTAAAGGAAATTTTATAACACTAGATGCCTACATTGGATTAAAATTTTAAAAGGTCGCAAATCACTGAACTCAACTTCTACCTTAAATTAGAAAAAGAGCAAATTAAATCCAAAAGAATGCAAAGAAAGGCAGTAACAGATCGAAGCGGAAATTAATCAAAGCAGAAAAATAATAGAGAAAACTGATAAAGTGAAAAACTGTCTTTTTTTAAACAAGGTCAGTAAAATTGACAAGCTTTTGACCAAACTGATTAGGTAAAAGAGTGAAAAGACATAAATTACCTATATCAGGAGCAAAAGAGATGGCATCACTACAGATTCTATTGATCTTAAAAAGATAATACAGGAATGCTATAAGAACTTTATGCCAATAAATTCAACAGCTTATATGAAGGGGACAAATTCGTTGAAAGACAAAACCCACGAAAGCTCACTCAAAAAACTGCATGCCCAGATAGCTTCACTGGTGTATTCTACCAAACATTTGAGGAAGAAATAATAGCAATTCTGCACAGACTCTCCCAGAAAATTGAGAGGAGGGAATATTTCTCAAATCATTTTATTTTGCCAGTATTATCTTGATACCAAAACCAGACAGACATCACAAGAAGAATAAAGTACATATGAACATAGACGCAGAAATTCTTAACAAAATTTTATTTTGTTAAGAATATATAATATATACAATATATATACGTGATACACCAATATATAAAAGTGATAATATATCCTGACCAACTGGGATTTGTCCAAGGAATACAGGGTTGGTTTAACATTAGAAAGTTAATCAATGGAATTCAACTATTCTGAAACCAAAAAAGAAAAATCATGTGATCATTTCAATACACATGGTAAAAACGATTTACAAAATCCAACATCCATTTCTGATTTTTAAAAAACCCCGCAAAGTAGGAATTCAAGGAAATTTCTTCAACCCAACACAGGACATTTATGAAACATCTGCAGTTAACATCATACTTTTTTTAAAATAAATTAATTAAGTTTTATTTTTAGCTGCGTTGGGTCGTCATTGCTGCGCATGGGCTTTTCTCTAGTTGCAGCGAGTGGGGGCTACTCTTCGTTGCTGTGTGCGGGCTTCTCATTGCGGTGGCTTCTCTTGTTGCGGAGCACGGGCTCTAGGCGTGCGGGCTTCAGTAGTTGGGGCACACGGGCTCTAGAGCACAGGCTCAGTAGTTGTGGCGCATGGGCTTAGCTGCTCCGCGGCATGTGGGATCTTTCTGGACCAGGGCTAGAACCCGTGTCCTCTGCATTGGCAGGCGGATTCTTAATCACTGCGCCACCAGGGAAGTCCAACATCATACTTAATAATGATACGCTGGCTGCTTCCCCTGAGATCAGGAATGAGGCAACTGTGTCTGCTCTTACCCATCCTAGTCAGCATCTTGGCGGAGGTTCTAGCCAGGGCAGGGAAGGAAGGAAAAGAAAACGATCCATATTGGAAAGGAAGAAGTAAGATTGTCTGTGTTCACCATTGACATGATCATCTATGTAGAAATTCTAATGAAATTTTTGAAAGGGAGGGCACAATTAGAGCTAATGAGTGAGTTTAGCAAGGTTACCAATATGCACAACCAAATGATATACTTCTGTACTAGTAACGAACAATTGGAAATTGTTTTATATTTTGTCAGTGTCCAAAATATGAAATACAGGTAAATTTGACTAAATGTGTACAAGATCTCTGCACTAAAAAAAAAAAACTACAAAACATTGCTGAGAGAAAGTAGTAACTAATGGAGAGATACGCCCTGTTCACAGATTTGAAGACTCAGAATTGTTACGATGTTAAGTTTTCTTCATGTTGATGGGTAGATTCAATGCAACTGCAAGCAAAATCATAGCAGCCTATTCTGGAGAAACTGAGAAGCTGATTCTGAAATTCATATGGAAATGCAGAGGACCTAGAATAATTAAAACAACTTCAAAAATGAAGAGCAAAGTTGGAGGGCAACACTACCTGATTTCAGACCCAGGGCATTTGGGTCACCAAGATGAGGTGTCTGTCCCAGATTGGAGAAGGCTTTCTGGAGGAGGTGATGCCTTAGCTGGCACTGAAACGAGGAGGGCAGCCAGATGCACTGGAGGTGGTAGCCTTGCTGCTCTGGACCAGCCGGGAAGGATGGCAGATGAGTGAAAGGAGGTGCACAGGTTGAAGACATTGATTTGAGTTGTTCTCAGGTTATGGTAGGTACCTTTTACTTTTTCCAAAATTTCACTAACAGTGCTGTTTTAATTTTTTTTTTTTAATGTTGAAGCCATACAAGAAGGTCACCTATTTTCTGTTAGACAATTAGAAAGACTTGTTTCATTTTTTAAAAATGGCATTCCTGGCAGTCTTAAGCATTCCTAGTAGTTGTGTGGACATTCCAGTGGTAGGAAGGAGGCGGCTGGGAGCCTGTTCTCCAGCCCAGGAACTGAGTGGAGTCGGGTGGGACACAGGGCATCACAGTCCTTCTGGGCCTTAGAGAAAGTGTCTGATTGGCCAGCAGCGTCCCTTGCCCCTGGGCCCCTGGCTGGCTGTGTTCCCGTGCCCTGAACCTGCTTCCTCCCCGCCTTGATTAGCACAGATAGGATCTGTGGACCGGCCTCTTCCAGAGAGGGCCTCGTCCCGAGAGCAGCTGGGGTGAGGACGGAGCAAGGGGCAGGTGTCCCCTGCTGCGCTGCCGCTGCTCCGCAGTTCTTCAGACGTTTTACTGAAGTGAGGCTTGTGTACAAGAAGGTGTGAAAGCGATGGCATGGAACTCCAAGAGCTTTTTTTTTTTTAAATTAATTTATCGGGTCTTAGTTGCGGCATGCGGGATCTTTCGTTGCGGCGCACAGGCTTCTCTCTTCTCTAGTCGTGGAGTGCAGGTTTTTCCTTTCTCTAGTTGTGGCACGCGGGCTCCAGGGCATGTGGGCTCTGTAGTTGTGGCGCGTGGGTTCCAGAGTGCGTGGGCTCTGTAGTTTGCAGCATGCAGCCTCTCTAGTTGAGGCGTGCGAGCTTAGTTGCCCCATGGCATGTGGGATCTTAGTTCTCTGACCAGGAATCGAACCTGCATCACCTGCATTGGAAGGCGGATTCTTTACCACTGGACCACCAGGGAAGTCCCTCTGAGAGCTTTTATAAACCAACACATGCTCAACGGTGGCCCTGCCCCTTGGGCCCACCTGTCACTACCCGGCATAGAGGCGGCTGCTTCTGATGCGCCCACAGAGGCTCGTGTGCCTGAACATACGTAAGGGGATTGTGCTGGTGACTCCAGTGTGTCAGGCTCCTGTCTCTCACGCCCCCGGAGCCACACCCAGGTTGTGGGGGGCAACTCCCGTGTGCCGTTTCTGCTGTGATGGACATGTGGCAGTTTCCCGTTGCGGCTGCTGGGAATGCCATGTGCAGGCCTTGGTGAGCGGCCATGTGGCCTCTGCTGGCCCCGGCAGCCCTGGATGACAGGGCCTCGGGGTACGTGCAGCCTAGGAAGTGCTGCCAACCCGGTTGGAGGGTGTTAACCTGCGCCCTGCAGCCGGTGAGCCTCCACACTCTGGCCAGCGTGGGGTAGGTTTACTTTTCCATGCTAGCCATTCTGGTGGGCATGCTAGTGTCCCATTATGCTTTTAATTAGCATTTCCCGATGACTAATGAGGTGGAGCACACTTCTGTGTGTTTATTAGTCATTTAGATTTTTGTTGTTGTTAAGAGTGCTTTCAAGTCTTTTGTCCTTTTTTCTATTGATTGTGGTTCTTTCTTATTTATTTCTAGGAATCTTTTATATGTTCTGGAAATAGTCCTTTGTCAGATCAGATCATGTACACACATTTATGTAATGTATTATACATATTCTATGCATCAAATATCTCCTACCCTGGATTTGTCTTTTTTCTTGTAATGGAAAAAATTTATTTTTAAAAATTTTATTCGTCTTCCCTGGTGGCGCAGTGGTTGAGAGTCCGCCTGCCGATGCAGGGGACACGGGTTCGTGCCCCGCTGGGAGGATCCCACATGCCACGGAGCGGCTGGGCCCGTGAGCCATGGCCGCTGAGCCTGCGCGTCCGGAGCCTGTGCTCCGCAACGGGAGAGGCCACAGCAGTGAGAGGCCCGTGTACCGCAAAAAAAAAAAAAAAAAAAAAAAAAAATTATCGAAGTATAGTTGATTTACAGTGTTGTGTTAATTTCTACTGTACAGCAAAGTGATTCAGTTATACATATATATATATTCTTTTTCATATTCTTTTCCGTTATGGTTTAGCACAGGATATTGAATATAGTTCCCTGTGCTCTACAGTAGGACCTTGTTGTTTGTCCATTCATCATATACTAGTTTGCATCTGCTCATCCCAAACTCCCAGTCCTTCCCTCCCCCACCCCACCCCCTTTGCCAACACAAGTCTGTTCTCTATGTCTGTGAGTCTGTTTCTGTTTCGTAAATAAGTTCATTTGTGTCGTATTTTAGATTCTACATACAAGTAATATCATATGGTATTCGTCTTTCTCTTTCTGACTTACTTCGCTTAGTATGAAAACCTCTAGGTCCATCCATGTTGCTGCAGATGGCATTATTTCATTCTTTTTTATGGCTGAGTAATATTCATAATGGTAAAAATTTATAAGCAGAGGTTCCTAATATTATAGTCCAATTTGTTAATGTTTCTTTTGTGGTTAGTGACTTTTTGTGTCTGATGATGTGCACCTACTCTAAAACCACAAAGATTTTCTTCTACATTTTTTCTCAAAGTCTTACTGTCTTACTTTTAATGTTCAGAGCATCGGTTTACCTAGAATTGAGTTTAATGTATTGGATGAGGTAGGGGTCAAGGTTCATTGTTTCCCATGTGTAAATCGTGTCAATGCAGCACCGTTTTTGAACAGCCCCCTCTGTCCTAAATCTGGGGGCTTTGCGTGTGCATAGGTCACCCTTGAGTGTTGCCCAGTCCAGGGCGTGCCATGTGCCTCTCGCTTGTGGACACGGTAGCGCCAGGTGGGTAGTGCCGTCCCTGTTTACCAGGCAAGAACACTGCTCTCAGAGGGGGCAGGCAGCTTGCCTAGGGCCAGCTGGCGAGGGGGTCTGGATGCCCTCCGCGGGGGCTGGGCAGGGGCCGGATCCCGGCTGGGGTTCTGGGTCGGGCGCGGGAAGCTCAGAAACCAGCTCAGGCAGGAGTGTGCCTCATTCTCGCCGGCGACCTGGGCCATGAGGGGCCAGGCTGGGAGTTACTGTTTCGCCAAATACCCAAAGGCGTGATAATGTGGCTTCTGCTCTCAGGGCGGTGCCTTCCCGACTGCTGCTGAGGGCATCCCACTGACCTGCTGACATCCGTCCACCTGGGTCCTCAGGAAAAGGCTGCGATGTCCCAGACGCAGGACTACGAATGCGAGAGCCATCATGCTGGCCTGCAGGAGCCTCGGCTTTCAGGATCTAGCACGAGGTAAGGAGGCTGACTTACCGGGGGCCAGCGAAGCAGGAGGCTTCTCCTCGGCTTGTCAGTGCTGTCCTGCCTGCTTACGCGGCCTGGCCCCACTCTCCTCCACGAGGAGCTGTGTGCTGCCTTCTGAATCTGGCTTCCCCGGGGAGCCCCACCTCCTGTCGCCAACGGGCTGCAGAGCAGGGAGGGCTTCTCCTCAGGCAGTGGACACCCTGCCAGCCCTCAGCTGGGCCCAGCCCCTTAGGCGCCCTCTGGGCATCCACACCGAGGCAGGCGGCCACAGATGATCACTTGCGTTTTTCTAATTTATGGCTTTGTTTGGGAATAATTCCACAAGTTGCACGAACAGGAAGAGTGCTCTGAGCATCAGGTCCCCTTACCCAGATTCATGCTCTGTGCCGCCATGCGGCCGCTGCTCCTTCCACAAACAGCACTGTTCTGAGTCATCTGGGGGGACACGCACATCCAGCCCCGTGTTTGCTCACATCTCCCGGGACAGGAGGCGCCATGCGTAAATCTGTGCGATGGGAAGCACCCGCCTCCTGTACCGCCTGGTCCGTCTTTGGCCGCTGGCTCCTTGCCGTCCTTCGTGGCATTTCCGGCCCCTCCAGCGCCGCTTACCCCGAGTCTGCTGCACGTCTCCTTTGTGTTTTGTAACCTGGAAGATTTCCACTTCCTTCCTCTGCCTTTTGCGACATAGACACTTTTTCAGGGAAGCCACCCTTGTTAAGATGGAGCACTCGGGTTGGTTTTTCCGATGATTTCTGAGCAGAGTGTGTCCTTCTGCAGGTTCACGGCCACCTGCTGCCCACCTGCTCTCGGGACAGTGGCTGTTTGCCTCACTGCCGTGCTCCTCGCCAGTTTCGGGGCTTCCACCGTTTCTTCCTCGACCTGGGCCTTCCTGGGATGGGTGCAGAGCTGGATGCCTTCCCAGCCACGGCACCCGGTCCACGCCGGCCGGCCTGTGCCCCCTGTCCCTCGGGAGCAAGAGCCCCTCCTCCCCATCGCTGTGTTCACTTGTGGATCCCTCTCAGTGTGGAATCACAAATTCCGTTCTGCTTTCCGTGGTTTGCCGTTCATCCTGCACTTCATGACTTGGTGCTCTGCTGTACCAGGTGGGCTGGTGAGACTCCTCCAGGCTGGCCCTGGTGATTCCTGGTGGCTTCCCTGGGCTCCAGGTGCATCCTGGGCTGCCTCCCCCCACCCCCCGTCAGCTGTTTCTCTGAGGGGCCCCGTTCCCCAAGGGAAGACGAGGGTCTAAGGACCAGCGCGTGTGCTCGTGGCTCCTGCGACGTGTGTGTTTCTTGACCCTTTAAGCAGAAGGGCTAGAAGCGCTGAGTTTGCGTGGACATCTCCGGTCGCGGCCGGCCCTTTTCTGAGGCGTTTTCTTGCCGCCTCCCGTACCACCGTCCTGCGCCTCCTCCAGGAGAGCCCTGTTTCCAAGAGCCGCAGTGCAATGACTCGTTTGTTCAACTGACAGTGTGTCCAAGATGGTTTCAAAGTCGCTTGCCCATTCTGCTACAGAGTTGTGTGTGTGTCTGTGTGTGTGTGTGTGTGTGTGTGTACATACACATACTAGAAAAACGTCCAGGACTTAGTTCACGCCCACACGCACCCTTCCCCCAGCAGCAGGGTTGGGGTCTGGTCCTGTGCTCACACGGGGTTAGCTTGCTTCTCCCTCTTGTGGTTGTGATGTTCATCGAAATACAGTTGCGTCCATTTGTTTCAGTTTGAGGTTTTTTCCTCTCCCTTTCCATTCTTATTGATTTAATTTTGTTTTGGTTTGGTTTGGTTTGGTGTTTTTGGCCGTGCCCACTCGGCTTATGGGATCTTAGTTCCCCAACCAGGGATTGAACCTCGGCCCCCGGCAGTGCAAGCGCCGAGTCTTAACCCCTGGACTGCCAGGGAAGTCCCTAATTTTGTTTTTTAAACATGTAGACCCTTAACATGCTTTCAAAGGACAAAACTATTCAAAAGGTATTTATATTCAGAGAAGGGCCCCCCCAGACCTTCTCCGTGCCCCCACCTACCTCTTGCAGGAGGTTTTCTGGTTTATCTCCTATGTCTGTTTGGAAGGGTGCCCTGGACCTCGGGCCCCAGAGGTGGCCCCCTTTGCAGCCTCCTGGGTGTGGTGGCCCACCAGCCCCGTGTTCAGTGTAGGTGTTTCCAGTTAGCGTGCACTTAGGAGTGATGCTGCGGTGAGCGCCTGGTCCTTGTGTCATTTTGTTTTCTTGGCGGTGTGTCTTCGGGGAGATTGGGGTAGGGGTTGCTGGGCTGGAGATGTCGTGCCCTCACGTGCCCTCCGTGGGGCCCTGCACGCTGCCCCTGTCTGCCCACAGCCTCCCCCAGGACAAGGCTCGGGCCTGGATGTGGTGCCCGGGGGCTGGGGGCCTCAGTGTGGCGTGGGTTTTATGTCTGATGCCAGGTGAAGTGGGACATTTCACATATGTTATTTACTTTAAGAATTGTCTGTTCTTATCTTTCGCCCATTTTCCTATAGTATATTTGTTTTCTTCTTGTTCAAATTTATGTATTAAGTATATGAACCTTTTATCTGTAATTTTGCAAATATTTAATATTCTCACCAAATGTGTCCAGAGAAACCAAATCTCTTTTACTTTCCAATTTACTGATCTTTTTTTAGTGCCTCTGGGTTCTTAGTCACTGCTAGGCGTGAGCTTCCTGTGTGTGGCGTGAGCTAGGGGCCCTCCTGCCCAGAGACCTCAGCTTCCAGCACCGTTTGCTGGAGAGGCTGCCCCTTCCCTGGTGAACGGTCCTGCCTCTCCTGTTGCAGGATCCCCACTGCAGGGGCTGTGCTTGGTCACACTCGCCTCCCTTTCACCTGGCAGATTGCCTGGGACATACTTGGCACTCGTGAGGCTCTCCCCGGAAGTAAGTATTTGAACAGGTCATTGTCTGCGAGCAAACATCTCCAGGACTTGGAGGAAAGAGGCAGGTCGTCCCCGCAGCCTGCCCGGCCCACGGGGAGAGGCCGTGGCCGGCGTCACACCCAGGAAACCACTGTCATCTTGAATCTTCCGGCTCTTTCCCCAAATGGCTCATCCTTTCCTACCCAATTCATGTTAGACATCGTCGCCATATAAATCTCCCTCGAACTCCATCGATGGTGTGGGTGGGTCACTGTGATCAGTCTGTCACCCACAGGTCCCGACCCTTCCTACTGGCAGGGAAGCCCCAGAGTGGTTTCAGCACCGTTCCTCCATCACGCGCCCGGGGACCAAGCATCCTTAGGCTCTGCAGCCCCCACTGACCGGGTGCTGGGTGTGGACAGCACCGACCTCGGGGACGAGGTCTGCCCTCCCCTCCCTGCCATGGGGTCTGCTCGGGCCCCGCTCGCTCCCGGCCCTCCCCAGGCTCCAGGTTCCAGCACATTCTCTGCCCCCTGGGTCCCCGGGGGACTTGGTTCAGTGCCGTAGGGAGCACCCAGAACGTTCTTCTGAAAAGGCGGGGTCCTGCCCACGTGCACACAGGGATGCGCTGAAAAGGGAACAGATGCTTTTCTTTATTCAGAGAGAATTATCGCCATTAAATTCATTTGAAAACGTATTTAGAGCAAAAATAAGAATTGTTATCGCTTCCGTGGGGCTCAGAGTGTTCAGTCCAGTGCTGTCTGAGCATCTCTGCTGGGTCAGCCCTTCCTTGGGTAGCGTCTGCCTTTTGTCCCAGCCGATCCCATGCCGCGGCCCAAGGGGCGAGCAGGCGGTCAGCTGAGGGCAATCTCGGAACCTCAGGGCTTCCTTCCTCACGGGAGCAAGACCCCCAGCTCCTGGCCTGGTCTCCAGGCGCCTTCGTCCCTGGGTGGGGGGCGCCCTCGGGCAGTGCCCGCCAGCTTCCAAGCCTGGTGGCACCCGTATCCTCTGGCTGAATGCAGGGTGCCCGCTGAGCTGCGCTGGCGGTGCCTTCCATCCTAGGGCAGTGCAGGCGGCCGCAGCTTCCTGGTTAAAAGTACCCAGTTCCCAAAGTTAGAAGTTTGCCCTGTCTTCTGTGTGGACAATGGCCAGCTGGCGGCCGTGGGGATCCAGGCAGGAGGGGGCGAGAAGACAGGAGGGTGTGAGAGGGCCACACACTCCCACCAGGCAGAGAAGCAGGGCAGGGGCTGGTCCACTCAGTGCCGCGAGGTCTGCCTCCTGTCCTCTACGTCTAGGACACCGCCTCACGGCCTCTGTCCCTTGAGCCGTCTGATCCCAGGATGCCCACCCAGCCCTGCTCCTCCCGCTACAGGATGGCAGGTTAGGCAGCGGTCCCACATGGGCAAGCACGGAGCCCCAGTGCCCTCCCCCACTGAGAGCTGCCCAGTGTGACCGCAGGTAGAGGGAGACGGGAGGGCTGCAGCTCGGAGAGAGAGGGGGCTCGCTGGCTGGATGACCAGGGTGGGGGGAGGCCGCTCAGACGTAGCCAAGCCCCACAGGCTGGGCCCACTTCGCACTTCCTCCTCCAGCCCTGAGGATCCTCAGGGCTCTCCCTCTTTCCTGCTCCCTCCTCATCTCCTGCCCTCTCTGTGGCTCCACACCATTCAGCTGCTGTGCCCTGCCCACTATGCTAGCCTGCCTTGGCTCAGCCGGCTTCCAGAAATGACTGTGGACCCAGAAGGAGGCCCTAGAGCCTGCAGGGCTGCTGCGGGGCAGGTGTGTGTGTGTGTGTGTGTGTGTGTGTGTGTGTGTGGGCGCGCGCGCGCGCATCCTAAGCGATCAGGGCTCATCGCCCGCAGGACTGTGCCTTCTCTCCTCCCCACCCCGAGCACTTCTGGCCTCAAAGAGTAGGAATGAGGTCCTCAGAGAAGGATGAGGTCCTCAGAGAAGGGCTGCCCCCTCAGCCCTCTGCCAAAGCCCACCCGGGCTCCCAAGTGAAACACTGGGCCTTCAGCAGAGGGCAAGGAGCAGGGTGCCTCCCCTTCTCTCCGAAGCCCTGGAAGCTCCTGACCATCCCAGTGGTGGTGAGGACCAGGCCCATCACAGAGTCCAGGAACAGTGGACACGGTGCATCCACACTGCAGAGCAGTGCATGGCATTTAAGATTGTTGTTTGTTGAAACTTGGAAGCAGAATAAAAAATGCTCCTTGTCAGCTGGAGCACACCCTGATAATCAAACACATCGGCATCATAATTGCCTTGTTCTGAATAGCTTTAATTTACACTCTTAAAAAACAAAAAGGCCTTACGTGGATGGAAGCCCTCTCCTTGGGGTGGGGGGTGCTCGGGGGGCCTCTGGGGGGAACCATCTCCGCTTTTGACTGGGGCATCACAGTAACGGTGGAGTCCGCTTCTGCTGCAGGTGGACGGGTGCTGGTGGCCTGCAGTGGCTGCTGCTAAGAGCCGCCAGGGCATCCTGTAGGGACCTGGCACCTGGCTGGGAGGAGTGTGGGCAGTGCACGTGGTCCGGGCCCTCTGAGGACAGGGGGCCAGAACCCAAGGCATCCCTAATGTGGGGCCAGCAGAGAGGGGCCAGTTGGAAGACCCCCAGCACTCCCAGGGCTGGGCTCTAATGAGCGTGTAGAAAATCAGAAGTGAGTGGAATTTAGGTATGCGTTGGTTTTATAAGTGACAAGATTTCTTGCTTTTGAGGCAGGCAGATACGAGGACGGGTCTGGTGCTGGATGAGCCATTCTGCAGACACGGGACGCAGGGCGGGTGGCCCGATGGGCAGGATATTCGCACCCTAACGCTGCTGCCCCTCTCCCCAGGCTGGAGTGGGTGGAGATCATCGAGCCGCGCACGCGCGAGCGCATGTACGCCAACCTGGTCACGGGCGAGTGCGTGTGGGACCCGCCGGCCGGCGTGCGCATCAAGCGCACCAGCGAGAACCAGTGGTGGGAGCTCTTCGACCCCAACACGTCACGCTTCTACTACTACAACGCCACCACCCAGCGCACGGTGTGGCACCGGCCGCAGGACTGCGACATCATCCCCCTGGCCAAGCTGCAGACCCTGAAGCAGAACACCGACTCCCCCAGAGCCTCGGCTGAGAACAGCCCTGGGAGGGGCAGCAGCGTCAGCCACGACGGCAGCACCAGCTCGTCCCTGGAGCCCGAGCTGGATGCCGGCGACAAGGTGCAGGAGAGTCTGGGGCGAGCCAGCCGGCAGGCCGTGCTCGGGGCGGTGAAGGAGGAGAGCGGCAGGTGAGGCCGGGCCGGACGCGGGGGGTGCAGGGGCCGCGGGGGCCGCAGCAGCCTGCCTCCTGGGGGTGGGACCCTGTGCAGGGAGGAAGGGCCGCGCTCCCCTGCCCCCGCTGGGGGCGGAGCCCGGCAGGCAGCGAGGGCTGCTCTGCTCTGCTCTCCGGACCTGTTGCCGGGGGCTGGAGGTTACTTGGCCACTTGTGAAATTGCTTGGTTCTTTCCGCGGGGGGATGTGCGAGCGTGGCTTCGGGACCCCAGAGCCGCCCCGCAGAGTACGCGTGAGGAGGGGTGCCTTCCCCAGGCAGACCAGCCTGTTGGTCTCGGGACGCAGATCCGTGGGGATCCGTACCACCTGGCACCGAGCACCCCTGCCCAGGCTTGACAGATCTCGCCAGCATCCTGGGAGGGAGGTGAGGGGGTCACCCCCGTTTTACAAAGGAAGGACTGAGGTGGTCGGCAGCGAGGCGGAGCCCAGGAAGTGTCTGCCCTCTCCAGCGGCCGCCGTGGCTGTGTGCAGAGGTGACTGTTTGCCCTCCTGGACTGGAGAACAGTGAGGGCTTCCACCTCCTGCTGGCCTCGCACATCTGGACATCTCCCCCCAGCTCTTGTGGCCCACCCCAAGTGCCCGTCCCCCAGAGGCTGAACCCCGAGTGCCCGTCCCCCAGAGGCTGAACCCCGAGTGCCCGTCCCCCAGAGGCTGAACCCCGAGTGCCCGTCCCCCAGAGGCTGAACCCCGAGTGCCCGTCCCCCAGAGGCTGAACCCCGAGTGCCCGTCCCCCAGAGGCTGAACCCCGAGTGCCCGTCCCCCAGAGCTGGCACTCAGCAGACCCTGTCCCAGGCCCCAGGGTCAACCCCAGGGCCCAGCTCTCAAGGGACCAAGTCCAGAAGGAATGGCCGGATGACACGTGCCCTGGAGAAAACAAACAGGCTGGAAGTTACCAGAAAGAAGCCAGGGAGGATCTGGCATTGGAGGCTGGGCGGGGACAGGGTGGCGGGAAGGGGGCTGGGCAGGCTGGGCTTCACTTGGGGACGGTGGAAATCACAAAGCAGTCGAAAGCCGACTTACACGGTGGGTCCATTTGCTTCTTGGAGAATGACGTGCCAGGCCAGGGACGGTGGCGTCGTGTGCCAAGGGTGCAGGGGGCAGACGGCAGAGGCGGACGTGCTGGGACTCGAGACTGACCGTGCTGCTCCCGTACAGCACGGGGAGCCGGACACGCGTGGGGGCAGGTCAGCGTGGGTGCTGGACACACACTGGGCTCGGGCCAGAGCCTGAGGCCTGGGGCAGGTGGCCTGAGCGGGCTGACAGGCTGTTTGGGAGCTGTCCTCAGGAGCCAGAGCCCGGGATGAGCCCCAAGGAGGAAGCCAACGGCTGAGTTTTAAAAGCAGCCTTCCGCCCTTCTGGTGTCCTCATGGAGCTCAGGCGGGCTGCTTCCTCCCGCCCTGCAGATCTGACAGCCTTTGGGCTCAGATACCCTCCCGTTTGCCTTGGGTTGTGGTGGGTGCCGGCTCATCCTTGCAGTCAGGTGAAGGGACTGGACTCTTTAGGATTCTGTTGACCAACGTGTCCAGCACCCACGCCCGCTATCTGTGGGTGGGAGCGTCTTCTTTCCAAAAGCGTCCTGGGTGCAGTGTGGTGACTCGGATCATGGGGCGGCTTGGGATCGGGTTCCCACAGGAAGCCCTGTTCGGACATGGATTCGAATTGTGTTGGATTTGTGGGGAGTAGGCACCTTGATTATGTCACCTTATCCCATAGATGAAGGTGGTGCATTTTACACTTTTTTCCACAAAGGACTTGCATATGTTTTTAAGGTTTATTTTTAGGTACCATATAAAGTCATATGATCGTTACTGGTACACAGACGAGAATTTTTATTTGTCAGTCCTGTTTTTACACTTTTGCTGCACTCTCGTTAGTTTCAGTAGTGCTCACCGTCTGTCTCCTGGGTTGCCTGTGACACTGGCCAGCTGTCCCAAGCTGGCCAGCACTTTCACAGTGAGGATGAACCAGGGAGGGCTTGTCCCTGCGCTCAGGCTGCTGGCCTGCTGTCCGTGTAGCGCTGTGACGCTGGCCTCGGGCTGCGTGACGCTGGCCTCAGGCAGCGGCGTCCCTCTCTATCATTAGGCTTTTTAGCATGAATGGATGTGGAACCTCATCCAGTACATTTTCTTAGTCTATTGTGGGTTGAATTTTGTCCCCCAAGAGATATGCTGAAGTCCTAATTCTCAGCACCTGTGAATGTGGCCTTATGGAGAAACAGGGCTGCTGCAGACATCATTAGCTAAGCTGAGATGGGGCCACCCTGGAGTGGGCAGGGCCCTAGTCCCGCAGGACTGGCATCCTTGCAAGAAGACAGAGATGCACAGGACAGTACCCTGACGGCCGAGCCAGAGGCTGGAGCCCTGTGGCCGCAAGCCGAGAGACGCCAAGGATGGCTGGCCCCACCGGAAGCTGGATGGGGGCCTGAACAGACTCCCTCCAAGCATCCAGGAGGAGCCGGCCCTGTTGGCACCTTGATCCTGGGCTTCCAGCCTCCAGGACCGTGAGAGAGTGAATGTCTGTTCTTCTAAGATGCCCACTTTGTGGTGCTGGCTTCAGCGGCCCCAGGCACTACTACAATCAGCATTTTTAAACAGTCGTCTCTCTCATGTGCTCCTGGGATACTCTGTGTAATTTTTAAAATAGATTCAGGTTGCGAATATTTTATTTAGGATTTTTTTCCATGTTGATAAGTGAAAATGGCCTATACTTTTCTCCTTGTTCTGTGTGTCCTGGCTTTTTATCAACAGTGGGAGTGTTTCCTCTGAAACGTTGTCTGTTGCTAGAGTGTCTGGCAAAGAGCACTTGCTCACCAGCCAGGCCTGTGACCTGTGTGGATGGAGTTTTAACTACTGGTTTCTGTTCTTTACTGCTTGCAGGAATGTTCAGGCATTTACTGTCTGAAATCCTATTTTATGGAGGCCTGCTGATCTAAGTCACAGACACGTTGGCATAGGCTGCCCTGGTGCTGCCCCTTCCTTCGTGGACGTTTGTCCACACAGGCCCTTCGCTCCTGCTGCCGTGCCTTGTGCCGGTTCCTGGAGGATTTCCACGTGCTCAGTCTTCTCAGAGAACCCGCTCCGGCTCTCAAGAGCCTCTTTTGTGTCACTGCTCTTCTATTTATTGGACATTTTTTTCTCAGTCTTTTACTAACTTATTGTTGGAAACTTAACTCATCTATTTTCACTGTTTCTTCTGAAATGGACTTTTGAAGTCATGCTTCCCTCAGCATACTACTTTAGTTTTATTACACAACTCTTGGTATGTAGGATTTTCATTGTTCAATTTTAAATATTTTCTACTTTTAATTATGATTGCTTTTTTGACTCGTTTGTAATTTAGAAATGTCTTAATTTCCAAAACTGTAGGTTACTCTCCATTCTTGTTCTTGATTGTGAACTTAATTTCATTTTGGCCAGAAAGCATGATTTTTTTTTTTTGAGACTTGCTTTGTAGCCTAAATCCTGAATTTTTATAAATGATTTCAGGACTACTTCAAAAATTTCTGTTCTCTGTTAGGTCCAGAGTTCTCTGTGTGTTTGTTAGGTCAAATCTGTTAATTGTGTCAATTGAGTTTCTTACTAATTTTTTGTCTACCTGATGTATCGATTCTGAGAGGTAAAGTCTCCCCACACGGTGGAACTGGTCTGTCCCTCCTTCCTGTCTCGCATTGCTGCTGCCTGTGTGTGGAAGCTGTGGGCCGGCTGCATATGGATTTGCAGTTAGGTGTCCTGATGCGTTTTTCCTTTGTCGTTACGTTGTCTACCTGCTGATGTTTTTTGCCTGAAGTGTGCTTTGGAACTGACGTCGGCCAGTTTCTCCGTGGTTAGTATTTGCCTCTGAACGGCAGTCCTTTCCCATGCGCTTTAGGTGTGTTTCTCATCAGTAACCTGTAGGGTTAGGGTCATGCTTCACCCATTCCATCACCTGTCCTTGGTCTGGCGGGATGGTTGCGGGGGTGCTTCCTGGGGATCCCTGATACGGCGAGAGGATGTGGTTTACCATCCTCGTATCCTCCAGGCCCAGGCTCTTCCTGTCATCCTTCTTCCTGCATCGTCCCTGAACTGCTCCATGCGTGTGTCCACTGCCCAGCGTGTTCCTGTGCACGGGGGGCTGTGGGCTATGCTCCCGCCGCAGGACACTGCTCTTAAGCTGTGTGCACCCTGCAGCCCGGGGCAGCCCTGCACCTCCTCCTCTGTGCCCGGGGCCCGGGTGGGAGCGTTTGGGGTGAGTGACCGGCAGGGCGGCTCTGGACCGGGCTTACCCAGCAGATCTGGTCAGGCAGAATCTCGCAGACGTGAATCGGCTGCTTCTGCTTTTCGCACACTTTCTTCTGGAGCTGCTGGCTGACTTCAGTGTGCAGGAGCCCTCATGGACCCCAGGGCTCAGCTCCTCCCCTCGGCGTGCCTGCTGACTGGTCCCTGGTGTCCTTGATTTTGACGCAACCAAATTTGCCATTATTTTCGCCTTATGGTTTTTCTTTTTCTTTTTTTTTTATAATAAATTTGTTTATTTATTTTTGGCTGCGTTGGGTCTTCGTTGCTGTGCATGGGTTTCTCAAGTTGCGGCGAGGTGAACGGGGGCTACTCTTGGTTCCGGTGCATGGGCTTCTCGTTGCAGTGGCTTCTCTTGTTGCGGAGCACGGGCTCTAGGCACACAGGCTTCAGTAGTTGCGGCGTGCAGGCTCAGTAGTTGTGGCGCACGGGCTTAGTTGCTCCGCGGCATGTGGGATCTTCCCGGACCAGGGCTCGAACCCATGTCCCCTGCATTGGCAGGCGGATTCTTAACCACTGCACCACCAGGGAAGCCTGTGGTTTGTTTTTAACGTTTTGCTTAGAAAGTTCTTTCTTGGCCTGGGCCCAGAGGTATTCGCTTATATGTCTTGTGTTAACTTTATAGTTTTCTCTTCCACGTGGAGGCCTAGGTCTGCCTGGTGCCACCTTCGCGTGTGGCCAGAAGGATCCTCGTTCCGTCTTCTCCCCGGCCCACCCGTGCCACCCGTCACTTTCTCTCCCTGCAGCGCCGTCAGTCTGCTCTTTGGGCACCACCCAAGCCTCGTGTGTGCTAGGAAGCGTCCCTGTCTCCTCTTTGTACTTAAGAGCATCTTAGCTAGTTGTGGGCTTTTCTTCTATCATTTAAATCCTAGAGTTCAGATTCCTCAGAAAACCCAGGGGGCTATTGCATGGACTACAGTATAGTGTAAACATAACTTTTTCTTTTCTTTTCTTTTTTTTTTTTTTTGTGGTACGCAGGCCTCTCACTGTTGTGGCCTCTCCAGTTGCGGAGCACAGGTTCCGGACGCGCAGGCTCAGCGGCCATGGCTCATGGGCCCAGCCACTCTGCGGCATGTGGGATCTTCCCAGACCGGGGCACGAACCCGTGTCCCCTGCATCGGCAGGTGGACTCTCAACCACTGCGCCACCAGGGAAGCCCCTAAACATAACTTTTGTTTGCACTGAGATACCAGAACGTTCATGTGACTGGCTTTATTGTAGTGGTCTGGGACTAAACCTGCAGTACCTCTGAGGTTCACCAGTAGTTTGAGCTCAGAAAATATATCTGCTGCAAAACTGTGTGGGAATGGAGATCTTCTTGTTTTAATTTTTGTGGCACGGGAAGGAGATGATAGAACAGCCTCTGATATTATTTGTGACTCACGTTCACTGTAGTCAAGATGACTCTACTGCAGTCTCGGTATCTCATATAAGCTCTGTTTGCCTTATAATTTTAGGTTGAGTTCATTGAAAAACATTCTCAAATCTGAAAAAAAAAAACCCTCATATTCAATGTTTGATGATAGTGGTCGAGTAGAGGTTTTTCTCAAACAGAAAATTTCAGTCTAGGTTGTGAGTTTTTTAAAAAACTGCAGTAAAACTTTCCCCTTTCAAGCTGTTAAACTGTTGTGTAGTAGGTCAAGTCGGGATGTTTCGCTTCTATTTCTGACAAAAATCCCTGGAACTGGTGATGGCAAAGTCCAGGAGAGCAGAGGAAGTTCTCAGCCGATGCTGCTGTCTCATGACTCGTGATGGGTTTGGTGTGTTCTGCAGAGCACCTGCCAGTGAAGGGTACGGTGTGTACCCTTAAACACCCACCCTGGGCTTCCCTGGTGGCGCAGTGGTTGAGAGTCCGCCTGCCGATGCAGGGGACACGGGTTCGTGCCCCGGTCCGGGAAGATCCCACATGCCGTGGAACGGCTGGGCCCGTGAGCCATGGCCGCTGAGCCTGCGCATCCGGAGCCTGTGCTCCACAACGGGAGAGGCCACAACAGTGAGAGGCTCGCGTACCGCAAACAAACAAAAAAAACACCCACCCTGTGCGGGCCTGTGGGTTCCCAGCTGAGCTTCTTCTGACATGCGTGTTTTAGCGTGATCAGTTGTTCACACATCTTAGCAGATTCCACTTCAGGTTGGGCTGCATTAGGTGTTTTCTCAGCTTCTTTGGCAGTACTTTCAGCTGCAGTTGCTCCACAGAGAGGATTCATGGAGGCCAGTTGCTCAGTCACTTCAGACTCAGTGTTGACTGCTTGAGTGAAGTAGCACCTGCAGAGCGGTGTCCGGAGCCCGGGGACCCTCTGATCCGTGGCTGCTGTCGCTGCTCTCACTGTCCTTGACTCTTCAAGACTGTCTGTGCCGAAAGGCTGGTAGTCTGACGCAGGTTTGTTTTCTCTGGACGCATAACTTTCGCTGCTGCAGTCAACACAATTTAATAAACTCATCATTGGTGAACAGCATTCCTTGCTTTCCTTGCTTGGCTAACAAATGAGCCCCTTGGGAGCTTACTTGGTGTAAGGGTCCTTTTCGTTTTCATTTTGTGAAGTAATTCTGCTGCGATGAGGTTTCCATTTCGAACTCTGACTGTTGTGCACTTTGGGACATTGCAGTGCTTCCAGCAGGGCTGTGTGTCCTACCGACCCAGCAGCAAAGAGCCCGCATGCCACCGCGCCTGAAAGGCATAACGGTACATGCCCACTCTCTTTGTGGTGTGGCATTGTGGATAGGCAGGGTAGTAAAAGCGTCGGTGAAATGTCATGGGTCGGCCATGCGTGTGGCACTCAGGCCAATGAGGTGCAGCTGCATCGCCGGGCCTGGCCACGCCGAGTGATGCAAGCACCTCCTGTGGTCTCTGCGGTGGCCACGCACGTCACTGTTGCAGATGAGCGAATGGGACTGTGTTCCCACATCGTGTTCCTGACGGACACTGCAGTTTGAACCTCGTGTAGTTTTCACATTTCACACACAAAAAAATTTTAATATGTAAACCATTCTTAGCTCACCTGCTATACAAAAACAGGCAGCAGGCTGGACGTGGCCCACAGGCTGTAGTTAGCTGCCCCCTGACCTGAAGGGGCGTGCAGGCTTCCTGGCATGGCCAGCCCACGGGGCCTGGTGGCCCGGCCCGAGCCCCTCTGTGTCCCCTCCTCACCACCTGCTGCGTCTCAGCACAGTGGCCTCTTCCTGTTCCCGGGCTATGCCCAGCTCGACCCCTTGCCGGCCCACTTTCCTGTCCACAGCTCAGATGCACCCCCCTAGAGAGCCATCCCTGGAGCTGTTTCCAGCCTGGTCCTACAGTGGCCTGAGGTTCTGGTTCGTTCTGCAGTGGACTGCACCCGGAGTGTGAGCCCTGTGGGAGCAGAAGTGTGTCTGCCTCACCTGCCTCAGGTTGCAGCCCCGGCCCAGGCCCAGCCGCAGCTTATCGGCCGGAGCCCCAGCTCTGAGGTGGACCTGGGCTGTAGTGGGCTGTCCCGGTAGGAGGGCGGTGGGCCTCCAGTCCGTTCAATCCGTTCCACGTTCCCAAGAAATACTCAGATCAGATGAAGGGGACGACTTTGTGGGCAGGAGCTGTGGATGAGAAACTAAAAGGACAGCACCCACATTCTGGAAAGTGAAAGAAAGGCGTGTTATTTTTGATGTATCGTGTTTCTAAATGGTTGCACTTCTGTTCACGTCTCCGTTTTATTTTGCTGTGTTTCAGTTCCTCACCGTCAGGAGGTCTTCTTGAGAAGGACTATGAGATTTACCAGGACTACAGTGCGGACGGCCACCTTCTCCACTGCAGGTAGGGCCCCTGCCTCAGGCCTGGCCCTGTCTCCTGACCCGGGGATGGTTTTCCTGGCAGCTCTTCGGTGAGCTGGAGGAGAGTCTGGCTCAGCAGGACGTGCACAGCACGCAGGGCCCAGCCCCAGCCAGTGGAACGTGAGGAGAGGTCGTCAGGGCCCCCAGCGCCGGGGCAGAGTGGCCCCAGGCCCGCGTGGCAGCTGCCAGTCACTGCGCAGTTTGGGGAGCTGTTGAGTCTGTGGTACCGGCCCTGGCCCCTGGCAGACTCCTCGGGGGCTCTTCAGCATGTGGTCTCCCTGGGAGCTCCGGGCCACACATCGGAGTGTTTCCCCGGCCACGTGGGGAAGACTGGTGCCAGCCGAAGGGAAGGGAGGAGGCTCGCCTCCCTCGGCCCTGGGTTGGCCTTGCAGGGCGTTGGGGTTTCTGGATACGACCCTCAGGACCCTGGGCACAGCAGCCGTCGGTCTGGGCAGGGGCCATCCCTTGGTCAGCTCGTGTGTCCAGGCTGGAGGAGCACCTGCCCTGCAGCCGAGGGGGGCCGGGCCGGGTGCCCCCAGCACAGGCCAGCAGGATTCATGTGAATTGTGGAGGGATTTGCAGGTGCGAGGGGCCTCTGGCAGTCTGCTCAGTTTAGAGATTGAGCTTGCGAGTGGTGACCGGGCTCGTTGATGTGGTAAGGGATCTGGGCCTGCGTGGGGCCAGTGGTGTGGTGGTGTCCACAGATGTGTTTTGTGGCCTCCCATGTTCTCCTTGGTAAAGGGGTGCGGTGGCTGACGGGCAGGGCCTCACCCCGGCTGCAGGGCAGGGCAGGTCCCCGGACGTGTTTCTTCCCGGGCAGTGAGTCCTGCTCTTGCCGGCCGCGCATCACAGCCCTGGGCCCTGCGGGACGCACGTGCCACCTGCTCTGTGGTGGCCCGGCACTGCCCTGGCCCTGCCATCCCGGTGCCACCTGGGCCGGGCGTGAGAGCAGCTCCCTCAGCCAGACAGAGCGGGAAGGACGGGGAGACTGTTGAGGAGGGGGCCGTGTACCAGCGGCCGCGCAGCCCGGTGCAGGGCATGTCGGGGGCCTGCGGTTTGCTGGGCGGTCAGAGGACCACGTGGCTCCGGCTTTCTGACGTGGTCTCTTCTTGTTGCGCGTGAGCTGCACCCGCGTCTCGGGCAGAGGCTTCCCTCCAGACCCACGCGGCAGCCGTCCCAGCCCCGCTTCCCTGCTGCCCTTTGCCGGTTCTGGGGGCCGCATGTGGAGCAGCGCTTCCCTGAGGAGGCGTCTCCTCCTTCTTTGGAGAACAGGCGACTGCCCTGAGCTGAGCGGAGGCCCCGCCCGCCCGCTCCAGCACTTCCCCGGGCGTGGGAGGCCGCCTCTCCCCTCGTGGCCGGAAGCCTTCTCGGAACAAGGGCGGCGTCTCTCGCCTGGGTGCCTCCGCCCGAGCAGAGCCAACAGGGGGTTAGGGGTCGAGAGAGAAGCATGGGACTCCTGGTCTGGGGAGCCATGAGGAGACGGCGGGGCGGGAGCCTAGAGGGGGCGCGGTGGGGGCCCTGCGAGGCTGCGGGGCTGCGAGGGGCCGGCCTGTGGGGCAGGAAGTGAGGCCGCCTGCGCGGGGGCGGGTGGTTGAGGCCGGCGTCTGCTCTGTGACCCAGGCGGCCCTCGTTTCCCGGTAAGACAGGGAGCCCGTGACCCCGGGGCCTGCCTTGGGGATGGAGTCAGAGGCTCCTGTGCGGGTGACCCGCCCTCAGCCAGGGGTGCCGTCTGCCGGGCACCTTCCTTCCTGCTGCCCCGTTCCGGCCTCTGCCCTGACTCGATGGAAGCCCTCTGGGCCCTGGAGTAGACTGTGCTCTGGACTCCGCCCGACACGACCCACTCTCCCACACTCCTCATTGCGCAGCCGCAGCCCCGCCACCCTCGCCCCGCAGAGGGGCGGGGTCCCGCCTGCCGAGGGGTGAAAAGATGTGCGAAATAACGCTTCCCAGTTGCTGAGCGTTTCCTGTGAGCCAGTGCTGAGCTAGGACTTTATCGTACGCGCAGCCGCACATCCTCGCGGGAACTGATGAGGACACGGGGACAGAGCCCGGAGGTGATTTCCCACAGCCTGCAGCCAGGGTCCAGTGGCCTGGAGTGCAGCCACAGACCCCTCCGACTCCAGAGCTGGCTCTCTGGGCCTGCTGCCCTCCGCCCTCCGCTCTGCCTGCTTGGCCTGGGGGGCAGGCCGGGAGCAGCCTCCGGCAACCGGGAGTGGAGCCCTGCTGCAGTCTGACTTCTCCCCTGGGTAATGAGGTCAGGCTGCAGGGTTTGGTCCTGGTCATGCTGGAGCAGGCTGCCCGGCCCGAGGCCTCTCACTCTCACCCTGACCGCACATGCTGACCCTGGTTCTCTAAGTCCTGCCTCACCCACGCCCAGTAATTAGGACTCATGGCCTTATCCAGAAAGCCCCAGCCTCAGTCAGAGGATAAAGGCGGAGGACCAGACTACACAACTGGTTTCTTAAGACGCTTGGGATTTCTCCTTTCTGTGATGGTGGATTCACTTAACTGAGACCAGCCTGTACAACAAGAACAAAATAGACCAAATATTCCTGCAGGCATCCGAGGAGCCAGGACGTGTGGCCAAGGTCTGGCAGTCATTGCAGCCCAGCACACGTGTCACCGCCTCAGGAGCCACAGAGGGGACCTTGGCAGCATTCCATGTTTCTACCGGGACTCCTGAAAGGCTACACGAAGGCATAGGGTGAGCCATAAGTAGACCAGTCTTCGAATAGACGCCCGAATTCCAGTCAGCTCAGTCCCAGATGGGATTCAGGTGATCGATCTGCCCTTATCCCAGCTGCCTGCTAAGAAACAAAAGTAAACCAGAGCCTCAAATTATCTCAACAGTTTTCCATACACAGTCACCAGAATTTCAGTCTAAAATTGCCGGAACTGATTAGGAACAAAAGCAGATAGTAGAAACAGACCCACCAGAGGTCTATATTTTGGAGTCATCAGACACTCACTTTAATATGATTCATTTGTACAAGATACTAAATGGCAGTTTTTCCAAATCAAATAATTTCATCAACATAGATCACATGGGCTCCCCTGGTGGCACAGTGGTTGCGAGTCCGCCTGCCGATGAAGGGGACGCGGGTTCGTGCCCCGGTCTGGGAGGATCCCACATGCCGCGGAGCGGCTGGGCCCGTGAGCCGTGGCCGCTGAGCCTGCGCGTCCGGAGCCTGTGCTCCGCAACGGGAGAGGCCACGGCAGTGAGAGGCCCGCGTACCGCAAAAAAAAATAAAAAGAAAAGATAGATCACATTCTAGGCCATAAAACACAGCTTAACAAATTAAAAGAAAAGAAATAATACAGTATCTGCTCTCAGACCACAATGGAATTAAACTAGAAATCAGTAACAGAAAGATAGCTGGAAAACCCCCAGATACTTGCAGGTTAAACAACACACTTCTGAATATCACATGGGTCAAAGAAGAAATCTCAAGAGAAATTTTAAACTATTTTGAACTGAATAAAAATGAAAACACAACTTAAAATTTGTGGGGTGTGATAAAGGCGGTACTTAGAGGGAAATTTATATCAGTGCGTATATTAGAAAAGTGCATATATTAGAAAAGAAGAAAGATCTAAAATCAATCATCCAAGTTTTCATTCTCGGAAACTAGGAGAAGATGAGCAAATTAAGTACAAAGTAAGCAGAAGAAAAGATAGATATTAAAAATTAGAGCAGAAATCAATGAAATTGAAATAGGAAATTAATGGAAAAAATCAATGAAATGAAAACCTGGTTCTTTGAAATGATGAATAAAACCAATAAGCAGTAAGTAGCCAGTCTAAGAAAAAGAGAGAAAGGACACAAATTATTAATATCAGGAATGAAAGAAGCGATATCACTAAAGATTCCTTGGACATTAGAAAGAAAATACAGGGCATTCCCTGGTGGTCCAGTGGTTGGGACTCTGCGCCTTCACTGCTGAGGGCCCCAGGTTCGATCCTTGGTCAGGGAACTAGGATCCCGCAAGCTGCATGGCCAAAAAAACAGAAATAAAAATAAAGAAAATACAGGGATGCTATGAACAGCCCTGTGCACACAGACTTGATAACCTGGGTGAAATAAACCAATTCTTTAAAAGACACAGTCTGCCAAAACTCATATAACAAGAAATAGACAATCTGAATAGGTCTACATGTGTTAAAGAAGTTGAATCAATAATTAATAATCTTCCAAAACAGAAAGGACCAGGCCCAGATGGGTTCACTGGTGAGTTCTACCAAACATTTATGGAAGAAATTATAGCAGTTCTCTACCGTCTCTTTCAAAGGATAGAAGCAGAGGGAATACTTCCTAACTCATTCTATGAGGTCAGTATTACGCTAATATCAAAATTAGAAAAACACATTACAAGAAAATTACAGACCAGTCTCTCTCATGAACATGGATATAAAAATCCTCAACAAAATATTAGCAAATCAAATCCACCACTGTATAGAAAGAATTACACACCATGACCAAGTGGGATTTATCCTAGTTATGCAAGGTTGGTTCAACATTTGAGAATCAGTAATACTCCATTACATCAATAGGCCAAAGAAGAAAAATCCATGATCGTATCAGCCGATGCAGAAAAAGCATTTGGCAAAAATCCAACACCCATTCATGATTTAAAAAAAAAAAAAACCTCAGTAAACTAGGAACTAGAGAGGAACTTCCTTAACCTGATGAAGAATTTCTATAAAAAATTTACAGCCAACATCACACTTAGGAGTGAGAAGGTCAAAGCTTTCCCACTAAGACCAGGAGCAAGACGAGGGTTTCCCTTCTGACCTCTGCTTTTCAGCATCGTATTGGAAGTCCTTGCTAATGCAGTAACACAAGAAAAAGAAATAAAAGGTATACGGATTGGGAAGGAAAAAATAAAACTGTCCCTGTCTACAGATGACATGATCATCTATGTAGAAAATCCTAAAGAATTGACAAACTCCTAGAACTAAGTGATTATAGCAAGGTTGTAGGATATAAGCTAAACATACAGAAGTCAATTGCTTTCCTATATACTAGCAATGAACAAGTGGAATTTGAAGTTAAAATCAATAGCATTGACATTAATATCCCCCCCCAAATGAAACAGGTATAAATCTAACAAAATATGTGGAAAATCTATGTGAGAAAAACTGTAAAATTCTGATGAGAGATATCAAGGAAGAACTAAATAAATGGAGTAAGATGTCACCTCTTCCCAACTTGATCTATATGTTCAGTGCAGTCTCAGTCAGCATCCCAGCAGGTTGTTCTGTGGATATTGACAAAGCGATAATAAAATTTCTATGGAAAACACACCATTGTAAAGCAATTATACTCCAATAAAGATGTTAAAAAAAATTTCTATGGAGAGGCAAAAGATACAGAACAGCCAACACAATATTCAAGGAGAACAAAGTTGGAGGAATAATACTACCCGAGTTCAAGACTTACTATAAAGCTACCATCATCACGACAGTGTGGTATTGGTAAAAGAATAGATAGATAAATAGAATAGACTGGAGAAACAACCAATAGACCCCCATAAATATAGTCAAGTAATCTTTGACAAAGGGGCAAAGGCAATGCAACGGAGCAAAGATGGTCTCTTCAACAGATGGTGCTGGAACAACTGAACGTTCACAGGCAAGAAAATGAATCTGGACACATTCCTTACACCCTTCATGGAAATTAACTCAAAATGGATCACAGACCTAAATGTAAAACACAAAACTAACTCCTAGAAGGTAACAGAGGAGAAAACCCAGATGACCTTGGGTTTGGCAGTGACTTTTTAGGTACAACGTCCAAGGCATGATTCATGAAAGAAACAATTGAGAAGCCGGACTTCATTAAAATTAAAAATTTCTGCTCTGCGAAAGACAGTGTCAAGCGAATGAGCAGACAAGCCATAGACTGGGAGAAAATGTTTGCAAAAGACACAAATGATAAAGGACTGTTATCTGAAATATACAAAGAACTCTTAAACCCCAGCAGTAAGAAAACAACCTGATTTTAAAATGGGCCAAAGGGACTCCCCTCGTGGCACAGTGGTTAAGAATCCACCCGCCAGTGCAGAGGACACGGGTTCAAGCCCTGGTCCGGGAAGATCCCACATGCCACAGAGCAACTAAGCCCGTGCGCCACAACTACTGAGCCTGTGTTCTAGAGCCCGCGAGCCACAACTACTGAGCCCACGCACCTAGAGCCCGTGCTCCACAACTACTGAGCCTTGCTCTAGAGCCCACGAGCCACAGCTACTGAGCCCACGAGCCACAACTACTGAGCCCGCGTGCCTAGAGCCCGTGCTCCGCAACAAGAGAAGCCACCACAACGGGAAGCCCGCGCACCGCAACGAAGAGTACCCCGGCTCGCCGCAACTAGAGAAAGCCCGCACACAGCAACAAAGATCCAATGCGGCCGACAAATTAAATAAATAAATAAATAAATAATGTAAAAGGAAAATCTTTAAAGCAGCCAGGAGTCTCTTGGGGTGGGGGAGCAGGTGGCAGAGGATAGCTCCACTCATCTCTCTGGGACTTGGTCCGGCCCGTCGTGGCTGGTACAGCTGTGGGACGTGGTGCAGACCTTCAGTGGGCGGATATGGTGTGTGGTCAAGTCCGTGTATCCCGAGGGGCAGTGTCACTCATGTCACCAGGCAAGTGAGGCTCAGAAGAGGCTGAGCGTCTTGGGTGGCCCCCTGCGCTCGGTGGCGGGGCCGTGATTTGGGCCCCACAGCTCCCCAGCTCTCCCTTAGCCTGATGCAGGCTTTCTCAGGAACTGGGGGACAGTTTTATCGTCTCTGTCAGGTGCAGAGTGCCGACTGTGTGTGTGGGCAGTCAGAGGAGGGCAGTTAGCCTTTTTGGAGTTCACAGGAGCCTCTGTGGTTGAAATCCAAGGCCTGAGATGCTGATGCACAAGGGATGTGTTGGCCACCCCTGGTAGGAACACAGGCAGGTGCCGAGGCCGGGAGTGAGGCCTGCAGGGCAGTACTCATCGATTCCAAAGCCAGAGAGGCCCCTGGGAGGTCCCCCTCCCGGCTCTTCCTTACAGAAATAGTTCTGTGCCTGGTTCTAGCGTGGGACCAGAGCAGAGACACTCACAGAGGCCCTGGCAGGGAGTGTTGCCGTGGGCAGCAGCTGGGGTCTGGGGGAAGCTCCCAGATCAGGAGAGCCCCCAGAGGGGAAGGCTGCAGGGAAATGTGTGAGGGGAGTTCCCAGGCCAGGAGGGCAGCTTACTCTAGGCTGCAGTGACCAGAGGTCAGGGCCTATGAAGAGTGCAGAGCTCGCTGCTGGGAGCCCCAGGAGGCACCAGGCCCCCACAGCCTGCAGCCCCCGGGGGGCGGGTGTGAAGAGGACAGTGAGAAATGACCAGGCCTCTGGGCCCTGACCTCAGACACCCATGAGGTCAGCAGGTGGGTAATGGGTCCAGGCTGGCAAAGGGGTCAGATTTCCTCCTCTCCTCGGTAACCTGTTCCCCCCAGGACCTCCTCAGGTAACCTGACCCCCCCAAGACCTCCCTGGGTAACCTGTTCCCCCCCAGGACTTCCCCAGGTAACCTGCCCCCCCCAGGACCTCCCCGGGTAACCTGCCCCCCCCAAGACCTCCCTGGGTAACCTGTTCCCCCCAGGACTTCCCCAGGTAGCCTGCCCACCCCCAGGACCTCCCCAGGTAACCTGTACTGCACCGCCCCCCCCCCCCGCCCCCACCAGGACCTCCTCGCTCCGCTGGAACTCGGGCACCAAGGAGCGCATGCTCATCAAAGTTGCCGACAGGGAGCCCAGCTTCCTTTCCCCCCAGGGCAACGGCTACCCCCTGGACAGCCAGCCCAGGGGTCGCTCCCGCAGACCCTCTGGGGGACAGCACTCGCCCAGCCTACAGACCTTCACCTCCGACGCGGACGGCCCTGTCTTCTTCTCAGAGCGGAGGCCGTCACCCTTCCTGAAGAGGGCTGAGCTGGGGAGCTGCTCCCCACTGGTGGCCCAGCCCCGCAAGCCCGCCGCCGACTCTCAGCCGTCCTCCCCGCGTTACGCCTACGAGCCCCCCCTCTACGAAGAGCCCCCCGTGGAGTACCAGGCCCCCATCTATGACGAGCCCCCCATGGATGTGCAGTTTGAGGCCGGCGGGGGCTATCAGGCCAGCTCGCCTCGGCGGTCTCCCAGCCGCAAGCCGCCCAAGCAGGCCTCGGCGTCGCCCTACCAGCAGCTGGTGCTCACCAGGCAGAAGTGCCCCGAGCGCTACCTGAGCCTGGAGTACAGCCCGGCTGGCAAGGAGTATGTCCGCCAGCTGGTGTATGTGGAGCAGGCCGGCTCCAGCCCCAGGCTGCGCGCAGGCCCGAGGCACAAGTACTCGCCCCACCCAGGCGGCGGCTCCCTCTCCCCGCAGCCCAGCCCTTGCCTGCTGCGCGACCAGCGCCTGGGGGTCCCGTCCGGGGACTACAGCAGCATGGAGGGGCCCGAGCTGCGGTCCGCCCAGCCGCCCATGCCACTACCCCAGGCCCAGGACGATGCCATGTCCTGGTCCAGCCAGCAGGACACCATGTCCTCGACGGGCTGCTCCCCCAGCACACGAAAGAGGAAGAGCAGGAACCCCTCTGCGTGCCACACCCCCAGCGCCCTGCCCACCGAGGGCCCCGGGGACCGCGACCCGCTTGGCCAGCAGCCCCTGACCGAGGAGCGGCCCCTGTGCGGCCCCAGCCTGGCGCCCACAAGGCGTGCAGAGGGCGAGGCGCGTGAGGGGGACGGGACCCGGGGCGAGGCCGAGCCCTTCCTGGCTCAGGCCCGGCTGGCCTGGGAGGCACAGCAGGCCCGCTTGCACATGAAGCAGAGGGGCAGCTGGGACTCACAGCAGGACGGCTCGGGCTACGAGAGCGACGGGGCCGTGCCGCTGCCCATGCCTGGGCCTGTGGTGCGCGCCTTCAGCGAGGATGAGGCGCTGGCCCAGCAGGAGAGCAAAAAGCACTGGCAGAGGGCCGCCTCGGACCGGCTCGCCTTCCCCCAGGCCCTGCTCGAGAAGAGCGTGTCTGTGCAGACCAGCCTGGCCTCCCCGGAGCCCTACCTCCACCCCTCTCAGGTAGGGGCCGGGCCGCGGCCGGGTCCCCGGGCAGGGGTGGTGTGGCTTCACGGTTCCCAGCAGGCGTGAGTGAGGACAGACGGTAGATGCCCCCCAGGCCTCTGCCAGCACGGGGGTCTCTTACCTCGGCTGCTGGCCAGGCCCCGCAGTGCTGCCACGTCACCAGGGGGCTAGAGGCCATGTCCTGATTCCAGGCCACAGAGGCCGCCACCTGCCCACTGAGCCCTGAGCCTCTGTTCTTCCACCTGTGAATGGCTCTCGGGTGAGGAGCTGTGCAGGTAGAGCACCAGGCGCTCCTTGGGTGGCTCAGAGCCTGGGGCCAGGACACATTCAGCAAGCCCCAGGTGGCTCCCAGAACCCCACACTGCAGCTGGAGCCAAGGCAGAAGCCCAGCCTGCGGTGTCTTCCCTGCTCAGTGCTGGGCGTGGGCATCCATCAGGCCCTCGGGATCCTTGTGCACCTGCTGTCCCGGTTGCGTGCAAGGAGCATGGTGCCCAGGGCTTGGTGTGGCCCAGTATCCTCGTTCTCACCTCCTGGTCCCTGACCTTTCACACCAGTCTGCTGCCTGAAGCCAAGGCTGAGGGTCTGCCCTGGCCTCTGCGCAGAGCTGGCAGTGGCCACAGGGCCTCCCGGGGTCAGGATCCTCATGTCCACCCCCAGTCCTGGTGGGGAAGACATGCCCAAGAACTACGGCATCTTAGGTGGCCAGCATTCCCCGGGGCACTTAGTGTTCCTCCAGACTGGAGAGCTCAGAGCAGCATTTCTGTCTGTGGCTTGTGACACAGGAGGACATCAGGACAGATGGGAAGAGGCGGGGGGGCAGGTGGTAGGTGGAGTGTGAACAGCTGCGTCCTGGGGCACCCAACTCCCAGCGTGTGACCTGGACAGCAGGACGCGTGGGCTCCAGGGGCCTGATGGAGGTCCACTCCTGGCGCTGCCCAGGGAGGTACCTTCCCTGCTTTCAAGACCAAGGGTTGGGGAGGCCAGCACGGGTTTGGGGACGAGAGCCCACCTCCCAGACAGAGGGGACAGGAGCCCCTAAAGAGTGTTGGGTGAGGGGCTGTTATCTGAGTGCAGGTACGTGGAGGCTGTTGGTGGCGGGGGTGGGGGTGGGGGTGCGGCTTGGGGCAACGCTCTCCCTTCCCAGCATCATGGGAGCGGAGGGCCGCAGCCCGCGGCCCTCTCAGGCCTGGCTCTGCCCCTCTGCATGGCGTCGCTCTTCCCAATGCCCGAGACTCCAAACGCGATCTTTGTTGGGGAAAAGGGTGCAGCCGTTGTGGCCCAGAGACATTTGTTTCTCTGTCAAATGTTACATCTGGGGGTTTCTGCTGCTTTGTGGGGCTGACCTTCCATCTGAACCAGCAGAAGCCAAACAGCCGCGGCAAGGCCAGTAGGAGGCAGCACCTTCCTGCATCCACGCACGGTCCAGCTCCCTGCCTGGGGAGAGCCCTGTGAGCACTGGGGATGCAGCGTCCCCGGGCCCTCTCCTACCTGGGGCTACGGCAGCCCAAGAAGCTGACGAGACACATGCGCGGCTCCCTCCTGCCCCCAGACCCATGCTGGCCACCCCCAAACCTCGGTCTCCAGACCAGGGCAGGCACCTCCCGGAGGCCAAGCCCGCAGGGTAAAAGTCAGAGGGAGGGCTTCTCTGGGTCCCTGTTAGACCAGTACAAGGCGCAGAGCTGGAAGCCCAGGCCCGGCCTCACCCCACCCCACCCCACCCCGCCCAGGCCTCTTTCCTACAGCAGCTTCAGGTCCCGCTTGGGGTAGGGGGGCCACATCTCTCACCTGGCTGGGTCACGTGGGGCCCCACCCCCTCACAGCCCCCCTGTCCTCCCCAGTCTGAGGACCTCGGCACCTGCGCCCAGTTCGAGAGCAGCCGGCAGACCCGGAGCGTGATGCCCAGCGCCAGCTGCGTGTTCCCCACCTTCACACTTCGCAAGCCGTCCTCGGAGACCGACATCGAGAACTGGGCCTCCAAGCACTTCAACAAACACACACAGGGCCTCTTCCGGCGGAAGGTGTCCATTGCCAACATGCTGGCATGGAGCAGCGAGTCTATCAAGAAGCCCATGATCGTGACCAGCGACCGCCACGTGAAGAAGGAGGCCTGTGAGGTCTTCAAGCTGATCCAGATGTACATGGGCGACCGGCGCGCCAAGGCCGACCCGCTGCACGTGGCCCTGGAGATCGCCACCAAGGGCTGGAGCGTGCAGGGCCTGCGGGACGAGCTCTACATCCAGCTGTGCCGGCAGACCACCGAGAACTTCCGCCTCGAGAGCCTGGCCCGCGGCTGGGAGCTCATGGCCATCTGCCTGGCCTTCTTCCCGCCCACGCCCAAGTTCCACTCCTACCTGGAGGGCTACATCTACCGGCACATGGACCCCGTCAACGACACCAAAGGTAAGACCCAGACAGGACCCCTGGGCTCTGCCACCAGCTCAAGTACAGGCTGCAGCTAGAGCTTCCGTCTGCGCTGGGTGGCACCTGGCAGCAGCAGGTACACAAACACAGCATCTCCCGGAGGGGCACATCCTTGGCCTCCACCGGGATGCGGGGTCCTCAGGCAGCCCCTTCTCGGCACTGAGGCCCTGAGAAGAGCCACAGGCAGTTGTGGCACAGGGTCCCTCCCTGGCCACGGGCTGACAGGTGGGGGTCTGCTTGAGGACCCATTGCACCCATGTCTCCGCCAGCCGGCATCCACTCCACTCTGAGGCTACCGTCCTGGTCACCCTGCCTGACGAGGGCAGGGAGGCCAGTCAGCCTGTGTGCACTTAGAGCGTTTGCCCTGGCCAGGCTCGCACTATGCCTTGTGGCCATCGCAGGGGGGCTTCTGAGGGCGGTGAGGGACATGGGCGCCCTGGCCCAGCGCTGGGTCTGAGGGGTCTGTGCCATAGGCTGTTGAGGTGCTGTGAGCTGAGCTGGCCTGAGCCGCCTCAGGCGTTCAGAGGTTGGGACCACCATGGACAGCAGCCTGCTGACGGCTGCCTGGGGTTCCTGAAGGCCATGCGTCAGGTCTGTGTGGGCCCCGGCTTGGCCTTCCTTGGGGAGGACTCTGGGCCACGGTCCCGCCAGCCCGGCGGTGCTCGCCTTGGGCTGGGCAGAGTGAGCATGGGGGTGGAGCTGCAGGCAGCGCCTGCCAGCGCAGCAGGCCGTCTGCCGCCCCGTGTCCGTGTCCGTGAGTGTCTGCCGTGCCCAAGATTGCTCGGTGGGAGCGGCCATCCATGCTGGTCTAGCCAGGGCTTTGCCCCAGCCCAGGTGTGGGGGGCTGAGGCCTGTGCACACAGTGATGAGGGCTGCAGGGCAGTGGGGGGCCCGGGGAAGGTGTGTGAAGCATAGGCACCGTCCAGCACACCAGCCGTTTAGGGGCAGATCTTGGAAGCCGTGAAATGTTTGCTCAGGCTTGCAGTTTTTGAAGCAGGATCGCCGAACACTGCAGACGGGTCTCCCCAGGGGGCTCCCTGGACGAAGCGGGCAGCCTGGACCTGCCTCTGTCTTCTCAGACCTTCCCAGGAGCAGGTGGGCCCCCAGTGGCTTCATGGTTCACCTCAGCCTCTTCCAAAAAGGTCTTGAAACGTCCCTGCCGTGAGCTGGAGGTTTGGAAGTGTGTGTCCGCCGCTCAGCACACAGCCCTCGGGGGCCCCAGGAGTGCTTGCTGAGTGAAAGGTGAGTGAGCCGCGGACAGAGGCCAGAGGCTCCAGGCTGTGCCCGCTCTGGCTGGGGCGTCCATGGAGAGCTGGACGTTGCGGTTTTGCACGCAGGTTAGTGCACTTTCGCCCTAGTGTCTGTGCGATAGGAGCCAGACTGAGAGAACCGAGCTGCAGCCTGGTAGTCATGGTTCTGAGGCCCCGGTGGTCTCTGCCCACAGACCACGCTGGGTCTGTGTGGTCCCGCTAGCAGGGTTCTGTGTCTGTGGGATTTGGTCTTACATCTGTGGCACAGGGTTGCCCTCCAGCCAAAGCCCTGTCTCCAGCCCTGAGACCCACTCCTGGGTGGGCGTTTTCTGCCAGGCCCTGCTCGTCACTGAGCCCAGAGGAGAGGCCTCGATCTCCCTCCCATCGGCCCCTGTCGAGAACATGGGTGCCGGCTGCCAGTCAGGAGGGCAGGCCCCATCAGCCCAGAAGACCTAGCCTGTGCTTAGAAAAAGGAAATGCAGTCCATCCTGGGAGCACCAACGGGGGCAGAGCTGAGCTGGCTCCCGTGTGTGGGGCCTCACCCTGAACCACACTGTCTGCCTTGGCCTCAGAAGCTTTTGATTCATCTGCCAGCACGTGTTTGACATCTGCTGTGTGGTCACCACTCCGAGGGAACAAGGTACCGCACAGTGAACCCCAATTCACGTGACCCCACCCCCTGGCTTAGCCTCGGCTCGCACGTGGTCACACCTTTGTACCAGCCACCACCAGGTGACTCCACAGCCTTTCTGCCCTGGACTTCCCTAAGCGTGCTGTCAGCACAGGCATCGCAGGGATGCTCCGCAAAGAGCACACGGGAAGGCTGCAGACCCTGAGGGCTACATGTGCCTTCACAGCAAGACGCTGCCTTCCAGGTGAAGATGGCAGGACGATCACGTGCATTTACTTGCATTCCACCCTGAACTCAAGATAAAAGAACAGTGAAGGAATTTTTTAAAGGCAGAAAAAGAAACCTCACAAGGAAATGTAAACTGCTGCAGCCACTATGGAAACAGAATGGCAGTTTCTCAAAGGATTAAAAATAGAATTGTCATAGGACTCAGCAATTCCACTTGTGGGTATATACCCAAAAGAATTGAAAGCAGGAGCATGAACAGATATTTGTACACCCATGTTCATAGCAGCATATTCACAATAGCCAAGAGGTGGAAAGCAGCCCAGGTGTCCATTGATGGATGAATAGATAAATAAAGTGTCATCTGTACACAAAATGGAATTATTCAGCCGAATAGGGAAGGAACTTCTGGCACAGGCTACAACATGGCTGAATCCTGAAAACATTATGGTGAGTGAGATAAGGCAGACCCAAAAAGACAAATACTGCACGAATCAGACAGAGAACTGTATGAGTCCCTAGAGTAGTCAAGTTCATGCAGAATGGTGGGTGCCATGGGTTACGGGGAGGGAGACATGGAGAGTTGTTTGATTCGTACAGACTTCCCATTTTGGGAGATGAAGAAGTGCTGGAGATGGATGGTGGTGATGATTGCACAGTAATATGAATGTAATTAATACCCTGAACTGTACAATTAAAAATGGTTAAGATAGCAGATTTTATGTTACGTATAATTTATCACAATAAAAAATACTAAAACCCACCAGGACAAAGAGAATGGAAGAGGAGGAACAACTATGCTTTGGAAGCTGAAAAGCATATGGACAAGTGGCTGGAAACTGACTTGGCCGACCAAGAAACGTGGATCCCAAGCAGGTGGTGGGGAAGCTGACAAGTCGAAGCAAGTAGCAAACCCTAAAAAGCGCAGCAGTGGGTGGAGCCAGCTTCCTCCAGCAGTGGTATGGAAGTGGGAGTGACCACGGAGCTGAAAACAAAAGGACTAGTTGAAGGTCTGTTTAGGAAGCAAAGCAGCTACAATGGAGTAGGCAAGGTTAAAGACTGCACCCAGAGCATCTGGACTCAGATCTCAGCCACTTTTCCAAAATAGGCCATACTCTGAGCCATAAAACAAGTCTCAATAAAGGTTAAAGAATGTGAGTCATAGGGTGGTCCAGTGGGTAAGACTCCACACTCCCAATGCAGGGGCTGCGGGTTTGATCCCTGGTCAGGGAAGTAGAACCCACACGCATGCCGCAACTAAGAGTCCACGTGCCGTGACGAAGAAATCCGCGTGCCGCAGCTAAGACCCGGCACAGCCAAAATAAATACTAAAAAAAAAAAAAAGAAGAATGTGAGTCATAGAAAGTGTGTTCTCTAACCACAGTGGAATTAAATTGGCAATCAGCAACATAAAGATATCTGGAAAATCCCTGAGTATTTGGAAACTAAAGAACATACTACTGAACAATCCATGGGTCAAATAAAAATGAAAAAGGAAGGTGCAGAGTATTTTGAATTGAAAGAAAATGAAAACAAAACATTAAAATTTGTGTGATGCAGCTAAAGCAGTACTTAGAGGGAAATTTATGGCGCCTAACTGTATTAGGAAATAAATCAGTTACCTCAGCTACTTTAAGAAACTTGAAAAAAAACAGTGAGAGGAAATTATATCAAAAAGTAAGGAGGGGCTTCCCTGGTGGCGCAGTGGTTGAGAGTCCACCTGCCGATGCAGGGGACACGGGTTCGTGCCCCGGTCCAGGAAGATCCCACATGCCGCGGAGCGGCTGGGCGCGTGAGCCATGGCCGCTGAGCCTGCGCGTCCGGAGCCTGTGCTCCACAACGGGAGAGGCCACAACGGTGAGAGGCCCACATACCGCAAAAAAAAAAAAAAAAAAAAAAAAAGGATAGTAAGGAAATATTATGAACAACATTATGCCAGTAAATATGACAATTTAGAGGAAATGAACAAATTCCTTGAAAGACACAAACTACCAAAGATCACTCAATAAAAAATAGATAACCAGAAAAATCATATATCTGTTAAAGAAATTGGTACTTTATGAAACTTTCCCACAAAGAAAATTCCAGGCCCAAATGGCTTCACTAGTGAATCCTATCAAATATTTCATTGTTTGTGTAGCAGTTAACTCAGAAAATTGAAGTGGAGGGAATATTTCCCAATTCTCTCTATATCAAAATTAGAAAAGGGCATTACCAAAAATTTGAAAGAGAAGCACAGATAGTATCCCTCATGAGGATAGGACAAAAATGAACCGTATTTTAGCACATTAAATCCAAGAATATATTAAAAGGATAATGCATCTTGAATAAGTGGGGTTTATCTGAGGAATGAAAAGTTGGTTTAACATTCAAAAATCAGTCAATGTAATTTGCCATATCAACAGAGTAAAAAAAAAAAACATACGATCATCTCAGTAAGTGTAGGAAAAGCATTTGACAAAATCCAACATTCCATTCCTGATTAAAACACTTGGAAGAGAAGGGAGTCTCTTCAGCCTCGTATACACATGTATCTTTCCTTGCCCTGTCAGCCTGGGGCCTAGAAGCAGTGACACCCCAAGAGCATTGAGGACACCTGACCCGCAGCTCTTGGTTTCTACCATTTTCCATTAAAAGGAACCAGAGCTGTCTGGAGAAACAGCTGATTCTAAGGCTGGGGTAGGGAATGTACAAGATGCAGTGCCAGAAGGGAGATGACGGGGCGCGTCACAGGACACAGGCCACAGGCCACAGGACACAGGACACAGGCCACAGGTCACAGGACACAGGACACAGGTCACAGGACACAGGACACAGGACACAGGTCACAGGACACAGGACACAGGACACAGGACACAGGACACAGGTCACAGGACACAGGACACAGGACACAGGTCACAGGACACAGGTCACAGGACACAGGACACAGGACACAGGGCTCCCCGGGGCCAAAGCTGGAGCACTTTAAGGGACAGAATAAAGTCATATTGAACTGTAAGCTGACAATGTAAGATGAATGAATGAATGTAAGATGAATGAATATGATATAAATGATTAGATAGATATATGGGACTTCCCTGGTGATCCAGTGGTTAAGACTCCACACTTCCACTGCAGGGGGTGCGGGTTCGATCCCTGGTTGGGGAGCTAAGATCCCCGAATGCTGCGCAATGCGGCCAAAAAAAGAAAGAAAGAAAAAAAGAATTACAAATAATTTATGTAGGTAAGAGGGTCCACCATGAGGGGAGCGTGAATCCCACCTCAGTGTGGGCTGTGTGCCTCGACTTCCTTCCAGAGCACGGGATGGGGGGATGGAGGGTCCGGATCGACAGCGCTGAGTTATTTTGTGCGGGGTGTGGGTGTGTGTGTGGGGGGGTGCCCAGGTCAGCCAGAGAGGGGAGCCAGGCCCCTCTCTCTCGCTCAGCACCCACTCAGCCCCTGGAGCGCAGCCACGTAGGAACCAGATGGCTGGGCTGCGGCCCTCTCAGGGGGCTCCCTACCCCTGCCTTTCTGTCGGCCAGCAGGTCATGAGCTGACCACATCCTCTCCCCACTGCCCAGGGGCACGTTCCTGGCACCTCCCCAGCCACACGACCCAGGTGTGCCCACACACCCACCCCTGTGCCCAGGACTCTGAGCGAGACACCCGCCCCCGCCCGGCACCCCCCCCCCTCTGGCGGGGCATCAGCCCATCTCCCTCTGAGGAACCCAGCAGGCTGGGGCAGTGGCCTCCCAGCTGACCTCCCAGGGTCAGCCCCGAGCGGGACCGTGTGGGCACGTGCTCCTCTTTGTGCTCTGTGGCCTCACCCTTTGTTTGCTCCCCAGTGACACAGCACATGAAAGCGCTTCTGGAAAGGAACAGTAAGAAGAAGTCCAAGTTGAGAAAGAAACCCAAGCCTTATGTTGAGGAGCCGGATGGTAGGGCCTCTCCCGCAGCCCCTGTGCGCTGCGTCTGCACAGCTCTGCTCTCCGGCCTCGGCCGCCTGGCCTCCTCTCTCTAACCGCTTCTGGGCTGGGGGGACAGCGGGGGGACACTAACCGTCAGGTCTCCTCCTGAGTGGGCTGGAAGCCCAGGTCGTCGACAGGGCTCCTGGGAGAGGCCACACCTGCCCTGCGCCTTTCTCCACGGTGCTCAGAACAATTTCCAACGTGCGTGCTGGGTTCTCAGTGGGGCGGGGCCTGCTGGAGGCACGCCGAGGTGAGGGAGTGCCCTGTGGGCAGGTGCCACCCCAGCCCTGACCTCCAGCCGGGCCACCCCTGGGGCTGGGGGCCAAGCCTGGCATTGTTTCCCTGGGGCCCCCAGCACAGCCCACCCCCACCCAAGCTCCAGAGAAGCCCTGTTAGCCCAGGGCTGTGCTCTCCTGGCCAGGAGACCCAGCCGTCCATTTCTGCCCCATGAGCCTCCCTTCTTGGCACCAGGGCCCTGGGACCAGCCCCCATCCCACCTGTACCTGGTTACCCACACTTGCCCCACTCTTCCTCCTGTGAGACTCACCCTTGGCACCCCTTCCTCTGGGAAGCTCTCTGGCTACATGCTAGCCTCACCAGAAGAAGGGGGGCAGCCACAGTCCAGGCTTCCCAGCCGCCCTTGGGGCCCTGCCCTTGGGGAAGGAGCTTTGAGCTCCTGCCTGAGCCCATCCACTGGAGTCCCGATGCAGCAGTGAGGGGGCGCTGGGGGCACAGAGTGCAGGCTCCTGTGGGCCGGGGGTGGTTGGAGCTCCGAGTGGGTCAGAGGAGGGGGCTAGTTCCCCCAGGACCCAGCAGAGTCCGTGCCAAGAGGTGGCAGGTCCTGGCCACACCCAGCAGCCTTCGAGGTTCTTGGCCTGGGCACCTGGCACAGCAGCAGAGGCTCTGGGAGAGCTGCTTTGTCGGTCGCTCTGGGGGCCGCTATCTCTCCGCTATCCCATGCCCTGGCAAGGCCAGAACGGGGCAGTGGACTCAGAGGCCCCCACAGCACCATGTGGGTTTCCCCGGGTTGGCCACGGGCACTCAGACACCCCATAGTCTTGGCCCAGGAGGCTGTGCCCTGGCAGCAGAGGTGCCCCAGCCCTGAGACTCCAGGCACACGAGGCCTCAGTCCTCGGACTCCAGCAGCTGCAGCCCTCAACTGAGCCCTCACTCCATGCCAGACTGAGGTCAGCCCTTCATGGGCACCTGTCCCCATCCTACAGAGAGGAAATAAGGCCTGGAAAGGCTGCACCACAATCGCCAGGTGAGAGGTGGTGGCCCAAGGATATTCAGATCACAGCCTGTTGGAGAGGCCGGTTTGGTCCCAGGAAGCCCTGTGACACGAGGTCAGGGCAAGTCTGCCCGCGGGCCCCGAGCCCAGGCACAGGAGGCTGTCACCCAAGGGAGGGGTGGGCACGCTCCCAGGGTGGGGAAAGCGAGCAGGCGCCGCCCGCTGCCCTGCCGCCAAGCACTCTCTGGGCTCCCGGTGCTCAGGCTGCAGCCCAGGTCCCGCTGGCTTGAGCACCATCCACTCTCCCTGGGCCCAGAGCCTGCCCACGTGGGCCAGTGGCGGAAGGGCCCACGTGCTGTGTCCCAAGCTGGGTCTGTGGGGCCCCAGGGACCTGAAAGATTCTTCACGGTTTAAACCCCCATAAGAAACGTTTGTTTTCACTTTGATTACTCTAAAACAGACTCCCCTTACCAGTTATAACGACGGAAGTATTTTGCGGTAACTAGAAACGAAAAGGTTTACACGCATCAGACATGTTTGTGTTCTTCACACTGAGGTTCACGGAACCCTGTGTCCTCAGACAACTGCTTCCTTTAAAAAGGACTGTTTGTATTTGAGACTTGGGTCCAGAGGCACCCCTCAGGCAGGGAGGCCCAGCAGAGGCAGAGCCTTACAGGGAGCGGGTCTGTCCTGAGCCTGGAGGCACATGGTCGGCCCATCTGTCTGTCCATGGTCTGGGGCAGCCCGGCCCGGATGGCTCCTGTCTTGCTGCTGCTTCCCTTGGCCTGGGCCAGGAAAGATGCGCCACACCTTTCAGACCCTCCCTGGGTGGGGTCTCCTCCCCACTCCCTCTCCCCCCTCCTCCCTTTGCCTCCAGCCCCCCCAGCCCCATCCCCCGCCCCAGCACACCGTATCTGGAAAGACCCGTGGCCTGAGGTCTTTGCCCTCGGATTGCTGGCCCTGCCACCCTCCATGACCACCAGCTAGAACTTCTGCTTTCAGGGGTGAGGTTTTAGAAAGCCCCCTCCCTTGAGAAAGGAGACAATTCCTCCTGTCACCTTCAGCCCTCAGGCAGAGTCACCGTGTGGTCCTTCCCCAGCATTGCCCTCCCAGCGAAACCCAGGCTCAGGGCACAGGGCATCCCCTCCACACTCATGCCCCTCCCAAGTGAGCCAGGCCCTGGGCCTCCCTCTCCCTGACCCTCACCCAGGCAGCCTTCGACCAAGCAGGCATGAGATCCTGTGGGCTAAGGCCTCTCCCTGGGCTGCCCAGGGCCTCTGGCTGGAAGCTGGGCTGCAAGAGAGCTGGGCCTGCTGCCCAGCCCCTCGCAAAGCTCCCTCCTCCAGTGCTGGCTCAAGGCGATGGGCGCTGAGTGCCTGCAGGCGTGCAGCACATGGAGGTCAGCCTTCTCAGGGGGCCCCCCCAGGCCCTGCCCCGTCCTGCCTGCGACTCCCTCGGGGGAATAGACCTCATCCCCAGCCTGACCTTCCTGGCCAGGGGGAGGGTTGGGTAGGCTGGCGGAGGGCTTCCTTCTTCAGCCTGGCTCCCCTGGAGGAGAGGGCAGTGCCCCCTTGCCTCTTCACACGAGTGAGGACCCACTGCCCGGGCGGGGCGAGCAGCAGGCAGGAGGCTGGCCGGGCCTGGGCGCCAGGTTCCTGCAGGAGCCGCCTCTCCTCACCCCTCTTGCTGCTCCCTCCTCAGTCACTGGTTGGCCTGCAGCCTCTGCTCCCACTCATCCATGCCAAGCCAACTGGCACCATTCTTTTCCAGGGGTGGCAATAAGCACGTACGCCAAGTACTGTTACCACAAGCTGCAGAAGGCGGCCCTGACTGGAGCCAAGAAGGTACGAGCTCCTCCCAGAACCGCTGGGCAGGGGTGGGCGGGCAGCCTGTGCCGGCGATGCCCGGACAGGGTCCAGCGGGCAGCCTGTGCCGGTGATGCCCAGACAGAGTCCAGCGGGGGGCGGGGGGCAGCCTGTGCTGGTGATGCCTAGACAGGGTCCAGCGGGCAGCCTGCGCCGGTGATGCCCAGACAGGGTCCAGCGGGGGGCGGGGGGGGGCAGGTGGGGCACTTAACGGCTCACAGTGCGGAGGGTGCCACTTGGAGCTTCTGATGCCGCAGGTGGCCCAGCAGGAGGCGCCTCTGGTGACTCAGGGGCCAGGGAGTTGGGGGTCCCCGGCTCGGGCCTGGGGCTCACAGGGACGAGAGGACAGAAGGAGGAAAGAGGGCGGGTGAGCCAGGGGCAGCCCTTGCAGGGGTGTAGGGGGAGGGAGGGCTGGGAGCTGGGCGCCAGGCCACACTGGGACAGAGAGCTGGGCCGCCTTTGCAGGGGCTGAAGAAGCCCAACGTGGAGGAGATCCGGCATGCCAAGAACGCTGTGTTCAGCCCGTCCATGTTTGGCAGTGCGCTGCAGGAGGTCATGAGCATGCAGAGGGAGCGCTTCCCCGATCGGCAGCTGCCCTGGGTGCAGACTCGGCTGTCGGAGGAGGTGCTTGCACTCAACGGTGACCAGACGGAAGGCATCTTCAGGTGCCCTGCAACCTGGGCCCCGGGCCCCTGCCTCAGAGCAGCCAGAGAAGCCCCCTGAGAGGCCAGCATGCAGGCAGGGAGGGCAACTTGGAGCAAATAGAAGGGCCGGGCGCTCTGCGGCCAGGAGGGTGGGGAGGGCCCCATCTTTAGGAGGTGGGTCAGCAGGGCTCTCCCTCCTGAATGGCAGCACACCGGAACCCAGACAGGAGAGCTAGCCAGGGACAGTGCCCTTGCAGAAATGGCCAGCAGGGGCCCAGAGGGTACTTGGACACCAGCCATGGGCAGGGCCTGGAAAGATGCGGCAGCCCCCAGCAAACGGCCGTCACCTGAGTGGAGGTGACGGCCCTGCCCCATGGAGGGCGGCACATGGCCAGGCACCTGCCGTCGTGACTCACTTACCCAGGACCCAGGACAGGCGGGGAAACAGGCTTATGGCTTTGGGCCTCGGGGACCATTCTGAGGAAGGGATCTGCCTGGGGGCAGTCAGCAGAGGGATGAGGGATGGGGGCCTGGGACGGGGGACCCCAGCCACACCTCCCTCTGGTAGGAAAGAGGCCATTTGGGCAGAGAGGGGTCAGGCAGCCTTGACCCTGAGCAAGCCCAGCTCCTCCTCCCTGAGACCTGCCCTGTGCTCGGCAGAGTCCCTGGGGACATTGATGAGGTGAATGCCCTGAAGCTACAGGTGGACCAGTGGAAGGTGCCTACAGGCCTGGAGGACCCCCACGTCCCAGGTAAGCCCCCAGTCCCCTCAGCAGCAGGAGCAGCTCGGGCGGTTCAGCCCTCCCTGCTTTCCGTCGTGAAGGGACAGCCCTCTGGTCCGTTTCCGGCACAGACGTCGCCCTGCCGTTGGACAGCCTCCGCGGCGCCTCCCTCCGCTTGCCTGCGCACGGTGGCTGCACAGCCTCTCTTGGTTCCCGGCGCTCGGGGTCAGTCCAGGCCCTCAGGACCAGGAGCCCGCAGGCCTCCGGCCGCGCAGTCCACACGGCTGGGTGGACACCTCCCGTCGGGTCCTGGCCCCTCGCCCCCACTCCCGACACACACGGCCGCTTTCGCCCCTTGCTGCTGGTGGGGCGGGTCCCCGACTGCCCCGCCCAGCCGAAACCCCCGCGCTGCGTCCCCAGCGTCGCTGCTGAAGCTGTGGTACCGGGAGCTGGAGGAGCCCCTGATCCCCCACGAGTTCTACGAGCAGTGCATCGCGCACTACGAGAGCCCCGAGGCCGCCGTGGCCGTGGTGCACGCGCTGCCCCGCATCAACCGCCTGGTGCTGTGCTACCTCATCCGTTTCCTCCAGGTAGGCGGTGCCGCCCCTCCGCGCCCCGCCCCTCCGCGCCCCGCCCCGGCCCACCCGCAGCTCCCCGCTCCCCGCGCAGGTGTTCGTGCAGCCCGCCAATGTGGCCATCACCAAGATGGACGTCAGCAACCTGGCCATGGTGATGGCGCCCAACTGCCTGCGCTGCCGCTCGGACGACCCGCGCATCATCTTTGAGAACACTCGCAAGGAGATGTCCTTCCTGCGCGTGCTCATCCAGCACCTGGACACCACCTTCATGGAGGGCGTGCTATAGCGCGTGGGCACCGAGGGACCGAGGGTGGGGACAGAGCCTGCCCGGGTGCGCCCGGGCAGGGGGCACGCGGGGGGGGGGGAGGGGACGCCCGAGAAGCGGAGGTAGCATGCCGGCTCCGCCCATGCCCGCCCCAGCCCTGGAACCCGCATCCCCCGACACGGGCCCTCGGCCTGAAGGCGCAACCAAGGCAGAGGGGCTGCGGGAAGGGCGCCTCTGCCCCGCCCCGGGCCTCGTGGCCGTGTCGTTCGGCGCTGCCGCGCCCACCGCCAGCCGCGGTCCGGCCGCGAGAAAGTGCCTTCTGTTTCCTGGAGCCAAGTGACACTGCCCCTCCCGGCCGGCCCGAGAGCACAAGCCGCCCTTGCTGGGGCGAGCCGCCTTGCTGGGGCTGCTGCGCTCAGCTTGGCCCCGGCCCAGCGCGGCTGCCCATCTTGCTCTTCCTCTGCCCTCCCCCTGACCTGGGGGGGGGGTCTCCTGATCTGCGACTTCCGCCCTCCCCAGTCCCTTCCCGCCCCCTCCCCCTGCCACTTGTGGCCTCCAGCGTGGTGACTGCACAGGAGTTTGGGGGCTCCAGGGCTCTGGGCTTTTCACCACCAGAGCAGAACCTGGCTGGTGCTGGGCCCGATAGGCTCTCTCTGGGTAGAAAGGGGCCCCCAAGCCAAAGTCCTCTGGGGTTGGGGGCAGGGTTGGGCAGGCATTCTTTGGGCAGGGTGGGGGAGGGGCAAGAGTATTTTTTCTTCGTGTAACTATAAATTCAGAATCTATCCCGCATCCCAACCCGCCTGTGTATAGAGATATAAATAGAGCGAAAGATATAAGAACTAAATTTGCTAATGACATAGTCTTAACCCAAATGTTATTTATTTGAGGCTTCTCCCGTCCTCTGCAGACAAGTTGAGATCATTCCTTCATTTTCTTCTCCACCCTCTTGGCTTCTGACCAAAAATCAAACCCTGCCCCATCCCCATCCAGGACCTGCAGCAGATGAGAGGGAAGGAGCCCTGAACTGGGGGACCAGAGGGGCACCGGCGACTGCCCTTCCTCGAGGCCAGAGCCGGGGCGGGGGGTAGGGTGGGTGGGTGGAGGGGAGGTATCTAGACTCTCAGTTTGTACATTTTCCAATTTGTAATTTGAGTTCCAATTGTGGTAAAACTTAATTTCTCCCCGGTTATATATATATATATATATATATATATATATATTTAGAGTTGAGTTTTTATTTATTAAGAACAAAAGAACCCAGTCCTGCCGAGGCCTGGTGTCCACTGGGGGAGCGTCCTCAGTCCGGGGGTCTCGGGGCCTGGGTAGGGGCGGCCCGGCCACAGACTCTCGCTCTGATGCACGGACTCGAGAGATGACAACACTTTGTGTGAATAAAGTACGTATGGACACTTGCGAGCCTGTGGCATCCCATTCCTTCCAGTTGCGGCGGGGCAGCTATCAGCGGCCAGTCGGTAGCTGGTGTGGGCACCAGGGTGGAAGCCAGGCCAAGGGAGAATGAATGGGGGCAGCAGGGGGTGGGGGGGGAGAGCAAGGCAGCTTCCCGGGAACGGGGACGAGACTCCAGGTAGGCACGCAAGGTGCGAGGCACCTGGGGTATCACAACTGAGCCCGAAAGCCCTGCTTGATTGGGAGGGGGGCTTTTTCTGAGCTACCTTACCCGCAAGCTGGCATAGGCTTCTAGGCAGTGTTTATTCACCACCTCTCGGTTCAGCACCCAGCTGGACAGGCAGATTGCCCCACCGGGGTGGCGGGGGGGGCTTCCTAGGGGTTGGGGGAAGAGACAGGGCGGGTACCTCGCCCACGTGAGAGCAACCAGGCTCCGAGGGCGGAGGGACAGGGCCCGCATGCCCGGCAGCGCCCCGTCCCCAGCCCGTATCCCTGTTCCCGAAATCGCCCGCACCCGCGTCTCACACCCGAACCCCACCGTCGGGAGGCCCCGCCCCCCACCCCTTTCCCAGCCGGACGGCAGGGCGGCGCGCCCGTAAATCCCAGAGAAGGAAGTGTCGGAACCGCCCGGGGTCCGGGGAACAAGCAAAGCCCGGGGGGTGGGGACGAGCTCCGCGGCCGCCGCCGGAACCCAAAGCGCGAGGTCGCCGACACCAGGGGACTTACGTTAGCGCAGCACCGCCCTCGCGTGACCCTCTAGCCGCTTCCGGCACGGAAGGACGATGTGGGCGACGCGCGGAGTGCTGCGGACCTGGGCCCTCGGCTTGGCGCGGTCCCCGGGAACCCGGGCCTACGGTGGGGGCGGGGGCGTCTCCTACACGCAGGGCCAGAGCCCAGAGCCGCGGACGCGCGAGTACTTTTACTACGTGGATCATCAGGGCCAGGTGGGCGGGGCCGGGACCTGAGGGAGGCTCCCGTGAGAGGCGGGGCCTGGTGCCGGGTTTCTGCGGGTCGGGGCCAGAGGGAAGACCCTGTGAGGGGCGGGGCCTGAGTAGGCGGGGTCCTTAAAGGAAGGGTACCCGACCTCCGCAGTCGCGCTGGACAGACTGGGGCGCCCGGCCCCGGCCCCAGAGGGTTAGGTCCGAGCGGCCCACCTCCCACACGTGGTTACGCCCTGCGCGCTTTGCATCCCCAGATCCTGCGGCCCCCAGGTCGGGGCCGCCCCGCCTGCTTTGGAAGCCCTGGAGGGGGCATCCTACATATACAGGAGGAAGCAAGTCAGATAGCCTCCGCGGAGGAGGGGCACATCTCATTAGAAACTTGAAAGGGGGAGGGAAGAGGCGCGGGAAAGGCATGCCAACCCAGAGGACCTGTGCATGAGGAAGCAAGGCCGGGGGTGCGGGGTAGATGTGGAGAAAGAAGTCTGCAGGGCCCCCAGGCTTACCTTCCACGCGCCTCCCTGCACACGGTGTGCACAGACGAGCAAAGAAAGCGGACACTGGCCCGGGCTCAGGCCCGCCCAGGCCTTCTCTCCCTGGGGCCGGCTCTGTCGGGATTCCCCCTGGGACTCAAGGGCCACGGTCTGCCTCTCTACAGCTTTTCCTGGATGACTCCAAAATGAAGAACTTCATCACCTGCTTCAAAGGTACTGATGCGCCCTCCTCCCCCACCTTCCCTCTTCCTTCGGGGAAGGCCCTGAAGGGCCCCGCTGCCCAACCACACCAAGGGCACTGGCTGTTCTGCGCTCAAAAGCCCCCTATCTAGAGTGAGGCCTGGGAGGCTGTCCGACCGCCGGCGTCTGCCCTTGGTGTGACCCAGGGCGAGCCCCCTGCCTGGGGCAGTAGGGCCTAGGGGGCCTCGGGGCCCGGCATGCTGAGCAGTCGCGGCCTCCCCCCCACCACAGACCCGCAGTTCCTGGTCATCTTCTTCTCCCGCCTGAGACCCAACCGCAGCGGGCGCTACGAAGCCTCCTTCCCCTTCCTCTCGCCCTGCGGCAGAGAGCGCAACTACCTACGCTGCGAGGACCGTCCCGTGGTCTTCACGCACCTGCTGGCCGCTGGCTCCGAGCCCCCGCGCCTCTCCTACTGCGGCGGCGGCGAGGCCCTGGCCGTGCCCTTCGAGCCGGCGCGCCTACTGCCCCTGTCCTCCAATGGGCGTCTCTACCACCCGGCGCCGGAGCGCGCGGGTGGCGTGGGCCTGGTGCGATCGGCTCTGGCCTTCGAGCTCAGCGCCTGCTTCGAGTACGCGCCCGGCGCGCCCGAGCTGCCCTCGCACGTGCGCTGGCAGGGCAGCCGTTTCGCCCTCACCATGGACCTGGCCCCGCTGCTGCTCGCCACCCCGCCGCCCTGAGCGGCGGGCTCGCAGCCGCTGGCGCCCCCAGCGCCGCTGCGCCCCCCGGGCTGCGTCGCTGCGCACGCGCCACCCGGAGAGAGCGCTGTCCCAATGCGCGTGCGCGGCGGAGGTGCGCCGCGGCCCCGCCCCGCCCGGCGCTGTCCGAGGTGCTGCCGCGGCCCGAGAACCGACGCGGGGAGGGGCGGGGTCACGGGTGCTCTACCCCGTCCGCACACCCCCGGCCTGGGGCGTCCTCGGCGTCCTCGGGTTCGGCCAGCGCTCGCGACGGCAGACCCGGGCTGCCGGGAGGGAGGTGCGGGGGCTCCAGTGCGCGAGCGCGAGCGGCGCCCGCCCCTCCCCCGCCCGGCGCTGCTCTGTGGGCCGGCGTTCGGCGGGGGAGCCGCGCCGCAGGAGTGTCAGGTGAGGGGGCGCCCGACCCAAGGTCAGCGGGCGTGGGGGCGGGATCAGGGGCCATCCCGGCTCTGTCCCCGGCGATCACCGAGAAGGGCGTGCGACCTGGCGGGGACCACGCCCTGCCCTGAACCGGCCCGGGACAGGCCGCGCCGGAGCAGATGCAAGGGGCGCCTTGGGAGATCAAGGCACCCGACTCGGGCCTCGCACTGCGCTGGAGAGCGTCACAGGGCTTCCTCCATTACCCCTCCAACCTCCCCTCCCCGCACAGATGGGCTCCCTGGAGACAGTGACAGCCTTCTCCAAATCCAGTATGTGACGCCCCGCCCCCTGCCCAGCCAGATTAGGGGGTTCTCCGCTGAGTAAAAGGATTTCTGGCCTGGCCTCCCCTGCTCTTCCTGCTTGAATCCTCAATGCTGCCCAGGCCAGCCCTTCCACACGAATCAGCATCTAGTGGGTGTCCGTGTGGGCAGCAGTCCCCTGAGTCTTGAGGAGGAGATCAAGAACCTTCTCTGTTTGAGAGGCCTTGCCACTGGAAGGTAGGTGGGCGCCCTGGGCCAAATCTTTTGCTCAGGGAAATGGATCCTGGGGGCTCAGAGTATGCCCCCTAGTTCTCGGGGTTCTTCACACACCTTCTGAGACATCTGGGAACTGCCCCTGCCTGGGCCAAAGCGATTCCATTAAAACTTTTGCTGTGCCTACTTTTTTTATTTTTATTTATTTATTTTTTTTTTTTGCGGTACGCGGGCCTCTCACTGCTGTGGCCTCTCCCGTCGCGGAGCACAGGCTCCGGATGCGCAGGCTCAGCGGCCATGGCCCACGGGCCCAGCCGCTCCGCGGCACGCGGGATCCTCCCGGACCGGGGCACGAACCCGCGCCCCCCGCATCGGCAGGCGGACTCCCATCCACCGCGCCACCAGGGAAGCCCTGCTGTGCCTGCTTCTCTTCAGTGATCTTAAATAATCATGTGAGTTACAATTTAGAGCAAGATTTAAACAAACACCAAGGCCACTTGGTGTCTTTCCACATGACTCACTCTCCCAATAGGGAGACCAGGTGAACAGGCAGGTGTTCAGAGCAGGGACCATTTGAGGTGGGGCTGGAGGCTAGCTGATAGCACACCCTCAGCCCTACCATCCATGGCTTCATACTGGCTGGCTTCTCAGCCCAGGTCCCCACCTTTACAACTGGACTCATTGTGCCTTGAACTAGACCCAGGCCTTCTCCTCTCTCTAGGATCACAGCTGCATGTGTATAAACCCCAAAACACTACACACTCCTTCAGAGCCCAGGAGATCAGTGTTCCCAGAGCCTACTAAACTACACTAAAACCCAGTTAGTGGCCCAAGGCCCCTCTTTCACACCCCAGCCATTCCAGGGCCCCACCTACCCCCAAAGACGGATGCACCTTTCTCGGAGCCAGCATGGAGAACACAGTCCCACAGCTTCTGAACTGGCTTTTCTATTTGTCTCATCCCCCAATTGTCTAACAATTTCCCTGAGGAAAAGCTCTAATTCTACCTAAGCTGTTCTACCAACCCCCACCCCCAGGAGGGCAGGGCCAGAGGCTGGACAAAACTGTGCCTGTGGCTGGCTGGTGGCTCCCCTGAGACCAGTTGTGCTCATGTCCTCCATCAGTTCACAACAGGTGAATCCCAGGGTTGGGGTCATAGCATGACTTCTAGAGACAAAAATGCCTAGAGTAAACCCTGGGTCAAGGTTAGGTGAGGGCAGGGACGGACACTAGCAGCGTGGAGCCTTGGGCAGAGATGGGATGGGGAGAGAAGTGGGTTGGGGTGGTGTAGGCTCTCCTTCTGTGGCCTGTGTGGCAAGACGGAGGACATGAGAAATTCTAAACCGAAACCCGATGCCCCAGATCTTTATGCTTTTTTATAAACGAAGGCAATGAACGTTTTATTTTATCAGTTTCTTGAACTAATTTCAAACTTCAAAAATCAGACACGGTGTGTACCTCCATCCGTGCTTTTCACGGGCTCTCAAATGTTGGGGACAGGCCTGACAACCTGTGTTTCAGGAGGCACATCCCATCGGGGCCAGACTGTAGGAAGGCTGCTGCGAAGGCTGCAACTTCGTGGCCTGCGGCCGGTCCCGCAAGAGATGGCCCCAGGGGCGCCCGCACTGCTGCTGCTGTCGCTGCTGTCACTGCCGGGTCTCCCGCCTCGCGCTGCCGCCTGCCCTGCCGCCTGCCGCTGCTACAGCGCCACGGTGGAGTGCGGCGCCCTGCGGCTGCGCCTGGTCCCGTCCGGAATCCCGCCCGGGACGCAGGTGGGCACCGACTGGGGCTGCGGGCCAGGGGTGCCCGCGACACGCAGGGATGGTGTGTGAGCCTCCCGGTGGGTGAATGGGGCGCCCTAGGGAAAAGAGAGACCCCCTCAGCGGGGTAAACGCCCTCCCTCCCTCCTCCTGGCACAGACGCTGTTCCTGCAGGACAACAGCATCGCGCGCCTGGAGCCGGGCACCCTGGCACCCCTCGCCTCCCTGCGTCGACTCTACCTGCACAACAACAGCCTGCGCGCCCTGGAGCCAGGCGCCTTCCGTGCGCAGTCGCGCCTGCTGGAGCTGGCGCTCACCGGCAACCAGCTGCGCGGCTTGCGCGTTGGCGCTTTTGCCGGCCTGGCCCAACTGCGCGTGCTCTACCTAGCTGGCAACCAGCTGGTACAGCTGCTGGATTTCACCTTCCTACACTTGCAGGTGAGGGGGGAGGAGTGGGCAAGACGGGCAAGAGGTCCTCCCGCACTGCCACCTGCCTTACCGGGCTGGAGTAGTGAAGGGGAGAAAAGGCAGCCCAGTCTAGCCTGGTAAGAAGGGGACATGTCCCTCAGGGCCCCTTTCCCTGATGACCTATTGTCCCTGCTTCAGCGACTGCAGGAGCTGCACCTGCAGGAAAACAGCATCGAGCTGCTGGAGGACCAGGCCCTGGCCGGGCTCTCCTCGCTGGCACTGCTGGACCTCAGCAGGAACCAGCTGGGCACCATCAGCCAGGAGGCCCTACAGCCCCTGGCCAGCCTGCAGGTCCTGCGCCTCACAGGTACCTCTTTCTGGGGGCAAGGGACTCCCATGCAAAGGTAGCTTCCTTGACCACAGTGGTGGCGGTAGGTAGCCGGCCCAGCTGTGGAGGGGGCTCCAGTGGCAGTGCTCTGGGGGGTCCCACCACCACCCATAGCCATGACAGAAGACTGCTAGGAGTAGGGGTGCTGGCCGGGTTACTGTTGCCTAAGGAAGACAGAAAAAGTATGAGTCCCTGAACAAACTGGACACAGCTGAGCGGCTCACACACTTTAGGGCCAGGAGAGGGCAGGCAGGAAAAAACTGGGAAGATGAGACCAGGACTGGGGACATTTCCTGGAGACAGCACCCGAAGACAAGGCTGGCAGGATGTGCAAAGTTTTAGTGCAGGTGGGATATCTATGTGCCCACAGAGGTTCCCCCCAGATAGCAAGACTTGTCACAGGCAGAGACATCAGAGGAGCGGGGGCTTGCTCAGAGATGAGTGAAGTAAACTGGACGTGCATCACAGAAAGGAGATGGGGGCGGGGTTGGCTGCCCACACTTAAGGAGACTGGGGCCAGAGAAGGGGTGGCAGGGGTCCCCAACTGTGGGAGGTGAGAAAGGGGCTCCTGCTCTGGCCAACAACCTCAACCACACACGCTGTGCTCTGGGGCCGCCCCTGAGCTAGCTACCTGTCCGCTGCTGCTCTGCCCACAGAGAACCCATGGCGCTGTGATTGCGCCTTGCACTGGCTGGGAACCTGGATCAAGGAAGGGGGCCAGCGACTGCTCAGCTCCAGAGACAAGAAAATCACGTGTGCAGAGCCCCCCCGCCTGGCACTTCAGAGTCTCCTGGAAGTATCTGGCAGTAGCCTCATCTGCATCCCACCCTCTGTGCACGTGGAGCCGCTGGAGGTGACAGCCAACCTGGGTGAGGACCTGCGGATTGCCTGCCAGGCTTCCGGCTACCCGCAGCCCCTGGTGACCTGGAGAAAAGTGGCGCAGCCTCGCGAGGGGCCGCCGCAGGCCCAGGCCCAACCTGGAGGCGGGGTGCCGGGCCCAGGTGGGCCCGGGGCATCCGACACGGGCAGCGGCATGCTCTTCCTCACCAACATCACCCTGGCCCACGCTGGCAAATACGAGTGCGAGGCCTCCAACGCCGGCGGCGCCGCCCGCTTGCCCTTCCAGCTTCTGGTCAACCTGTCCCAGCAGCTGCTGCTGGCGCCTGCGCCGCCCCGGGCCGGCGACCCAGTCAGCCACGAGCACCTGCCCGAGGTGGGCGGCATGGCTTTTCGCGCCCTGGGCCTGGCCACGCAGACGGCCATCGCGACGGCCATCGCGCTCCTGGCGCTCACGGCGCTGCTGCTGGCGACCATGATTTGCCGCAGGCGGCGCAGGCGCAAAAAGGCACCAGGGCCTCCCGGGGAGGGCGCGCTCTTCGTCAACGATTACTCGGACGGGCCCTGCACCTTCGCGCAGCTCGAGGAGCTCCGCGACGAGCGGGGCCACGAGATGTTCGTCATCGACCGCTCCAAGCCGCTCTTCGCCGAGGGCCCGGCGGAGGCGGCCGAGGGCGCAGCGCCCGGAGTTGCACAAGGTCTCCCGCTGCAGCCGCCTGCCGCCTACGAGATCCGTTGCTGAGGGGGCGGCGGGGCGGACGCGCGCTGATGACGCGGGCCCCGCAGATTGGCCGGCTCGGCTCGCCCTGCGCATGCTCCAGCGCGATCAGTAAAGGGTGGAAGCTGCGCCGTGTTGCGAGCCGTATATGGGGTTCCTGGGCGTCGGGCGGGGCGGAAGCACCTGCGGACCCCTGAAGATGGAAGTTCTGGGGCGCGAACGGAGGGTAGCCAGGGTAGGCTTCCAACGCCCCACTGAGACCCTCCAGAAAAGACCCCTGCCCAAATAACCAGACCTTCAGCTCTGCAAGTCCGCCTCGGGCCCCGCCGCCCCAGGAAAAGCCTGAACCTCTCTGCGAGGAGGGGCGACGGACTGTGGAGATGTCTAGAGAAGAGATGGGGCGGCAGGCCGTTAAGACATGTCACCCAGTGGCCAGGCTGGGGGTGAGAGCAGAGCAAGAGACAACTCACTCTGACCAGTTAGGACAGAAAAAATAGCCACAGATTTAAGTTCTAAGCACACTGCACGTTTGTACCTTAACGACACCCTCTGGCCCCCAAACCCGGCCGACAGGCAGTCTCCTGTGTGCCAGGGAAAGGAGAACGTTAGGAGGCCCCAGAGTGCCTGGGAGCCCAACCCTCCTTGAAGCAGGCCCCTGTCCAAACTTCCACCCCAGAGCAGTCTGCTCTCGGGGAGGGCCCAAAGGAAAACATCCTCCCTCAGCTCATAGATCCCAGGAACATTCCAAGGAGAGAACCAGGACACCGGAGGGCAGCTAAGTGCAGCCAAACCAAGCAGGGCCATGAAGGCCTGGAATCCAGCCCTCAGGCCCACAGATGGTCAGTGAGTCAGGGGAGCAAGCGCAGGACAAACTGCACAGGGTGCTGCACAAAGCATGGGCATGCTCAAGGTGCGCCCAGGAGCCAAAAAATCGGAGACTAGTGCCTTCGTGCCAGGCCTCCAGCAAGGTCCCAAAGGCTCTGACTACCCAAGGGGCAAGAGGCCTCCAGCAGCCCTGGACCCCAGGACAGCCTAACTCTCACCCAGAGCCTGGAGATCACAGGCTAAAGTAGTCTGCAGCCAGGCGCCCATAGATGTCTGTGGTCCAGAGCACGTGGGCACGGCCTGAGGCCAGTAGCAACTGGTGCAACTCAGCCTCCACGCGGGCAAACTTCTCCTCATTGATGGAGGCTTCCAGCAGGACAGAGGCAGGCGGTGGCCAGGGCAGGCCCTCATAGCAGTCCACGGGGAAAGGGTGCACCACCGTGCGCAGCTCGGCCTGTGCCACCGAGTCCCTCAGGAGCTCCTTGAGGCCCGCCATAGACAGCGGGTTGCCGTAGAGGCCGAGGTAGCGGAGGCTGGCACAACGAGTCAGCACAGGAAGTGTGGCCAGCAGTTGGGTATCGGCAAGCTGGCACTCGGTCAGCTCGAGGTGCAGCAGCGTGGCTGCCGCTGCCTGCAGCAGACCCTGGAAGGGCTCCAGCTGGCTGCCGGACAGGTCGTTGCCACTCAGGTCCAGCTTCTTGAGGTGGACAGCATGGGGGCTCCGTGCCAGGAAACGCAGGTCCTCAGGCAGCAAGGCGCAGAAGGCCAGCTCCAGGCTCTCCAGGGGGCTCTGCAGGGTGCTGCGGAGGACACGAGGGGTCACAAACAGGCTGGGCCAGGGGAAGGCCTCCTGGAGGGGAAGGGAAGGGAAGGGAAGGGCAGGGCAACAGCAGGGCCTGCTCACCTGAGCAGCTGGTCCAGCCGCCCCGAGAGAAGAGAGGAGCCCATGCTGAGCTCCCGCAAACAGGTGAAGCGGCCCATCTGGGCCAGGAAGTAACGGAAGTTGTCCTCGCCGTCCACAGAGGGCTGCCGAGAGTCCCCGTGCACATAGTGTAACCGCAGGCTGGCCAGGTGCTGGAAGCGGGCCACGTGTGGGATGATGACGGACAGGCCTCGCAGGCCCAAGTTGTTGAAGCGCAGGTCCACGCGGCGCAGGCAGCCCGCATCCAGAAGCTGCAGCAGGGCCACGGTATTGCGCATGGGCAGGTCCTCAGCCCGCAGGTCCCGGCAGCAGAGCCGCAGTGGACTGCCCGCGCTGCTACGGAGTGCCTCCCGCAAGAACGCGTAAGAGGCCCGGTTCACCCGCAGGTCCACACGCACCTCCACAGGAACGGGGGCCAGGCCGGGCTCTGCAGTCCTGCCCTGCTGCTGTGCGATGCACGTGCGGGCCACAGCTGCCGTGCAGTCCCACATGCTCATGGTGCCCGGGTCCTGCTCCACGCCGTCATCCAGGAGGCCCGTCATGTCCAGCACCCGCAGCGCGTGCTTCCTGGGAGCACGGGTGGGCTGAGGCAGGAGACAAGGGAACACAGCCCACACCCACTCCCAGCCACCTTAGGACAGGAGCAACATGCCTGTTCCTGCATTGTGCTCTTGCACTAGCCTGGAACCTCTTAGGAGACCCCTTCTGCACCCCCCAGGCCCGAGGGCCCCTCCAGTGAGCCCATACCTGCAGAGGGGCTGTGTGCCAGCCTCAGTCTCCGGGGTGTGGAGCCGGGCAGTCAGCCCCAGGATCACGGCTTGCATGCTCTCTGTGCTAGGCCGCTCCTGCAGCAGGGCCCGGCTGCAGTGGGCACACTCCTGCAGCAGCTGCTGGAAGCTAAGCAGTGGAAAGGGCCACGTGTGCACCAGCTCGCGCAGCACAACGGTCTTCTTGTCCATGAAGGCCACTTTGAAGAGCAAGGGGAAGAGCTCTCGTGGCAGCAGGGGCAAGGCCTGGCAGGCAGCTGACTGGCACTGGAGCACCTGCCGTGTGCTCAGGAACACAAGGGTGTGCATGGTGCTGGGCCGGGCAGGAGGCCACCTGCAGGGAAGGGCCCTTCAGTGGGGAGGACAGACCGCAGGCCTCCACCCCCTCCACGCGCTGGTAGTGGGAAAGCTCAGCATGGTGCTCGGCACAGAGTGGAGAACCATGGCACCAAAGAGCAAGTGCTAGGTGCTTTGCCTTAGGCTAAGGGTAGTGAGAAGGAGAACGAGGCCACCCCCAGTCCCCGCCCTCCAGCACGGGGGCCTCCCTAGGGAGACAAAGCCATCGAGCAGCACATAGACAGCATGGCACCAGAGATGACCAGCTTGCCTGCGTGTGCTTTTGATGGCTGTTACTCTGCAGGGCCCACCATCTGTATTCCAGGCCTCCCAAATCACAATGCCACTTATCAGAGATCTGCTCTTCTGCCCTTCCTTAAAAGTAGGCAAAAACAAACCCCCCTATCCCCCAAGCACTAGAGAGACGGGATACTACCAGGGGGCTGGAAGCTGCATCACAGGACCCTCTCCCAGCCTCCTCAGAAGCCTTGGGAGGCCGCCCTTGGATTCTGTGCAGCACAGCAAAGAAGAGTTGGAAGTACAGATGCAGTTTAATAAACAGCAGGGCAGGTAGAAAAGACCAGAACCCAGACAACCCTGAGTCCAAGGGGCCTGAGTAACCCAAGCCCTCAACACGAGCCCCGGTTCTAACTACTGTCTTCCAGGAGCATTATCAGGCACGGAGACCCTGGAGATTTACAGAAAGAATGCCTCACCCATCGAGATCCTCGCCACCTGCGTAAACGTCTCTCTCATCCCTGGAGAACCATGTTAAGAGACCAAGTCTCAAACCCATGGGATTCAGAGGCCCCACATTAGGGGCCTTTGCTCAGATGGGTAGAGGCAGCTGCCAAAGGGACGTCCAAACTGACAAGGAGCACAAAGGAGGTGCCCGAGAGCACAGGGTACCTGGGTGTCAGCTCTGCTGCTGACTTACTGTGCGCCCGCCTGGCACCTGATCCTCAAAACTGCTTCTGGGTCATCTCCCTGAAAACAGGTTAGACAACTAAGACCTAGGTCTTGCCCGACAGAGGTCACAGCCTGGGTGATGAGCTCGGGAAGGGTGGCAGCCTGGCTCCAGAGCCCCTGCTCTCGCGGACCTCACACACAAGTCCTTAGGACACTGGTTCCTGAGAAGCCCGGGACGTCAACCCTCGGCCTCGCTCTGCCTGTGGACAAATCTCGCGAGGACGATTCATACCTCGCTGTGACAGGACAGACCAACCAAGCACCTGTCACGAGAGGAAACGAAAGCAGCCAGTGTGGTCACCGTGGGAGGAGCCTCTGTGTAGTGGCCGCCGTCCCCCCCACCGGCCCGCGGCTCCGCCGTTTCCCTGAAGATGCCCCCGCCCGGCTCCTCCAAGCCTCGAGCCGCGGGAGGCTCTAAATCCGACGCCCTCCGCCTTCCGGGCGGGGTCTGCCCCTCGAAGCCTGCGCGTCGCCTCCTGGGACCCGAGGCCGCTCAGCCCGGCACCGTGCTCCGGGTCCTCCCCTGCCCGCAGCCACACCGCCTGGGCTCCCACCCCCGCCTCCCGGGCGGCGCCGTCCCGAGCGCCCGCACCGGCCTCGTGCGGCCAGGCAGAGACGGGGACACACGCCACCACGCTCCGTCCCCGGCCGGCAGCCTGCGCTCACCGGGCCCGCAGACGACGCCGCCGCCGCCGCCGCCGCCGCCGCCGCCGCCGGCCCCGCCTCGCCGTACGCCGCGCCCCGCCCAGCGCCGCCGCGCGCCGCGATGACGTTACGCCCCCCCTTGGCTGCCGCCTCAGGGCCCCGCGGATTGGCTGCCCCGGCCCGGCGGCCGCCGCGTCGCCCCGCCTCCAACCCCGCCGAGCTCCCCCAGTGGCTGGCGGCCGGCGTCGCCCTCCTGGCGGGAGATTCCTGGGGCTCCGGGCGCGGGGCAGGGCGACCATGGAGCAGCTGCGGGATGTGCGGGAGCGGCTGCAGGCGTGTAAAGGGAGCGCGCGTTTCGGCGGCGGAGCGGGCGGTTGCCGGGCCAGGTGCGGGCTGCCCGTGGGCGGGGATCTGAGGGAGCGGCATCCGGCTGACGCGCTCCCTTTACAGGAGGACGTGGAAGCGGCGCCCGAGGAGACCCGCGGTGAGCGAGCGGGCGCGGGGCGGAGGCAGCGGCCGGGGACGCGGGCAGGGGGCGGGCGGCCTCCACCCCCACGCCCAGCCGAGCCCTGCCTCCTGAACACCGACACACACCCCCGTCCGGCCCCGCCCTCAGCGCTCCACCGGGACTACCGCACCCTGAAGGAGGCACTGGGTCAGGCCGGCGGCGTCGGGCCTCACGGCTCGGAGCAGTCGCTTCCCGCGGCGGCGGCCGAGGAGGTACCCGGGCTCGACATCCCAGCCTATCGGTCAACTTCCTGTATGCCGGATCCAGGAGGAGTCGTGACCCAGGCTCTGTGGGGCAAAGAACTCAGGGGGCGGGCTGACAGGGTGGAGGAAGGACAGCCCGCACCCTCAGGTCTCCGGGGCTGGAGACACCTCTGTTCCCCCCTGCGCCAGCTTTTCCGTGGCCTAGATCTCTAACGTCTCTTCCTGCAGATGCTGGAGCCCGGCTGCTGGGGGCCCCACCTGAATCGGGCCGCGACCCAGAGCCCCCATCCTCCATCAAGGCTCAGCTCTCAGGGATCTGTGCATGACTACGGGAAGAGGCTTAAGGCCAACCTAAAGGGCAGTCTGCAGGTGAGGGTCGGGCAGGCAGTGCATCCAGCCTGGGTCCAGAGCTACGCTTGGCCCAGAAGCAGGATCAGCAGGCAGCCAACCCTGTTAAGTCTTTCACACGTGTTCACGTGCACACACACAACTCCAGCATTTCCCAGAGCGCAGCTCTCCAGAAGAGCTCAGCGTCGCCCCTACTCTCGACTTCTTTTACGTCCCAGCCTTAGGTTTCTCACATCGCCCAGCTGTTACAGGTGGGGCCTCCAGCAGGTTTCAGAGTCTGCAGCACCCCAAGGGCCTCAGTTCCTGCTTGCTTATCTCTCCCTCCCAGGCTGGGCCAGCCCTGGGCCGAATACCCCGGCTTACACGAAGATCCTCCTCCAAGATGCCTTCCCCAGGGCCACCAGGCACAGGAGCTGCCACCATCTCTCCAGAAGAAGTCAGTGAGGTGCCCCCCCAGCCTCCCAGGCCCGAGCTGAGGCCAGGCCGGCCCCAGCAGTTGAGGGCATCCCTGAGCCTGCGGCTGGGCTCCCTAGACCCAGGCTGGCTGCAGCGGTGTCACAACAGGACCTCAGATTTTCTGGGGGTTTCCAGGGCCTGCCAGCCTTGCCTGGGTGCAGAGGAGTCCCAGCTTCTTACTCCAGGTGTTGCATCTGTCTTCGGTCCCAGCGCTGGCCCTGAGGTGCCTTTACAGGGCCCAGAGACTCCAACCCTACTAGCAGCTGGTATCAGTGCAGGGAACTCGCAGCCTGGTACCCGTCAAGGCAAAAAGCGGAGATGGAGTGGGGAGCTGGAGGGAAGCCCTGCACAGACCCAGCAGGACAGCGGCCAAGCAGGACCCCTGCCTGCAGGAGCTGGGGCTGCAGCGCCTACACAAGACTGTGCAGAGCAGCCTGTGCGGGCACAGCCCCCCAGCAAGCCCCCAGCCCCCAGGTATCACTGCCCTAGCCTCCCAGCAGCGCTGCCTTCAGTCGCGCCACGGTGGGGAGGGCTGTGGGTGCAGTCGACCTGTGCGTCTCTTCTAGACTTGCTGTCCAGAACAGGGGGAACTATGTGCGACTCAACATGAAGCAGAAACGCTACGTACGGGGCCCGGCCTCAAGGGGCAGGCTCCTTCGCAAGCAGGTGAGAAGGTGGTGCCGGATGTTCCCGCCCACCTGCCTTGCTTCTTGCTCTGTGAGTCTCCTTTGCGTCCCCACCAGGTATGGAAGCAGAAGTGGCAGAAGAAAGGAGAGTGCTTTGGGGGTGGTCAGCGCAGAGCCACAGCCCAGGATTCTTGCTCCCAGTGTGGGCAGCTCGGTCACGGGGCATCCCAGTGCCCTCAGCCAGGTGAGGCCTCTGCCCTGGGGGGTGGCTTGGGCCAGCGCTGCTCGCAGGGGTTGTTGTGCCCTCCTAACTCCTGCCCCTGGTCCAGAACTTACCCTGGCCCCTCAGAAGGAGGGTGGCAAGGATGAGGGTGGCGCACAGACCCGGGCCACGTTCAAGGAAGTATCCCAGAGAATGGGCGCTGCCTGCCGCCAACTCTGCTGAGCAAAGAGGTGGAGGAGAGGTTGTAGCAAGTGGCTTTCTTGCCAGAGTGACCCCAGACCAGCCCGGAGCTCCTGTCCTACCCTGTCTCATCTGCTCTCGGCAGGTGAAGAGGACACAGAGCCTGCAGGGCCTGAGCTGCTGGTGCCCACAGGGCAGTCTGTGCCCAAGGCTCCTTGTCCGCCTCCTGTGCCACCACTCTATCCGCCAGGGCCTTTGGGGCAGGTGGTAGGTGAGTAGACGCCTACCAGCTCCAGAGCCTTGACTGGGAGGTGGGGGCGACTCGGGGCCATGCTGACTGATACCTGTGTCCACAGACACGCCAGCTGAGGTGCTTCAGGCCCTGGAGCAGCTGGGGCACCAAGCCTTCTACCCTTTGCAGGAGCGTGTGGTCATGCGGATCCTGTCTGGTGAGTACGGCCGGCAGGGGGCGCGGTGGGACTGCGGCTGGGCCACAGAGCTGTGCTCTTGACCCTCTCGGTAAAACCCAGGTGTGTCCACGTTGCTGGTACTGCCTACGGGGGCTGGTAAGTCCCTGTGCTACCAGCTCCCCGCATTGCTCTACTTCCGGCGAAGCCCCTGCCTCACGCTGGTCATTTCTCCTCTCATGTCGCTCATGGACAACCAGGTTGGTGGACAGGGTCTTTGCGTAGGTGCAGAAGGCGAGAGCTGGTACCCGTGGCTCTGCTGACCCGCTTGGGCTGCTGCTTCTTGCCCCACCCCCACCCCCGAGTGGCAAGTCGCCAGGCCATTTTCAGCGCTGTCTATGAGCTGGCAGTGGCCCAAAGGCAGCAGGGACACAGCTGGCTAGACCCAGGCCCACCCACAAGAGGAGCAGCTTGGGGGAGGGGGCGTCCCCATGGGGACCTGTCTCCAGTGCTCCTGAGTCCAAGCCCACAGGTGGCTCTGAACTCTTAGTCACAGGACCCAGGACCTGGGTTTTTCCCCCTCTAGATCCTGGAGGGGACACAGCAGTAGTTGTCCGGCCAAACCATTCTAGGAGGCATGTGGGGAAGGGCCAGGGCTGGTGGCCTGTGACAGGCTGTGCTCCTGTACCTGCAGGTTTCCGGCTTGCCCCCGGGCCTGAAGGCGGTGTGCATTCACTCGGGGATGACTAAGAAGGAGCGGGCCTCCGCCCTGCAGAAGGTAAGGGGCCCTCACAGGGCGAGAGCGGCAGAGGCAGCAGGCAGACCCCCTGGGCGGTGCTCCTGACCTTGCCGTCATCCTCAGGTTCGGTCAGCCCAGGTGCAAGTGCTGATGCTGTCGCCAGAGGCGCTAGTTGGGGCGGGGGGCGATGCCCTCCTCGCTCAGCTGCCACTGGTCGCCTTTGCCTGTATCGACGAGGCCCACTGTCTCTCCCAGTGGTCCCACAACTTCCGGCCCTGCTACCTGCGTGTCTGCCAGGTAAGCCTTGTGTGGGGGGGCGGGGGGGGGTGCTACGTGAGCAGACCAAGGAAGGCTGGGCATCTCACCACTCCTCTCCACGCAGGTGTTGCGGGAATGCGTGGGTATAAGCTGCTTCCTGGGTCTCACAGCCACGGCCACGCGCAGCAGTGCCCTTGACGTGGCCCGGCACCTGGGCGTGGCCGAAGAGTCTATCCTCAGGGGGCCGGGCACCATCCCTGCCAACCTGCACCTCTCTGTGTCTTCGGACAGGGACCCAGAGCAGGTAAGCACGCACGCGCGGGCCGAGCAGAGGCCCTGCCTTCCGACTGCTCGTGCTCAGCCTCGTTCTCTCCAGGCTCTGGTGACGCTGCTGCAGAGTGATCGTTTCCGTGCCCTGGACTCTGTCATCGTCTACTGTAACAGACGAGAGGACACGGAGCGTGTCGCTGGCCTGCTGCGCACCTGCCTGCGTGAGGCCCAGGCCCCAGGATCCCGAGGTGAGGTGGAGGCAGGCCTGCACTCGACAGATGGGCCCCGGGCACATGCCCCACCTGACCATCGTGGGTCTTCCCTGCAGGCCGAGCCCCGGAGGCTGTGGCTGAAGCCTACCATGCCGGCATGGGCAGCCGGGAGCGGCGGCGGGTGCAACGGGCCTTCATGGAGGGCCGGCTGCGGGTGGTGGTGGCCACGGTGGCCTTCGGGATGGGGCTGGACCGGCCAGACGTGCGGGCCGTGCTGCACCTGGGGTTGCCCCCAAGCTTTGAGAGCTACGTGCAGGCTGTGGGCCGGGCTGGGCGTGATGGGCAGCCTGCACAGTGCCACGTCTTCCTCCGGCCCCAGGTGGGTACCCGTCCCCCCACCGCTCCCCCAGCCCCGCCCCCTGCTGCGGCCCCTCATTCACGCTGCTCTGCTGCAGGGTGAGGATCTGTGGGAGCTGCGCAGACACGTTCACGCCAACGTCATCGACTTCCTCGCCGTGAAGAGGCTGGTGCAGCGCGTGTTCCCTCCCTGTGCTTGCGCCCGGCAGCCCCCAGAGCAGCAGGGAGACGAGAGCCAGGAAGGGCACTCGGCCAGGGTCCTCGTGGCTACATCTCCCCAGGACGCTGACCATCCCAGCCTCGAGCACACAACCCGGTGCCCGGGCCACAAGCGGGCGCTCCCGGTGCAGCCAACCGTGCAAGCCCTGGATTTGCCCGAGGAGGGTGAGGAGCAGGGAGCGTGGGGGGGGGACACCCCAGCACCCCCGCATCTTCTGAGCCCTGCTCTGCCCCTAGCCATCGAGACTCTGCTGTGCTACCTTGAGCTGCACCCACAGCGTTGGCTGAAGCTGCTGGCGCCCACCTATGCCTGCTGCCACCTGCGCTGCCCCGGGGGCCCCACCCAGCTCCAGGCCCTGGCCCGCAGGTGAGCGCAATCCCACCCCGGGCTTAGGACCGGGACAGAGAACCAGGGCTGCCAGTCACACGTCCCTTCCCCTGGTACAGGTGTCCCCCACTGGCTGTGTGTTTGGCCCGGCAGTGCCCCAAGATGACAGGTGGGGGAAGCAGTTCTGTGGAGCTGGACGTGGTCGAGCTGGCAGACTCCATGGGCTGGGAGCTGGCCCCCGTGCGGCGGGCTCTCCACCAGCTGCGGTGGGATCCAGAGCCCGGGACAGGTGCGCCCGCCCCCAGCCCTGCTTGCCTCCTGTTTGCCGCCTTTCTGCCAGTTTCTGACACCCTATCTGGCAGGTGTGCCTCAGGGCACGGGGGTGCTGGTGGAGTTCAGGGAGCTGGCCTTCCACCTGCACAGCCCCGGGGACCTGACAGCCCAGGAGAGGGACCAGATCTGTGACTTCCTGCACGGCCGCGTGCAGGCCCGTGAGCGAGAAGCCCTGGCCCGCCTGCACCGCACCTTCCGGGCTTTCCACAGGTGCAGGAGGGGCTGGGCAGGGCCTGGGTCACCCCATCCTCCCCAAGGTGGGCCGCTCTGACAGGTTTTCCCCACCCCAGCGTGGCCTTCCCCAGTTGCGGGCCGTGTCTGGAGCAGCCCGATGAGGCACGCAGCGGCAGGCTCAAGGCCCTGCTCAGCCACTACTTCGAGGAGGAGTTAGAAGCACCGGGGGGCGTGGAGGCCGAGGAGGACCCTGAGCCAGGACAGGCCAGGGTGAGTGTCAGGGCCTCCGGGGAGCGGGGAGGGGGAGAGGAGGAGAGGAGTTGCAGAGAGGACGCACCCCGGCGGCAGGCACACACCTGCCTCCCGCCCCTCACCGAGCACTGCAGAACAGCATGCCACGTGTCCCCACCGGCAGCTCCAGGACTGGGAGGACCAGATCCGCCGGGACATCCGCCACCTCCTGTCCTCGTGGCCAGAGCAGCGGTTCTCGGGCAGGGCTGTGGCCCGGATCTTCCACGGCATCGGTGCGGACCTGGGAGGCCCAGCCCTGAGCAAGGCGGGGGCTGGGGGCAGACCTGGCCGGAGTCGTCAGAGCCGTGTCTCCTCCCACTGCAGGAAGCCCCTGCTATCCGGCCCAGGTGTACGGGCGGGACAAGCGCTTCTGGAGAAAGTACCTGCACCTGAGCTTCCATGCCCTCATGCACTTGGCCACAGAGGAGATCCTGCTGTGGGGCTGCTGACCACTCTGCCGCGGAAGGACCCAGTTCCCCCACGTCACAAGCAGGGGCCTGAGCAGGGGCTGCGTGGCCACAGCATGGGGGGGTGTCAGGTGCAGCAGGTCCTCGAGGCAAAGATGGGCGTAGATATCAGTGGCCAGGACAGCGACCAACCACTCTGGACAAAGGCCACCACCAGTAGCGTGCAGAATAAAGTGCAGAATAAAAGATGCTCGAGCCATTTTCAGGAACCCTTCTTCCAGCGCGGACAACCCCCCAGTCTGAGGACAACCTTGCACGTCACTCATCCCGGACACAGTCCGAAGGCACGCTCCACTTTATTGATAAGTCTGGCCACCCAGTTCAGGCCAGGGTGTTGGGTGCAAGGCCCAGGTACAGCATGGGCATGGCTGAGAGAGCGAGGAAGACGGAGAAGCAGAGGCGTGGCCCCAGGCTGTCAGCCAGGGCTCCAGCCAGCGTGCCCATCAGCAGCTTCCCCAGCAGCTCCAGAGTGGCCAGGAGACTGTAGTGTGTGGCCTGCTGGGGGAGGGGGAGTCACGTCAGGACCTGCTTGGACTCCAGTCCTGCAGCCCCTGGCGTTGCAGCCACATGCCCTCACCTGCAGGGCACTTGGTGCCAGCTGGCTGCAGCGCATCATCAGGGTGAAGGTGGTGGTTGTGACCAGGCCCCCCAGGAAGTGCTGCAGACACAGGCTCAGCAGGGCTGCACCTGGGAGGGCTGAGGTCAGCAGGGCCCAGGACTCCAAGCTCCTCCCCGCTGTGGCCCACCCCTCACCTCTCAGGACTGTGCTGGGGGCCAGGCTGGCCCCAGGGCTGTCCAGGTGAAAGAGCACGGCAGTCTGGCAGGCCAGGCCCCCAAGACGGAACTGAAGCGCTGACTTCAACAGGGGCAGTGGCTGCCTGGGGTGGGGTGATGGGGCAGGTCAGAGGGCGCGGGGAAGGAAGGGGAGACAGGTGGGCGGGGGAGGCTGAGGGGGGCTCACCGGCGCCTGGCCAGGAGGGCCCCACTCAGGGATGAGCCAGCAATGGAGCAGGCCACAGCGCCCACACCATTCCACATCCCCAGCTCTGGGGCAGAGATGCCGCAGTCCAGCAGGAGCAGTGGGAACAGGCCGCTGGTGCCCTGCTCACCTGTGGAGAGAGTCAGCAGGGGTGGTTGGCACACCTCCACCTGGGTCTCAGTCATGCTCCCCCAGCCCTGCCTTTTTCCTGGGCCACAGATGCCAGGAGGCAGCTGGGGCTGGGCTTCGACGACGCTCAGGGTCAGCGTGAAGCAGCTCAGTGAGGCCCAAGGGAGTGTGGCTGGAGCTGGACCTGCAGAGGGCCGGGCTGGGCTCCAGACTTCAGGTCAGACCCCAAAGAGGAAAGGCAGCCCTGCAAGTGAGTTCCAGGGCTCCTGGGGACCCACCCCTGCTGTTCCTGACTCACCCAGCTTGTAGGTGAGCACGAAGCCCACTGTCCACAGGGTTCCAGGCACGGCCAGCAAGTCCTGCCCAAGGTGCAGGGTGTGTCGGGGGTGTTCTGAGGGCAGAGGTGTGGGAAGCTGTTGCAGGGCTGGTGCCACCCAGGTCAAGGCAGCAGCCAACCAATAAGTGGCAGCCAGGAGCAGAAAGAGCAGGGGCCAGGATAGGGTGGGCACAAAGGCCAGCAGCCCACCCCCAGCCAGCACCGCCCCCAGCTTGTATGCGACCACCTGCACAGTGTTGCCAGGCCCCAGCTCTGCGGGCTCCAGGAGCCGTACAGCCAGCGTGTCCAGGGCCACATCCTGCACAGCTGCAGCCAGATTCAGCAGCAGAAGCAGCCCCGCCACCGTGACAGGCAGACCGGCCTGACCAGCTGCGGCGGGAGGGTGGGATGCCAGCAGCCCACACACCAGGCCCAGAGCAGCTGTGCTGAGCGTCAGCCAGGCCCTTGGGGAGCCCCGAGTGTCCACCAGCGGGGCCCACACAAGCTTGAACAGCCACGGTGCATACAGCGCCTTGGCCAGTCCCACGCGTGTCAGGGAGAGGCCGCGGGCCCGCAGCAGCACGGGCAGCAGCCCAGACTGCAGCCCATAGGGCAGGCCCTGCACCAGGTAAAGGCCGGCCAGCGGCAGCAGCTTCCCACGCATGGCGAGGAGGCCGGGCGCTGGGGCGGGGGCGGGGGCCCAAGCTCTAGTGGCTGGGTCTGGGTTCAAGGCTGGCCGGGGCGGCATGAGAGGTTCCACTCAGAGTAGGAGCAGGGTGCTTCCGAGGGGGGGGTCCGGTCCGGTCGGGATGGGGTCAGGGGTCTCAGAGCGGCACGGCTCTGGGGCTGGGCCAGGGTTGGACAGGCTGGCGTCCGCACCCGCGCCCTTGGGTCCTGGGGGCGTCAGAACCCCAAAGAACTGCAGGCCTCCTCCACGGCGGCCCTGGGGCAGCGCTCTGGCCCGGGCGGCGCAACTCGGAGACGCGGCAGCCATAGAGAACGCGGGCGGGCTAGAGCGCCGGCCGCCTTCTGGCGCCCCCGGTGGCCAGCTGTCCTCGAACGTCGGAAGCGGCCGAACCCGCAGCCCATTCAGGTCCCTCCCAGGGCTATCAGATCCGGTCCCCAGACCCTAACAATCCGGAAGTGCTTCCTGGTGTCTCACCTGGAGCCTGGTGGCCGCAGGGTCCACTGGGCCCTCCACGGAGGACCCACTGTCTACTACCGCTTACATCGGGTGCTGGACCCTCACCTCGCTGTGCTAGTGGTCTCGGCGCCCTCCCCAGGCCAGTGGCCACAGAGCGTCGTGGAAGGCAGGAAGTTCGTGGGAAAGGCCTGAGCCCACGTTCAGCCCAAGGAGGCACCCGGCTGCTGCCCGAAACGCCCTCTAGTGTCTGGCGACAAGGCCAGGAGAGCCAGTCCAGGCCGGCCCCAGCCTGACCCCAGCTGGCCTTGGGACGAGAAACCTGCGCCTCCCGTCCTCTCCTGTCTAGAGCCTTGCTGTGTGGGGCACCGGAGGCCCAGGGGAGATAGTGAAGCAGGGACTATGGTTAAGAACCTCATCCAGAGTGGAGCTCGGGCCTTGGCCAATACTCTCCCTAAGCCCGTGGGTCGCTGAGGCCTGCCAACATCTAGACCAACTCGCAGACACTTGAGCCAAGACGTTCCGTCAGCTGCTGAGGCCACGGGGAGTGAGCTTCCTTTCATTTCCACACATTTTGGGGGCCCAGGTTTCCTCATCTATGAAATGGGAACTACAGTGCCCACCAGAGAGGGCCCTTTGTGCAGTGATCCACAACAGTGTCTGGCATGCACGTCCTCGCACGCCAGTGTCAAGGACACAAGGCTGCCCGCCAGCCCCCAGCCCAGGTCCTTCAGCCCAGAGCTCCACAGGGCACCTCTTCCTCGGCATCTTCCGTGCCCTCTTCCCCGGAACTTGCCTTTGGGTGCCCCAGCTCAGGAGGGGGCCTCCCCTCTCACTGCTTCCCAGCCCAAGAACTGCATTTGCACGTGGATGTCACACACAACACGGCAAAGCGAGACCCGTTTGCTCTTCCTCCCCTCCCTGCTCTTGGGCCGGCACCACCGCTCCTCCAGCTGTCCAAAGTGGCAGCACCACTGCCCGCGCCCAGTTACAGGAACCAAGACTGCCTCCTTGAGTCCTCACGGTCACTCCGCTTCCCAGTGCTCACCCCATCCCGCCAAATCCATCCTGTAAGAAGGTCACCTCCCCTGGAAGCCCTCCCTGACCACTCCTCCTGGGCCCCCAGGCCTGCACAGAACCCCACACAGAAAGGCAGTCAGGAGTGGACAAGGCTGCGGGGGCGCATACAGGTGTGCACACAGCCTGCAAGCAGCCAAGCCAGCCCACTGCTTTATTAGGGGCCTGAAGAGAGGGGAGGCCCAGCCACACAGGCAGCAGGAGCAAGTCCAGAGGGCTCCAGAGACCCCAACAACCCGAGCACTGTCCGCCCGGGGTCGTCCCTGCCGGTCCAGCCTGGCTCCCAGCGGTGTCCTCAGGAGTACTCGCGGGTGAACTTGGCGTGGAACTGGCTCAGCGTTTCCAGCAAGGGCCGCAGCTTCTCCATGGGGGGCAGAATGGTCATCCTAAAAGGGGGAAGAAGGTAAGCGAATGGGGTGGGGGTCGCGGGGAGGGGCTGCGGGGGCCCAGCCTCACCGGAAGTGGTAGGTGCCTTCCCGCTGCCCGAAGCCACTGCCAGGCACCACGCAGATGCCGGTCTCCTCCAGGAGGCGCAGGCAAAAAAACATGTCGGGAGCCAGGCCCAGCTCCTGGGGGCGGGCGGGGGGGCGGGTCAGGGCGGGGCGTCCCAGGCCGCGCGGGCCCCGCCCCGCCCCGCCCCGCCCCGCACGCCGCACGCCGGACCTGAGCGCGCTGCACCGCACGCGGGGGCAGCTGCACGCGCGGGAAGGAGTACATGGCTCCCTGCACCGGGTTGCAGCGGATGCCGGGAGCCTCGTTGAAGACCTGCTCCGTGAGCTTGGCCTTGGCCGCCAGCTCGGCCAGCACCGCCCGCCTCTCCTGCGGCCGTGGAGGGAGGGCCGGTCAGGCTGGGCCAGGGGCGCGGCGCCCTGACCCCCGCGGCCCCGCCCACTCACCGCCTGGAACTGCGCGAAGGAGGGGTCGGAGGGCGCGGGCGGGCTGACCGCCACGTCTAGCAGGACCTGGCCCGGCGTGGGCGGGCACAGGCGCACGCTCCGCAGCTTCTGCATCTGCTGCTGCACCGCTGCGTCCATGTTCACCACCTCCACGTAGCCGCCGCGGAAGCCGCACCTGCGAGGCGAGGGCGGGCGTCGAGGCAGGGCCGGCAAGAAGGGGCCGGCCTGGCGGGCGAAGTGAGCCAGGCCGCGGCCCGGGTGCCCGGCCCCGCCCGCCCGGCCAGCACGCACTCGCCCATGTAGCCCTTGGAGACCGAGTGGAAGGAGGCGAGCTCCTGCCGCGTCGCGTATGGCGGCCCCATCTCCGTGAGCACTTTCTTGAACGAGTGGAACTGCGAGCCCTCGGCGTACACGTTGTCCTGGTACACCTGGACGGGCGAACGGGCGACAGCGGGGTGCGTCACGGGGGCGCGCGCCGCCGCCCTCCGACCCCTCCCTGCGGGGGCCCCGGCCAGCACCTCATCGGCCAACAGGAAGAGCCCCTCCTCAAAGGCGAAGCGGATCACGGCCTCAATGCACTCGCGGGTCTGCACCTGACCTGGGGCACAGACGGGTCCGGGGTCAGCTGAGGGGGCGCGCTGCTCTCCGCGGGGCGGCGGGCGGAGGGCCAGGCTGACCCAGACGCAGAGCGCAGGGGTGCCTGTTCGGGCCAGGGCGGTGGGGCGGGGACGGGTGGGGGCGCGCACCGGTGGGGTTGCCGGGGTTGATGATGCAGAGCGCGCGGGGGCGGCAGTGGTCACGCGCCTGGAGCAGCGCGCGCCGCAGCTCGGCCACGTCGAGCGCCCAGGCGCGCTCCTCGTCCAGGTAGTAGTCCACCTGCACCGCGTTGAGCTCGGCCAGCGCGGCGGAGTAGAGTGGATACTGAGGGATGGGGATGAGCACGCCCGTGCGCGTGCCACCCTCGCCGGCCACCAGCAACTTCAGCAACGTCTGCGGGTGGGATAGGGAGGCGGGGTTGGCGGGCCGAGGGCTGCACCAGTCCCCCGCCCCGGGCGCCGCCGTGCCAGGACGAGCAGACCCGCTCGGCCACGCACTAGGAGCCGCGGTGTCTTCCCGCGCTGCCCCGGCCTACCACGATGGCGTCGCTGGCCCCCGTGGACAGGAAGATGTTATTGGGGTCGGCGGGAATGCCTCCATCGCGCCGCTCAATGTACCGCGCCACGTCCTCGCGGATCAGCTGGGTGCCGGAGCTGATGCTGTAGGCCCCTGGGCCCGGGGACAGGAAGGACAGGGTGGGAGTGCGGGTGGGGCCGGGAGGTCCCCTTGCCTCCCTCCCGAGGAGACCCGCCCCTTCCAGCGGGCAGACCCACCGTCTCCTGGGACAGCCTCCGCCAGCGCCTGCCCCTGCCGGGGGCTCGGGCAGGTTCTGGCACTCACCCAGGCTGTGGCCCCCACATGCCTGCAGGATGCGCTCCGCCCTCCTCTTGGCGTCGTCGGGGAAGTCAGGGCTGTTCAGGAGATCAGGGTGGACGCAGAGCGCCAGGACCTGGGAGGAGCAAGTGCTGGGGCCAGGGCACGTGGGCTGACAGGGAAGGGGTGCAGGGCAGTACTGAGCCTCACCTGGCGCAGGAAGGTGATAGGCGTCTGCCCCATGGCCTGTGCGTCCCCGATGTTGGCTCGGATGACCTCAGTGAAGGGCTTCCTTACGCCCTGTGGCGGGGGGGGCGGGGTGGAGGGGGGTCGTGGGCAGTGACAACGGACTTTGTGGCTCCCACAGGCCTTGTCTTATTCGGCTCAGGGTTGGGGGGAGAGTGGGGCCAGCAGCGCCCCGGCGCGGCGCTGAGGCGGTGGTGCGGCCCAGGACCCTACCTGGCGCAGCTCCTGCTCCAGCTCCAGCGCGCGCAGCACGATTGGGCCTCGTACCGCGTACTCCACCTTCCGGACACACGGGTTCATGGTGTCCAGCGTCAGCACCTTCTCCTTCAGCCCATTCGTTGCAGCCTGACTGTGGTCACCTGTTCTCAAGGCCATGACCCTGCTCGGACCGGGCAAGAAGAAGACTCAGGAGGCGTCAGGATCCAGAAGTGTGGGTGAGGGAAGCTGGGTCCCGGCTTGGTGGGTCAGGGCTGGGAAGGGGGCACCCACTTCACTGCAGCCTGCTGGCCCTACTGAAAGGGACAGAAAAGGCTGAAGGAGCCGGGCCCGCCAGGCCCCGCCCCACCCCACCCGTCTGGGCACAGTTCTGCCCACAGGGAGTGGGTGAGAAGACAGGCGGGGCTTGGGGTGAGGCCCAGTGCCCGCCCAGTGTCCCCATGACAGGGGAGCAGGAGAGCCACATGGGAGGTAGGGACAGACGGAAGGGTCCAGCAGCTCTGAGGGACTAGGCTTGGGGGAGGGGAGGTGGGCCGAGTGCCCGGAGGGGTTGGCAGAGCCTGGCAGAGCTGAACCTGGAGGGGAGAATGAGGCCTGGGGCCTCTGGAGACGTACCCCAGTAGGGCACGGCCGAGGCCTAACCCTTTTGGACCCCCCGCCCCCGTCTTTGCTGGGGCCAGCAGAGTAGGCCTGTCTCCCGGGTGACCAAGCCAGGCCTCAGGAATCCTGGGGCTCTCTGGCGAGGGGAGTGAGGCTTCAGATGCGGGGGTTCCATCTGGCCCCTCCTGTGCTGGGGACCATGGCCCGGGGCAGCAGGAGCCCTGGGGCCGGACCTCGGTCCCCCATCAGTGCTGCAAGGCTGGAGTCTTTGGGTTGGGGTGTTGGGGGAGGGGCAGGGCAGCTCTGGGCCTTCGCAGGGCCCTTGGACACCTCAGCTGCTCTGGGCTGCTGTCCTGCCCTTTCACCAAACACACACCAGCCTGGGGCTGCCCTTGGGGCCACACCACAGGCAGGGTGACCTAAGCTTCCCTTCCCTGTGGCTCGTGATTGGTGGAGAGAGTGGGAAGCGAGCCGTGATAAGCCCTCAGGGCCCCACCTCCACAGGCCCTGCAGGGAGCTGATACGCCACGCCAGCGCCAGGACCTGGCTCCGCAGTGCGGGTCGGGAAGCAGCAGGCCCTCTCAGCTGAGCGGGGCTGTGGCTGGCTGGTCAGGCCTGGGGAGGGCTGAGCCCCTCTGCTCCTGCCGGCTGGAGAGGAAACGGGAGGCCAGACGGCAGCCTCTCGCCTGCGCCTCCTGCTCTGCTGCCGCCGCTGCCACCTCTGCCTCCCAGTGTGCAGGCCTCTCCGGGCCCCGGGCTGGAGGCCAGGTTAATATGGGCCCAGCCGCAGGCAGAGCCAGGCCCCGCCCGCCCCCTGGCAGCTGTGGCGGCAAGTGGGCCTTGGGCAGTGCGCCGCCCCACACTCGAAATGTAACCAGCAGCCCCCCGCGGCCCCACCCCCACCGCTGTGCGGAGGACACCCCTCCAACCGCGGATGCTCAGGGACGGGGGGGGGGGCCTGTGGACACTGGGCTGGCCGGGTCAATGTCCAGCGGAGAGGGTGACCCAAGCCCATGCCACCCAGCACTGGTGGCCATGCCAAGCAACCTGCCCTGGACAGATGAGCTGGCAGTGCCCCAGCCCTCCCCAGTGAGGCCCCGAAGGGGCCCTGTCACCCTGACACATCGTGCCCGGTCAGCTCAGAGCCTCAGCAGGCCCTGCTTGCCGGCCTGAGCAGAAGCTGGCAGCCAGGCCCCGAGATCGGGGCCGCACGCCAGGAACGGGGAACCCGCCCCCCACCAGGGAGGCTTCCAACGCCAGCCTGGTAGCGCTCTGACCCTCTGGCTGTTGCCCAAGAGTCTTACGGAAAATACCCTCTCCTTTTCCAAGCCAGGATCCCTGCCCCTCCAGCATGGACACCCCCAGCCCTGGCCAACAAGGAGTGTCCTTCTGAAGCTCCCTGTTCACCCTCAAGAAAGCAAAGAATTGCAGAGTCGTCTCCAGGAGGCTGGGGAGGCAGGGTGCAAGAAGCACTCGGCCTCTTGCCAGGGGCCGTGGGCCTCACGCCCACACAGGGGCTGGGCACCACAAGCAAGCCCCAGCACGTGCCCACAGCCCTTAGGTGCTCACAGGGCCAGGCGCACCCAGGCCCGGCAACACGGCAGCTCCCCACCATGGCGGTGGCGGCCCAGCTGAGACACACGACAGGGCAGGTGGCGGAACGGCCCTTTATTGAGAGTCACAGAATGAAAGTAGGTCTCCGCAGCCAGGTGTTTCCCAGGTACAGCCTCTGCCACAGGTCCGTCCCCAAGGAAGGAGGAGGCTGGCAGCCTAGCCCGGAACACACGTTGCGGCACGCAGAGCAGCGGCCCTGGGCCTGGCAGTGGGGCCTTGGCCGCCCAGGCGCCAGCCCCTCACATGAGCAGGCAGCACGGCCTCTTCTCCACGCGGGCTGCTTCTGAGGGGGCTGTGAGTCTGAGCAGGGGTGGGTCTCCTCCAGCCCCACAGCCACACTCCAGCTGGGGGGTCGCAGTGTCCACAGGCAGTTCAGACTCAGCGGCCCCGAGCCCCTCAGGCGGGGGTCGCTGCAGCTTAGCGGCAGCCCGCTGACGCTTCAGCTCTGCCAGGGTGTGGGGGGCCTTGGCCTGGACCAGGGCGTCAGGGGTGGTGTTCTCCAGGGAGCTCAGCTGGTAGGAGACACTTCGGTCCAGCCGCTTGGAGTACAGGTGCCGCCCGGGGGGCGCCCCCACTCGGCCGTTGTGCTGCCTGGCCGCCTCTGGGTCCTCCTCCTGTGTGGGGAGCACAGGCCCCGGAGGCCATCAGGAGGGTCCCCTCTGGCCTGGGGTCCCGGGCTGCGTGGCGGTCCAAGGGCAGAAACGCGGGTGGGGGCGGCAGCTGACGCCCACGGGGCGCGAGTCTTGCATATGGGGGCAGGGCCACTGGTCCCACCAGCTCCTGAGGCTGGTACGGAGGGAGGCGGGGCACGGCTGGGCGGGGCTCACTTCGGGGGGCGGCCGCCGGAGCTCCGCGTCTGTCTGGCGGTCCTCATCCTCCTCTGACGGCTCCGGGCTGGTAGGCGGGGGCTGTTGCCATACGATGGCCTCCTGGGCGTGCTCCTTGCGGTACAGGCTGGTGCGCTGGGTCAGGCTCACCCGCCTCACCACCTTCCTGGGAGGGGGCGGGCAGGAGGAGTGGGGGGGGGTGACACCGCCTTCCCTGCGGACTCTGCCCCGAGCTCCGGCGGGCACGGAGGCCTGCCAGCTGACATCAGCAGGGACCAAGCCCGGGGCAGAGCCCAAGGGGCGAGGGGAGGGCAGAGGGGGGCTGAGGGCCCGGGGGTGGGGCACTGGGCGGGCCCGCGGGGGCCTGGTGGGAGGGGCGGGCACTTACCCCCGGCTGCCGGCACTAGAGGTGCGTCGACGCAGCAGAGAACGCTGGCGGCCCTGGGCGCGCAGGAGCGCGTCGTGCTTGTGTTTCAGCTCCAGCAGCTTGGCCCGCACCTCCTCGTCCCCGCACACGTCTGAGGAGGAGTGGCCAGAGGGTCACAGGCGCCCGCCCGCCCGCCCGCCCGTGCCCTACACCGGGAGGATGCGGCCCCAGGCTCACCGAGAGGCGTCTCTTCCATCAGGGATTTGCCGTTCAGGTCAGCCCCGTGTGCCACGAGCAGCTCCACCAGCTGCACCTGTGGGCCGGCGAGCCCGGGCTGCTGAAGCCTGCGGAGCCGCCGAGCCCGCCCGGCCCCACCGCCCCGCAGGTGCTCACCTGGCCCCAGTAGGCCGCTGCGTGCAGCGGCTCCCAGCCGTCGCGGTCCTTGGTGCTCAGGCTGGCCCCGTGTTCCAGCAGCAGGGCAGCCGCCTCGCCGAACCCGCTGGCTGCGGCGATGTGTAGCTGCAGGCAAACCGCCGGCCCCTGAGTCCCGGCCCTGGTTCGGCCGGCAGCAGGCTCCCCTGCCTGCGTCCCGGCAGCAGCCTCCCCTGCCTGCGTCCCGCGTGGCCCCGTCCTCACCAGCGTGGCGCCGTGGTCCCGGGGGGCATTGAGGTCTGCCCCCTCCTGCAGCAGGCTCCGGATGTCCTCCAGCATATGCAGCTCGGGCAAGGCCCGGGCCCGCTCGATGCTGTCCTGGGTGATGCCTGCGGGGCAGCGGGCTCAGGGCTCCACCCCCAGCACACCACCCGCCGCGCCCTGCGCCCTGCTGCCCTGGCAGGCAGGCAGGGCTGCACTCACCACGGCTGGCCATGGCCGTCTCCAGGCAGTCCAGTGTCTGCTCGTCCTCACACAGGTCATAGGGCATGTTCCCGTCCGTGTTGACTGCCAGGAGGTCGGCACCACTGCGGGAAGGGTGGATGGGGCGCTGGTCACAGGGCCCTTCTCCGCCAGCGTAGGCCCCCAGGACCCTCTCAGAGGCCTTCCACCTAGGGCTGCCTCAGAGGGGCCCAGACCTCACCTGCCGCAGTGAGAGGCGGCCCCTTGGCCCTGGGTGCTGTCCTGGGGCCAGGTGGGCTGTCCTGCAGTCTCCACCAAGTCTGATTTTTCAGGTTCTTGGCACCCCTCTGCCCCCATGAACATGTACAGTGGGCCCACTTGCCACGAGGGGGTGCCAAGACTCTGGGGGCCCCAGGCAGCAGAAGGTGGTGGGGAGAGAGCCTGGGTGTCAGGAGAGCACTGTGGGGAGCTGAAGGAGGGCCCGAAACACAAGGCTGGATACCCACTGTGGAGGGGCATGGAGTGGGGCTAGGGGCCGCCTGTGCGCACCCCCTTGCTGCCCTGTGACGCTGCACACCCAGCCCGTCCCACTCCAAGGCATCTGTGTGCAAACGGGAGCCACTGCCATCCACCCCCACACCCACCAGTGTTGCCCAGACTGCTCCACGGCCAGCCAGCGGGGGACTCCTGGGTCCTGGCGAAGCTGACCACCCTCTCCATTCACCAAGGCGGCTGTTCAGGAGCACAGCCCTGCTCTGCCCTCCTTGTTAACGGCCCCACCTGTGTCCAGGTATCCCCTTGCCAATTTCTCCCTCGTGGCTCTGACCAGAACGGCATTTCTCTATGCAGACCCTGGGAAGGCCAGGAGACCAGAGCAGGTCAAGGCCTGTCCTCAAGGAGTTCCACGCTCTTCGTGGTGTGAGCAGCCTGGCAGGCGGAGGACCACACTGCCCTGCATACGTGCTAGTTCCCTTGGGGTGGCAGCATCCGTGGTCTCGGCCCAGGTCCCGCTCTGCACGCCAGGGTGCGGCAGGGTAAGCAAAGGTCAGTGGGAACACAGGAGGCCAGGGTCCAGGCACACTTTCCCACAGAGATGAGATGCCTGGGCGCTGTCTCCAGATGAACTACCCACTGCAAGGAAGGTCCTGCCTGGCCCTGGCCCAGCTGCAGCCCCTCCCTGATAGAGACGCCCACTCCAGCCACACCTGCTCCCAGCGGGCCCTACCCAGCAATGAGCAGCTCCACCAGGTGCAGGTGGCCACAGGTGGCCGCGGCGTGCAAGGGTGTCCAGCACTCACTGTCACGGGCATTGACCTTGGCCCCAGCCTCCAGGAGCTGCTGCACCATCTCCCGGAAGTCATCAATGCAGCTCTGCAAAGCACGTGGCCTGAGTGCCCGAGCCGCGGGCCGGGGCCCCGTCCTCTCCTCGCACCCTCAGCGAGGCTGACCTGATGCAGGGCGGTCAGGCCGTCCTCATTGGCCAGGTCAGGGCTGACCCCACTCTCGAGGAACTGACGGACTGCAGAGAGGAGGGGGGCGCGTTCAGGGCACAGGAGTCCCACCACAGGCCAGCGCCATCCTGCTCAGGTCTCTGCACCTGGGGTACCTGGGCTGACGGCTGTGTGTAGCTGGGAGAGCAGAGGACGGGGAGAGAGGCGGTGGTACAGGTGGCAGGAGGGACACCAGAGCCCAGGCCGAGGGCTCAGGAGCTGGGCCCCTAAGTGGGGTACAGACAGCAGCACTCTGCCTCTACCTTCCAGCAGGGCGCCCTCCTGAGTCATGGCACTAGGGCCCTCCTGTGTGACAGCCACCTCCACTGTCGTCCCCCGGGCCTGGGTGCTGGTACCTTCTGTCAGCCATCCCTGTCAGGTCCCATGCTTCCCCCAGCCTTCCTCTCTTGCTCTCTCTCACACACACACACACACACACACACTCACACACACACACACTCACACCCCCCCCACACACACTCACACACACACCCCTTCTCTGGCACTTGCAGCCCCCCAGCCCTGCACCGCTGTAGCCAAGAGTGTGGGCCCAAGGTGCCCGGGCCTGGCCCTCCCTGGCTGCACCCTCCCCGCAGCTCCCATGCACCGGCCTGGGGCACACCCTGCCCCTCCTTGCCCTCTGCACCCCAGCTTCTACGGCAGAGGCCTCTGCCCTGGAGGGAGGCAGAAGGCGCCCTCGGGAGCCTCCCAGGAGAGCAGAGGGGCTGTGAGCATGTGGGCACAGGAAAGGAACAGGAAGCCTGACCAAAGTTCAGGCCTGTTGTCTGGGAAGGTTCTGTTGGGAAGAAGTGAGAACTCAGAGGCAGAGCCAGGGGCAGGCATCGAGGGAGCCAGGCCGTACGGGGAGCCCCACTCCCCGTGCTCTAACCTGCCCAGGTGGGCTCCACCGTACTCCTGTATGGAGGCTCAGGACCTAGGCAAGCAGGTGTCCAGAGCAAAGCCCAGCGCCCTGGCCAGAGGCGGCGAAGACTGGGCGGCTCCCAGCCCACCCAGGGCCCCCGCCCACCCCCTCAGGCCTCACCTTCACTGCAGGAGCCTCCGCAGGCTGGCCTGTGAGGGCTACCCTGGGGCTCCCACCACTTGGGGTCTGTGGCTAAGGACGCTGGGCCTCGCCCTTGGCGGACCTCTCGAGGCCTGCGCCGGGGGACAGGGACAGGGCTGCCTGCCGTGCATGGCTGGCCCACACTCGCCTTCCTCCAGGTCATTCCGGGCAGCCGCCTCCAGAAGGGCAACGCTTGGGGGGAAGAGGACCCGCTTCTGTGGCCGGCCGTCGGCCGCCTCCTTCTGTGACTGCGTCCGCTGGCCCCTCCTGCCATGGGCCTCCTTCTCGGCCTGGGCCCACATCTTCACCTGCTGGGCACGTCGCTTCTGGGCGTGCTTCAGCCGCTCCTGTGTGCTCATCCTGCCCACCGTGGGCATCTCTGCCAGCAGCTCCAGGTGCTCGGCCATGGCGGGGGCTGCCTGCCAGGGGGGCTGCTGGGGGCACCGGACGGGGAAGCGCGGGGGCCAGGCTGGGCCTGCGAGGCGGGGCAGCTGGCTGGACTGGCGCCCTGGGGGGCATCCCCTCTCTAAGGCTCAGTGTCCTCTGCCCCTGGCAAGGCTGGGTCAGGAGGCCCCCCGCTGTGACCAGACCCGGGCAGCCATGAGGGGCCCGGGCCCCAGGCAGAAAGGGCAGCAAGGGAGGGCGCCTGCAGCCGGCCTCCCAGGGCCCTGGCACCTCGGCTGCTCGATGGACAAGGCCTCCCTCCCTCGTCCTGGACCCGGCCAGCCTCAGTTCAGGGTCTGAAGCTAATGACCCAGATAACGGAGTTGCAGCTCGCTGGCGCCTTGCCGAGGGGAAGAGGAGGCCAGGGCAAGGGGCAGAGGCCCCGGGAGCCCTAAAAGCCCCTCTCACCTAACAGGCCTTAGGGGACCAGGTGGGGTCTAGGAGCAGCCATGGCGGGGGCCTTCCCTCCCCACACCCCCAGCCTTCTGGGGTCGGTGCTAACGAGGAGGTGTGGCCACAGGGGGCCCGGGCGGGCGTGTGTCCAGAGTCCCAGGGTCCGGCCCCCAGCGCCTGGGGCCGAGGCTCTCTAAGCGGCCAGGGCACCGAGGGTACAGCGGGCCTGGCAACTGTGTCTTCAGGAAGGCGTCCCCTTCGCAGGAGCCGGCGGCCCAGCTGTGCACGGCAGGCGCTCCCGCTGGCCTGAGAGGAGGAAGCAGGAAGCGCGTCAAGGCCAGCCGGCGGCGACGGCTCCACCCGGAGCCCCGCCCTGTGTGAGGGCGAGCCCTGCCCGGGAGATCCTGGCGGAGGGGAGGGGGCTGGCAGTGCCCGCAGTCTGGCCCACACGCTCGCCCGCCGTTTCCAGCAAGGGCCTGCAGGCTGTGCGGCTGAGAGAGGGGCGCAGGGCTGGCACTGCCAGCTCGCTGCGGCCTTCCTGAGAGGCGGCCCCTCGAGGCCTCCGGCTCAGCCCTTGCCCCGCAGCGCCCCTGACCTGTGCGCCCTGGGCCGGGCCGGCTGGCCAAGGTCACCTTCTCCTTGGGCTCTCCCGGACTCCCCGAGCGCTGTGCGGCCTAGGCCTTCCCGAGAGCAGGCCCTGCCGCCTGGACACCGGGCCGCCCTGCTGCTCGGCCACAGCTGCGGAGGGCGGAGGGCCTGGCCTGGCCTGCCCCGCACCCCAGCTCCTCAACACCCGAGTCTGGGCCTCTTCCTCGCCGGGCTTTCTGTTTCTAGCTCAGGCCACTCGGTGCTTTGCTTCCCTCTGCCATCCTGGGCGGCGGTCCAAGCCCTGGTTGTGTGAACGCAGGCGCAGGTGGCCTGCCTGACAGACAGGTGGGCCGGCAGCTGGGCTGGGGCACAGCCCCACAGTCCCCACCATGGCCCGTCCTGCGCAGCACGCCTGGTGTGCTCACTAGGCATGGTCCCAGGACACTCCTCGGGAGGCCATGGCCATGCTCCACCTAGAAGGTACCCACCGGCAGCTCAGCCTGCCCACCGGGAGTCCCCGTTCCCACTCGGCCAGACCTTGTGGCCATCTAGAGACTGACCCAGGCTTCTTCTGGCCAGACTTGTACTCAGGGATCTCAGTGAGTGCCCCCTTCTTTCTGGAGGGGGACTGTCCTGGGCCAGATCAAGTGAGGTCAGGTCCCTCCTGCCCCGGGACCCCCAGTGTGTTGGGAGCCTCGCATTACAGCTCTGCCTCGCCCTGGACTTTGCTGGTACTCCAGCTATCCGCTCTGCGAGCCAGGCCTCAGAGGCTACCAGGGGACAGGAAAGAGCCCTCCAGGCGGACAGCCCCCAGCTGGCCACCTCTGCAGATGAGCTGCCTAGCCCCCCTGCCTGGATCCCCCAGGTCCCACCTCTGCCCTGACCGAGACAGGCAGGAGGCCTGCAGGCACCGTGGCAACTCCCCACCCATTAGGCTGGGGGTGGATCCCAGACCAAACCCAAGGCGTGGCAGGGCTTTCACTGGTCTGTAAGACTCTCCCTCCCTGCTGGCCACTCACAGGCAGCCTCAGGTTCCCCTGGAGGGAGCTGGGACTCCCTGCAGCCCACACATGGGATCTTCACCTGTCTGGGGTAGGTCTCTGAAGAGCCTGCCCCAAGAGACGCGGGAAGGAGGAGCAACGCACTCTGCCCAGGGCCACCCCCGACCCCGTCACAGAGGATGCTGCCCCCACCTGTCCACGAGGGAGGAGGTCCCCTGCAGGCCAAGGCTCCACAGCAGAGCGGGCTCACAGGGCCTCAGTGACCATCTTCTCCAAGTGGGCGCCAACATCAGAGCCACAGCCCGATTTTGTTAAGTTTGACAAGATTTAGGAGATGTCATCTACCCCATCATTTTATGGAAGAAAAGAGATTCTGACGCCCACGTCCTACAGAAATTCCCCTAGAGGGGACTTCCCTGATGGCCCAGTGGGTAGGACTGCATGGTTCCACTGCACGGGTTCGATTCCCTCATCGGGGAGCTAAGACCCCTGCATGCGGGGGAGCAGGGTAGGGGACAGAAAACAACCTAAAATAGAGTAACCACCAGCTTTTCAAATTGAACAGATGTTGTGTTTTCTAGCTGTTGTTTTCTTATTTTGAAAGCCACCCATGAACATACATGTGGGGCAGGATCTGAAGGCTCACCCAGGCCCACCCCTGTGCCCCAGGCAGCACGGGGCTCAGGATAGAGACCTGCTCCCTGTGGGCCCCCAACGGCCCGGGCACTGCACACTGGAGACTCTGGTCTCCTGCTGGGCTGCAGCAGCTCAACCGGGTCCTCAGCCCCCTACTCTGGGGGCCCCAGGGCCCCTCTGGGCCCCTTTAGCAGCACTCCTTGCTGGAAGCTGCCTGAGGACAGTCTGCATGTGACCTTGGGCGGGTCCTTGGGCCGCTGGACTGCCTCCTCTGAGAGAAAGGTGACCCCAGGGAGTGTCAGGACCCCGCTGCAGTGGGCGCCCACCCTGAAACAGTCTCCACGGGGGGCAGCACAGTGCCCAGCCCCCGGCCCCCCCAGGCTGAGTCTGAGCTCTCCGCCTGTCCCCCCTCCTCAAGCCCCACTCTTCCGCCTCCTCCTAGCCACGCAGTCCAGGAACGGTCCCCCCAAGCTGCAAGACTCACCCCTCAGCTGAGCCACAGAGGCCAGGACAGCTCAGTGGAGTCCCAACAACTGCCCACCGCACCACACCCAGGCCAAGGGGGCCAAGCAGGGTGGCTGCCGCCTCAGTCCACAAATCCTGCCCCAAGCCTCCCTGGAATGTCAAACAGAGATAATCTGGATGATTTTTCCACTTCTCAGCTCCATGCCTGGGGCGCTGCATGGGAGTGTGGGGCTGAGGTGGGAGGAGCCTTCTGGAAGGACAGTGGCCACTGCCCCTCATCCTCTGAGCCCACGGCACTTATGTCCAGAGTCTGTGGAGAGTACCCCTGACACCCGGCTTATGGGCCCCAGCCCAGGCCCTCGGTGTGGACAGACACACGCTGGCCTGAGTGTCTCAGCGGCCCCTCCCCAACCACAATCCCAGCCCCAGCACCGGCAGGTCCCTGTCATTATCCCCATCTCCCACCTGGGGAACTGAGGCCTAAACCTGTGGGGCCCTGCTGACGACACCACCGTCCTGCCTCTCATGCCCACTTCCCAGCATCTGTGAGAATCAGGGACAGCGTAGCAAGACCCCAGAGCCTTTGAGGGTCGGGAAGTGTCCCTTCACTCGCCCAGGGACAGGGAGGCTGTGCTTTGCTCAGAGAGAGGAAAGGAGAGATGAAGGGGCGGGGGAGGGGGAGTGGGGTGCCCACCTCCCCTCAGGTTCTGGGGGCTTCGCATCCCTGTCCTGCTTAAGGGTTGCTGGAGCTGGTTTTCCTTGTGGCTTTATCTACGACAGCAGAAGATGGGGAGTGACCAGCTGCTCCTCACTCTGGGAAGAGCAAAGTGTGTGTCGCCATCCTGCAGAGTCACACACACAAACGTGCCCGTCAGCAGGTGAGGGCATGTAAATGTCATGGGCGAGGGGCTGGGGCTTGGTTGCCGAAACGCCGAGGCAGAGCTGACCGCGCCGCGTTGCAGGCGGGGCGTCTGTTTGCTCGGGGACCACAAGTAGCTGGGCTTCACCCCTGGCCGACCCCCTGCCCCATCCCCTCACCCTTCCACCCCAGCCCGGCTCACCTGGGAAGCCTCCCATCCCCGCTGCATATCCGGCTGCCGCAGGTACAAGTCCACCAAGGGCACCGTTCGTCCCGCAAAGGACCAGCCAGCTGGGGGCCCACCCGGTCCATGCCCAGGGCCACGTGCTGGGACCTCAGGTGGGGACCTGCTCAGGGAGGGAACCCGACGCCCCAAGGGCAGGGTCCGGCTCACAACAGGCACTCCGCCAGTGGTCTGGCCGTGCAGTCCCCAGCCCTGCCCCACGGGCCTGGCCTGGGGGTGGCCTAGGGTCGGGGCACAAGGAAAACTGGTCTGCCCTCAGAGCAGGCGCAGGACGTGCGCTGGTGGGGAGGAGGGCCCACCTGACGGGCCCAGGGAGGGGTCGGGGGCACCGCCAGCAGCAGCGGGGCGGGCTGGGCTGGGGGCACTGGGAGGCGTGCGCAGCAAGGACGGAGAGGCCAGGAGCCAAGCAGCTGGGTGGGTGGGCGGCGGGCTCCTCCTCGCACTGGTGCGGGACCCATGGAGGAGCCGACCTGGGGGTGCGGCCAGGGCAGCTGTCCCCAGGGGCACTCACCTGCCTCCAGCAGGCCTGTTCTAGAACGTTCTAGAAGCTAATCCCACAGCACTACCATCAGGCCCCTCACTGCAGCAGCCTTTCGTCCTACACGTCTATCAAAGGGTCATTAAGTAAGGCCCTAAGGGGCTTATGAGGAAGCCTCCTATGCACCCTCATGAGAAGGTCACTAAGAAACTGTTCAGTGAAGGAAAAAAGGTGCAAAATCTGTACATGATAAGCAACTTCCGTGTGAGCACACACGTAAACCTGTATCAGAAACACAGGACAGGAGAGAAGCTACGGGAAGGGCCTCAGGCGGGGCGGGGGCGGGGCGGGGGTGCAGGCGGGCGGCACCAGAGCTTTGGGTCACTCCTGTTGTTTCGATTTTGAGCCACGTGAAGGTAAACCTCTTCGGAACAACATTTGGGGCTCTGTTCAGGGAGGGCAGGTGTGAGCACACCTGTCAGGTATCGGGTGCGGCCTTGGGGGGCGGGGACTAACAGGACCAGCCCGTGCCAGGGTCAGCAGAGGAGCTGGCCTCAGCCTGGGCCCGGGGAGCTCAGAGGCTTCCAGACAAATGAGTGATGTGATCGGATCTGGGGGGTGGGGGGACCTGGCAGGAGAGACGACAGGACCCGCACACACCCCCGGCAGCGGTGGACAGGAGAGGAGCCACAGCCGGAGGGCAGGACAGGCTGCCTGATGCGAGGAAAGCACCAGTGAGGGGCAGACGGAGGACGGAGGCCTGAGGAGCGGGCCGAGCAGCGTCCACGCGAGCAGGGGCAGGACGCCCAGGAGAGAGTGCGTGCAAGTGAGTGGTCAGCAGAGGCACAGACGGGAGAACTGAGCGGGGGCCTCAGGGAAGGCCTGCTCCAGTGGGCGGCAGGGGACGCCACCTCTCTCCTCACACCAGAACCAATCCAGATGCGCCACTGACACAGCCGCAGGAAAAATAAAGCCACAGCAGTGCCAGCAGTAAGAAGGCAAGACCGTCTGTGTGACCCCAGCAAAGGGGAAAGAACGCCTTTCTAAGCTTGACACAAAACCCAGAAACCAAAGAGAAAACTGATACATCCGACTGCACTAGATTTGTTAAATGTCTGCACTGTAAAAACAAAACAATTCAAAACGAAACCTATAAAATCAAAAGACAAACGGTCAACTGAGTAAAAACATTTGCAATAAACAGGACAAAGTGGTCCTCACGTCAATCATGACGGCCGCACACAGGGACAGAGCACGGATCCCCCTGGAAGCATCCAGATAGATACTCAACTCCCTGATAATCAACACATGCAAACTGGAAGTAGGACATGAGCGTGGACGGCACCCGCGGCTGGACCACAAAGGCTGAGAGCGCCAACCCTAAAGGACGTGCCTGAGTAACTACTCAAGTGTAGAAAGCCTCGGACCTGCTCGGCCAAGGCCCGCCCTGCAGACACACAGGTGGTCTCCTCGCGGCGGCCCAGCAGCAGTCCCCGAGGCGGAGGAGCAGTGGGCTCGGACGTGGTGGGGGCCCCACCTCCTGAGAGTCTCAGACGACGTGCGCGGGAGGTGAGAGAGGCTTCGTGAGAGACGTGGCACAGAGAAGGGGTCTCCTGACCCTGCTCTCTGCCCCCCAGTCCTGACACCCTCCCCCGGGGCCAGGCTCCAGCATCCCCCCATGCCCTCAGCCCCATCACTCAGCCCTTGCTCTCCCCCGACCGCGGCCCCTCCTCCCTGCTCCCTTCCCGCCAGCCTTCTCCGGGGCTGCTTTTTCTCTCCCCGCCTCACCCCCAGGCCTGGAAGTGCCACGACCCCTCTCCCTGCTGCAGCCTGCAGCCCCTTCCCCCTGCTCCCCCCAAGAGTCCTGGCTGACGCGTCCATCGCCCGTCGGCCGCACCCACCCCCCACCCCAGCCCTTGCCGAGGCGTGCCGCACCGCTGCATCAGGCCTGAACTCCCGTGCGCCACCCTTCAGCTCCCTGCCCCTCGGTGTTGACCTCTTCTTCCTGCCAGTGACCTCATCCTCTGCCTCAACGACGCCCTAGACCCTGTCACCTCCAGTAACCCCCCAACCCCACCCCGGCATCTCGGTTCAACACCCGGTTCCCTGCCCATCACCCCTCCCAGGTCACTGCTGCCTCCAGCGCCCCAGAGCCCCAGGATGACGTGTCCTCAAGCAGCAGCTTCAAGCCCCATCAGCACACGCTCCCTGGCCCTGCCACTTCACTGAGCTTGTCAGAAAGTCCCAGGCGCGGCCCAACGCAACGGCCCCAACTCTGAATGTACCAGCAAAGCTGCTGACTGAAGACCCCACTCAGACACGACAGCGCTAAAGCTTCAGGAAACCCTACAGCTTCCCTCTCCCCTTCTCTTCTGCATCCTCACACTCAGCTACCGACACGTTTCCTGACAAGACAGAAGCCATCAGAAGAGGACATCCACCCCTGTGGAAAAGTCACCAGCCACTGCGCCCACCCACAGGGCCTTCCAGCCCCACCCCAGGATCCTCCAGGACAATCTCCCAGCATCAGCTCTCTCCTCTGGACCCTTGCCCTCGGCAGAGTGATGCTCCCAACCTAATTCACAAGCAACAGCAAACCCTTCTGGAGGAGACAAGGATGTCTGCTATCACTAGTTCCATTCATATTGTATTAACGCTTTTAGCCAGTGCAACTGGGCAAGAAAAAGAAAATGAATAAGAATAGGAAGGGTAGGGGAACTCCCTGCCTGTCCAGTGGTTAGGACTCCACGATTTCACTGCTGAGGGGCCAGGTTTGATCCCTGGTCAGGGAACTAAGATCCTACAAGCCGCGTGCTGCAGCCAAAATACATACATACATACATATATATATATATACACACACACACATACACACACACACACACACACACGTACACGTATAAAAGAACAAGAAGGGTAGGAAAAAACTCCGTATTTGTGAATGACATATTGTGTATGATAAATACCTGAAAGGTTCTAGAAAACTATTAGAATATGAGAACACAGTAATAGTAATAGATACAAGTTGTTTTTTTAAAAAAATATTTATTTTGGCTGCACCGGGTTTTAGTTGTGGCATGCGGGATCTTTGTTGTGGCATGCAGACTCTTAGTTGTGGCTTGCATGCGGGATCTAGTTCCCCAACCAGGGATCGAACCCGGGCCCCCTGCATTGGGAGCACGGAGTCTTACCCACTGGACTGCCACGGAAGTCCCGTTGATAGATACAAGGTTAATGTACAAAAATCTATTATATCTATAAATGCCAGCAACAGTTAGAAGATAAAAAATTGTAATGATGGTATTTATAATACTAAGTGTCCAAAAGCATCAATGTCTAGGAATAAATCTAATAAAAGATGTACAAGGTCTCCACACAGAAAATCACTGAACCTTACTGAAACACGAGAGAAGGACCAAAAGGGACACACTGCACTTAGGGGTCAAAAGACTGAACTCTAAAGATGCCATTTTCCCCCAAATTCATCTAAGATTCAATACAATCCCAATCAAAATCCCACTGGTTCTATCTGAAATTCACAAACTGATTCTCCATTTAATAGGAAATGCCAAAGGGCAAGAATTGTCAGTACAATCCTAAAAAGAGACAAATCTGAAGTGCTTAGGGATAGAGAAATAGACTGACAGAACAGAACGGAGTCCAGAAACAGTTACACATGCACAGACATTCAATTTATGACACTGCAGAGCAGCAGAAAAAGAGTCTTTTCAATAAATGGCGCTGGGACAGCTGAACAGCCACATGCAAAAGCTCACCTTGACCCCACCCCCAGGTGAGCTGTGAGCCTACACATGAAAGGTGAGGCAGCACAGCATCTATGAAGACTGGACACCAAAAGCACAGTCCATAAATGACAAATTAGATAGACCTCATCAAAATTTAGACGTTTTGTCCTGCTAAAGACCCTGTGAAGTGCGCCAGAAGACATGCTATTGCCTGGAGAACATATTTGCAAACCACAAACAGAACAAAGGACTTTTATCCAGTGGACACAGAGAAGTTTCAAAACTCAGCAGTGAGAAAACAGACACTCCTATTAGAAAAGGGGCAAAATGTGAACAGGCATTTCACTAAAGAGGATGCGGATGGCAGCAAAGCCCACGAGAAGATGCGGAACAGCACTGGCCACTGGGAAAATGCAAACGGAAATCACAGTGGCCGTCAGACGGCAAGGACGGGACAAGGACGGGTCTCGCCCAGCGCTGCTAGGGATGGGAGGCGCACGGCCACTCGGAAAACAGTCTGCTGTTTCTTAAAACTAAACATGCATTTATCATATGACCCTGCAGCTGCACTCTTGGGCATTTATCTCAGAGAATGAACACTTAACGTTCACACAAAGACCTGTACGTGAATTTCAGAGCAATTTCATGCATAAACTGGAAACGACCCAGATGTCCTTCACTGGGTGAATGGTTAACCACACCCCGGTCCACCCACCCCACAGAACACCCCTCAACGATGAAAAGAGCCCACGACGGATGCACACGGCCGGGATGGATATGGACGGTGCTCTGCTCTTCCCCCAGTCACATCCTGCGTGGCCCGGTCCACCCAGCATTCTCAATGGGGTGGGGGTGGGGTGAGGAAGGAGGTGGCCAGGGCCACATAGGGCAGCCGAGGGTCCTCGACTGTGGTGGTCACACCGTTCGACACAAGTGATCAGATCGCACCTGTGTGCGCACACCCTTGGGTGTACGTAAAACTGGTAAAATCTGAAAGGGTCAATGGAGTGCGTCCACGCCTGTGTCCCAGACCAGACTCTGCACCACAGCCATGTGCCCTTGGGGACAGGGGAAGGGTTCGGGGCTTCCCGAACCCTTTCTCCTCAAACTGAAATTTTAAAAGTGTGAAGGGACTTCCCTGGCGGTCCAGTGGTTAAGACTCCGTGCTTCCACTGCAAGGGACACGGGTTCAGGGAACTAAGATCCCCGCAAAAGATAAAAAATAAAAAGAGTGAAAAAGCAAGCCACAGAGTAGGAAATGCGTAACAACAACTGATATAAAAAGAACGACTAAATGGGACTTCCCTGGTGGTCCAGTGGGTAAGACTCCGCGCTCCCGAGGCAGGGGGCCCGGGTTCGATCCCTGGTCAGGGAACTAGATCCCACGTGCCACAACGGAGATCCCGTGTGCGACGACTAAGACCCAGCACAGCCAAGATAAATAAATAAATAAACACTTTAAAAAAAACCCTCACTAAGAAACCTCCACCAAATTGGAAAATGGGCTGAAGACTTCAGGAGCCCCTTCGCATCAATACACACAATGAGGGGCCCCAGGTCAACAGTCATCAGGGAAATGCACACGCGACCCAAAACACCGGCACCTGCCCGCCCACCCGTGGGGAGACCGAGCATTAGGGAAGGCGTGGGGTGACCGTGACTGTCCCTGCTCACGGGGGTGCCCGTGGACTATACACCTTCCACCAGCCGCCCACTCCAGGCACTGTCCCCAACAGAAACGTGTCCGGGCCCCACACTGGGCCTATGTGGGGGACAGCGCTACAGAGGATATTCCCAGGACAGCTGGCCAACTGGGACCTGGGCTGGGGACTCGAGTGCCGCATCCACACCGATCCCCTGAGGCTTCAGGCTGCGCTTGGTCACAGAAGCAGAAGCGTGGACTCAAGAATTAAGGGCGCTAACAGCCTCCCCAGCACCTGGCAGCAGACTGGGGAGGGTCAGCGTCGCACAGCCCGCACTTAGCACGCGTCAGGATGCGCTCTGAGACCAGCCCTGGGCCCCTCGGCCGCGCTCGCACCCAGCCGGACACGCTCACAGGTCCTTCCAGACGCACAAGCCTCTCAAAGCCAATGCAGGGCTGGTGTTACGGGTCCCCGGCCCTGAGGGGCCCCTCCTCCAGGCCCCAGTCTCTCACCGTGCCCCAGCCTGAGCCTCCTGACGGCCCACAGGTCTGGGGAACCCGCCATGAGCAGCCCCTCCTGTGGCCCCGGCCCCCAGCAGCCCCCACAGCGCTCGGCCTCAGGGCTCCCAAGGACCCCTAGGAAGTGCCGCTGCACCGGGAGTGCCCTCAGCACCGGTCACGTCCGTCGTGGCGCGGCAACCCCGACACCACAGCTGTCACCGAGGCAGACCTGGGCTGCAGGAGGCCAGCGTCTCCCGCGCCCCCCACCCACCAGCAGCACTCACGGCCCTGCTCCTCCCAGGCTGGCATTGGAGGGAAGGGCGGCGGGTGACCCACACAGCTACCAGGTGCCCACCTCACGGGCAGGAAGCAGCGGCCGGGCCTAGTGAAGGTTGGTGCGAAGGCCCAGAGGAGCACACCTGGCAGCTGTGAGAACTGGGGAGCAGGTAAGGGCGGGAGTGAGGAGACCCATGGCATGGCTGGACCCTCATCTCAAGGAGGGGCAGTGACAGCACCAGAAGTGAGGCCAGAGTGCCATCCTGGGGCCCCTCCCTCCAGCCCACTCCTGCCCCCAGCCCCCACTGGGTCTTCATCTTTCACAGGGCCTCTATCTGCTGCCCTGCTCCTAGTCGGGGGTCCAGCCCCTCTCCGCACTGCAGCCCCAGGGCATTGAAATCGCAAGGCTCAACCCAGTCGCCCCCGTGCGTGAAACGGTCCTAAGGCCCTGCCGGCCCCATGAAAGGTCCATGCTTCTTACACAGCCCATGACATCCTGGGCCCAGGGCCTGCGTAGGATCCCAGCCAAGACTCAGCAGCCCTGCCCATCGCCCCACTGTCCAGCCAGGCTAGACCTCGTGTCGGTCCTGCATGCCCTGCCTCTCAGGTCTGGAGGAACAGGGGTCCCTGTGCCTGGGATGGGCTCCTACACAGGCTTCCCCAGCGTATTGGGGTGCCCTGTTAAAAACTTTTTATTGTGAAGTGTGATACTGTGAAAATTAATAAACAGAAACCTCATTTAAACTGGAGTCAGGGGAATTCCCTGGCGGTCCAGTGGTTAGGACTCCACACTTCCACTGCAGGGGGCCTGGGCTCGATCCCTGGTCAGGGAACTAAGATCCCGCTAGCCACAGCCAAAAAATAAATAAATAAAAATTAAAAATAAATAAAATAAAACGGAGTCAGGAGGCCAGAAGGGGGAGCTCTCACACCCTGTCACTCCACCTCAGCTGCAGACCCAGCAGGAGGAAGGTTACCGCTTACTACCCAGCAGGAGGAAGGAAGATTTTCTCCCCGCCCGGCAACAGCTCAACCAATGAAAAACCACTAAACTTCAAACTCCCAGTTTCCTCCAATGGACTCTGTTTAGAACAGCCCCTCCCAACTCCCCTTCTCCTCTATAAAAGAGTTTCTTCTTTTCGTTCTCCAGACTTGCCTGTGGTTCCCCATGGATTGCAGGTCCTCAATTGCAATTCTTTGCTCCTCTAAAATAAACCCATTTTCCTGATAAAATAACTGGCTGTTTTAAGTCAACGATACAAGTACAGGGGCTTCCCCGGTGGCAGAGTGGTTGAGAGTCCACCTGCCGGGTTCGTGCCCCGGTCTGGGAAGATCCCACATGCTGCGGAGCTGCTGGGCCCGTGAGCCATGGCCGCTGGGCCTGCGCTTCCGGAGCCTGTGCTCCGCAACGGGAGAGGCCACGGCAGTGAGGGGCCCGCGTACTGCAAAAAAAAAAAAAAAAAAAAAATACAAGTACAGAAAGTGCAAAAAAAAACAATGCATATAAAATGGAAACACAAAACCACGTGAGCTCCACCCCATGAGGGTGCCAAGCAGCTCCCCAGAGCCCTCCTTCCACTCCCCCTCGCAGTGGTCACCACTTTATGCCTGCACACCCCCATACACCTTCGGAACAGCAGAGCGCAGTGCTGGCCGGCTGAACGTCCAGGTGGGGCTGCGCCTCATGCTCTGAGCTACCTCACTCCCATCATGGGCGTGGGATCCACCCCTTTTGAGGTTTGTGCCCTAGGCTTTCTGCCTTGGGCTGAGTAACAGTCCACTACAGGCCTGTTTACACAGCTCAGGGTACACTTCTGAGGGCCTAGGGCAGCTTGGGTGTGGGCCTGTGAATGACAGGCTGCCGTGAACACCCTGTCCACAGACACTGGTGCACAGCAGCCAACTGCAGGCTATATGACATGAATCAATGGATGCTACAACTACTTTTCAAAGTGGTACAAGTTTACAGTCCCAACAGCAATGGAGAAACATTCCAGTTGCTTTATACAAAACATATTCGTTTTGTCACTCTGGTGTGTGGGCCGTGGTATGGCCCTGCAGCCAATTTGCAGTTCTCTAAGAATTAATCAGATGAGACATCTTTCTAAAGACTAGTCTCCTATATTATCTTCTAAAAGTAGCATAGTTTTCATCACATTTAGGTCTATAGTCCACCTGGAGCTAGTGTTTGTGTATAGTGTAAAGTAGGGAATCTATAGTGGTTTAAAAATATGCCCACAAGTTATTTGACACTCTTCCCTTGAAAAGGTGGAGCCTAATTCCCCTCCCCTTAAATGTGGGCTGCACTTAGTCACTTGCTTATAATGAATACAGAGTGTGGCAGACGTGACAGTGTGACACCCAAGATTAGGATGTGAAAGGCACTGTGACTGAGACATCCCTGCTCTCCCTTTTAGGTCATTCACTCTGGGGGAAGCCAGCCACCTCCCACTGGGACCGGCAAGGGAGCCAGCTTGGAAGCAGACTCCCCGCCCCAGTCAAGTCTTCAGAAAATGTGTGAGATCCTGAGCCAGAATCATCCAGCTGAGCTGCTCCTGGACTCCTGACCCCCAGAGATTGAGATAATAAATGCTGGGGTTTTGTTTGGTTTTTGAAAAAACATTTATTTCTTTGGCTGTGCCAGGTCTTCGTTGCGGCACGCAGGATCTTTGTTGCTGCGTGCGGGATCTTTTTTTTTAGTTGCGGCATGTGAACTCTTCATTGTGACACGTGGGATCCAGTTCCCTGACCAGAGGTTGAACCTGGGCCCCCTGCATGGGGAGCGCAGGGTCTTAGGCACTGGGCCACCAGGGAAGCCCCAGTAAATGTTGTTTCAAGCTGCTATATTCGGAGGCAATTTGTTACACATCAATAATAACTAGTACAGGCTCCAGTTGCATTTTTCTTCCACATTTATATCCAATTGTCCCAGCACCATTTATTTAAAAGCTGCTTCTTGGGATTTCCCTAGTGGCGCAGGGTTAAGAATCCGCCTGCCAATGCAGGGGACGTGGGTTCGATCCCTGGTCCGGGAAGATCCCACAGGCCGCGGAGCAACTAAGCCCATGTGCCACAACTACCGAGCCTGCGCTCTAGAGCCCACAAGCCACAACTACTGAGCCCACATGCCACAACTACTGAAGCCCGCGCACCTAGAGCCCGTGCTCCTCAAAAAGAGAAGCCACTACAATGAGAAGCCTGCACACCACAACGAAGAGTAGCCCCCATTCAGCGCAACTACAGAAAGTCCGCGTGCAGCATCGAAGACCCAACGCAACCAAAAATAACCAAAAATAAAATAAATAAATAAATATTTTTAAAAAAAGAAAAAAAAAGGTGCTTCTCTCCACGCTGTTCTGCAGCACCACCTTGGTAATAAATTAAGTTCCCATACATATGTGAACCTGTCCGAGCCTCTTGACTCTGTTCCGTCCGTCCTAAGCCTGTGCTACAGTGTCCTCCCCACTGTAGCTTTATAACGAGTCTCCTCTCTGGCTTACTTACTCCTACTCATCTTCTGGCCTCAGTTTCCTTCCTGACCCCTCCCATGAGATCTGTGTCCTTTTTCAGTGATCTCAATACTCCTCAAACTTCCCTCAGCAGCAGAACCGTAGGAAATTGAAGCTATTTCAAAGCTGTGACCTACAAAAATGAAATTTCATTTGGCTCTGTTACAACTGCCCAGCTGACAATCCTGTGAGGAAGGAGGACCCCAAGACGCTGGCATGTTTGTGCACACGGTGCTTGCAGCCCCCTAGGTCCCTGGGCCAGAGCAGGCACTGGAGATCGTTTGGACCACGTGAGTGAGGGACTGCCAGCAAGGTGTGGCAGCACTGTTGTGGGGGCTGGAGAACCTGGGCGGGCCCCTCCCCAGAAGCCAGGGGCACTCCAAAGCTCCCTCGTCCATTTCCCTTCCCTTTGCCACCCAGCTCTGAAAGAAATCTAATAAACTAACTCACAGCAAGGTGTCAGAAGTCTAGATGGCCAAATGAAAGAAGTTGGGCAGCTGGAGGCATCTGCATTTGAAAAGAGATTCAAAGAGAACTGAGGATAAAAGCCACCCTGGTGGTCCAGTGGTTAGGACTCTGTGCTCTCACTGCCGAGGTCCGGGGTTCAATCCCTGGTCAGGGAACTAAGTCCCACAAGCCACGCAGTGCAGCCAAAAACAAACAAAAAAACAAAAAGCCAACCCACGCTCAGCTAGGAGGAGAAAGGACGGGCTTCCAGAGGCCTGAGCACCACACCTTCCTAAAGGCCAGGCCACAGGCTTGATCCCGGCTGCCGCGGTGCTGCACGCAGCCTCTTTGGCTTCATGACTCTGATGGGCCAGGACCTCACCGTGTAGACTTGGAAATGAAGGTCTGTCAAGTACAGCAGTGTTAAAACCAAAATAACAAAAGTGGGCTCTGGAGGGGACAGCATTGTGACCCTGGGTTTGCTCTGCTTCGAACCTCAGTCACCCACACACACGTCACACACAATGATGCTGGGCCTGGGGCTGGGCAGGATGCTGCCAGAAGCACAGGGCTGGAGAGTTACGGGGGCGGGGAGGGGCACTGAGGCCACAAAGCTTTAGAAGAAGACATGTGTGGGGTCCAGATGACCACACTGCGACTCCACACACCTAGCAGGAGAACTAGAGGGGCATCCAGAAGAGAGCTCATGATCAGTTTACACATTCCTGAGATCACAGGGAAGAAGGTAGCAGCCCCAGAGCAGAGAGAGGGGCGCTGCGTGGGGGAGGTGTCCAGGCATGACCTGAGGCCAGAAACACACCAGGAGACTGGTAACACGAAACACAGCCAAATCCTGCGAACTTGAAGCCGGGTGAAAACACTCTAGGGGTGCAGGAGTTGGGACAACAGGCCCACAGATGAGGAGACATAGTTTGTGCACAATGCCTGGCTCTGAAGACAGAAAGACTGACATCGTCTCCAACTTCTGCACCACAGGACAGTGAACTAGGGTACAGAATAGAACGTGGCCCTGCTGACGTGCAGTGTGAGAGCAAAGGCGTATTCCACTTCTGGGTTACAAGCAAAGGGCTGAAACCTGGGGCTCAGCTACGGGCACACCAAAGTTCACAGCGGCATTATTCACCATAGCCAAAAAGCAGAAGCTCGAACGCCCATCGACAGATGAAGAAATAAACAAAATGTGGTACATACATACAATGGAATATTCAGCCATGCAAAGGAATGAAATTCTGATACATGTTACAAATGTATCAGACAAAAGAACATATATTGTATGAGTTCCCTTTACATAATAGGTAAATTCAGAGAGAGAAAGAAGAATGGTGGTTGCCTGGGTCTGGGGGGAGGGGGAGTAAGGAAGTACTGTTTAATGGACAGATTTTCTGCTTCAGGTAATTAAAAAGTTCTGGAAGGGCTTCCCTGGTGGCGCAGTGGTTGAGAGTCCGCCTGCCGATGCAGGGGACACGGGTTCGTGCCCCAGTCCGGGAGGATCCCATATGCCGCGGAGCGGCTGGGCCCGTGAGCCATGGCCGCTGAGCCTGCGTGTCCGGAGCCTGTGCTCTGCAATGGGAGAGGCCACAACAGTGAGAGGCCTGCGTACCGCAAAAAAAAAAAAAAAAAGTTCTGGAAATTGAGAGTGATGATAGTTGCGCAACACTGTAAATGTATTTAACCCTAAAAAAAAATTAGGAAGACAGACCATATGCTGGAACTTAATATAAGATTCAATAAGTTTACAAGGAATGAAAGCATACAGAGAAAGTTCACCGACCACATTAGAATTAAACTAGAACTCAATAACAAAAATATATCTGGAAAAATTCCCAAATATTTGGAAACTTTAAAGCATACTTCTAAATAACCTACAGACTAAGGAAGGAATTAAGATGGAAAGTAGAACATATTTTGAACTGAATGAAAATGAAAACCTATCAAATATGTGAGATGCACTTAAAGCAGGTTTTAGAAGGAAATCTCTACCTTTGAATGCTTAAATAACAAGAAAGGTTATTTCTTTCAATGACCAAAGCTTCCAACTTAATCAACGACCAAAGCTTCCAACTTAATAAGAAGCTAGAAAAAGAGAAGAAAATTCAGCCCAAAGTAAGTAAAAAGAAATAATAAGAACAAAAACTAATGAAATATAAAATAGACAAAAAGAGAAAAATATTGAAACTAAAAGTTGTTCCTTTGAAAATGTTGATAAAATCAATAAAACTCTTGCTGAACTGATCAAGAAAAGAAGACAAAAATTACCAATAGCATGAAAGAAAAAGGGGATATCACTACAGATCCTACAGACAACTAAAAGGATAAAAATGAGAATGTTCTGAACAATTTATGATAATAAACTTAACAACTTAAGTCAGCGGTCGACAAACTACAGCCTATGGACTGAATCGGCTACCATCTGTTTTTGTAAATAAAGTTTTATTAGAATACAACCATGCTCATTTGTTCATGTATTGTCTATGGCTGTTTCATGGTACAGTAAGAGATGAGTAACCACAACAGAGACCATATGGCCTGAAAAGCCTAAAACATTTACTATTTGGCCCTTTATAGAGAAAAATTGCCATGCTTGACTTAAGATAAATGGGCAAATTACCGGAATGAAACAAATTATCAAAATGGGCTCAAGAAGAAACAGAAAACCTGAACAGCCCTATATCTATTAAAGGAATTAAATTTCCAGTTAAAAACTTTCCCACAAAGAAACTCCAAGCCCAGATGGCTTTACTAGCAGATTATAACAAACATTTAAAGAAGATATAATACAGAACCTACAAAAATGCTTTCTAAAAATAGAAGAGGAAGAAACACATCCCAACTTGTTTTATAAAGCCAGTATTACCCTGACTCCAAAGCCAAAGACACAAAAATTTAAGAATACCACAGACTGATTTTCTTCATGAATAGTTGCAAAAATTCTTTAAAAAACATTACTAAATTGAATCCAGGAATATATAAGAAGGATAATACATCTTGACCAACTGTGGTTTATTCCAAGAATGAAAGATTGGTTTAACATTTTAAAAATTAACATAGGGGACTTCCCTGGTGATGCAGTGGTTAAGAATCCGCCTGACAATGCAGGGGACACGGGTTCGTGCCCCGGTCCAGGAAGATCCCACATGCCACGGAGCGGCTGGGCCCGTGAGCCATGGCCGCTGAGCCTGCGTGTCCGGAGCCTCTGCTCCGCAACGGGAGAGGCCACAACAGTGAGAGGCCCCCTACCGCAAAAACAAACAAACAAACAAAAACAAACAAACAAAAAAACAGAGACCTACATAAATAGATCTGTAGCTTCAATACAATCCCAATCAAAATGCCAGTAAGCCCTTTTGTAGAAATTCTCAAATTTATATAGGACTACATAATATCTTGAAGAGCCAAAATGATTTGAAAAAGAAAAACCAAGTTGGAAAATTAACACTACTTAACCTCAAGGCTTATTATAAAGCTACAATAATCAAATATGTGGGATATTAGCAATAAGATCAATGAATATAAAATAGGGAATCCAGAAATACACCCAAACATATACTGTCAATTGATTGTCAACAAGGCTGTTAAGGTAATACAATGGGGAGAGGATGGTCTTCAAAAATGGTGTTGGAATGACTGGATATCCACGGAAAACAATGATCCTTGACCTCTTGACCATAAGAGAAAGCATAAACCATAAAGGGGAAAAAATGACAAACTGAACTTCATCAAAATTAAAAGTATCTGCTGTTCAAGACCCTGGTAACAAAATTAAACATCGGGACTTCCCTGGTGGTCCAGTGGCTAGGACTCCGTGCTCCCAATGCAGGGGGCGTGGGTTCGATCCCTGGTCAGAGAACTAAATCCCACATGCAGCAACTAAGAGTTCGCGTGCTGCAACTAAGACCCAGCACAGCCAAATTAAAGAAAGAGAGAGAGAGAGAGAAAGGCAGAGAGAGAGAGAAAGAAAGGGAGAAGGACAGAAGTAAGGAAAGAAAGAAAATGAAAAGTCAAGCCACAGACTGAGAACATTTTTGCAATACATGTATCTGGCAAAGGACTTGCATCCTAAATATACAAGGAATTTTTAAAGCTTGATGAGACAAACAACCCATTTTTTACGGGTAAAAGATTTAGACACATCACAAAAGAAGATACACAAATAGCCAATAAAATAAGGACATGAAAAGATGTGCAACACCATTCATCATCAAGGAAATGCCAATTAAAGGCACAACGAGCTACCAACACTCACAAGAATGGCTAAACTTTAAAAGAATGACGAGAGGATATGGAACTGGGAATGTAAAATGATACAACCATTTTGGAAAGTAGTCTGGTACTTTTTTATAGAGTTAAACACAAATACGCATTTCAACCATCATTTCTATCAACTCAACCCAAGAGAAAGAAAGTATATGTCCACACAAAGACTTGTAGACACGAGTATTCACAGCAGTTTTATTCATAACAGCCCAAAACTGGAAAGAATCAAAATGTCCATCAACAGGTGTGTGCACAGAGAGTAAACGGTGGTGTATCTATGCGGTGGGTACCAGACATTCGGCAACAAAGACAGAACGGACCACACATACATGCAGCCATGTGAATTTCCAAAACGCTCTGTCTGGACAAAGAAGTTAGGCACAAAAGTGTTCATTCTGTACGCTTCCATTCATGTGAAATTCTTAAAAAAAAAAAAAGGGACAGTGAATCTATAAAAACAAAAAGTAGGGACTTCCCTGGTGGCGCAGTGGTTAAGAATCCGCCTGCCAACGCAGGGGACACAGGTTCGAGCCCTGCTCTGGGAAGATCCCACATGCCGCGGAGCAACAAAGCCCGTGCGCCACAACTACTGAGCCTGCACTCTAGAGCCCGCGAGCCACAAATACTGAGCCCGTGAGCCACAACTACTGAAGCCCGTGCTCCGCAGCAAGAGAAGCCACCGCAATGAGAAGCCCGCGCACTGCAACAAAGAGCAGCCCCCGCTCGCTGCAACTAGAAGCAGCCCGTGTGCAGCAACGCAGCCAAAAGTAAATAAATAAAATAGACAAATTTATAAAAACAACAACGACAACCAAAAAAACCCAAAAAGCAGATCAGTGATTGCCTGGGGAAGGGAATGGGGATGATGGAAATGCTCTACATCTGGATTATGGTGGCTTTTACAAGGATGTATATACATCTATCAAAACCCACCAAATTATTTTATATAGGTGCCTTTTATTGTAGGTAAACTATACCTCAGTAAACTCTGATGTAACAAAAAAAAAGTATACAACCTAAGTTTTCTCCTGGCCTCTAACCCTGAGTGGTCTGGCCCCTCCTGGCCTTGCTGTCCCCTCCCACACCTCTCTCCACTTCCCACTCAGCACCAGACCGCTTCCTGCACCTCAGAAACCTCGGCTCTGTACCACAGAGGCTGGGAGCTGAGCTCTGGAACCAGACTCTGGGTCTAAAGTGGCAGCAGCTGAGGGGATTTGTCAAGTTTCTTGACCTCTTTTAAATCAGTTTCCTCATCTGTAAATGGAATAACAGTACTTTCATTTTAAGGGTCTTATGAGGATTCAATGAGTTAGACAACAAAGGCATTTTTTGGTGCCTAGCACAGGAATTGGCAAACTACAGCCCACTGTCTGTTTTTGTATGGCCCATAAGCTAAGAATGGTTTTTACCTTTTTTAATGATTGGGGAAAAAATAAAAAGAATATTTTGTGACACATGAATATTACATGAAATTCAAGTTTCAGGGTCTATCAATAAAGTTTTGTGGAAACAGAGCACATGTACTTACGTATTGTCTGTGGCTACTTTTCCACAAATGGGCAGAATAGTTGCGAAAGGGACCATATGGCCTGCAAAGCCTAAAATACTTACTCTCTGGCCCTCCACAGAAAAGCTTTGCAGACCCCTGATCTACCATCCTCATCATCACTCCTCCTTTGCATCAGCTGTGCCTTCTGTCTGGAAAGTTCTTCCACCAGATCTCAGAATAGCTCTTTCCTTCTTGTAACTCAGATCTCAATTTAAAGTGTATTTTTAAAAATTTATTTATTTATTTATTTTATTTTTGGCTGCATTGGGTCTTTGTTGCTATGCGCGGGCTTTTCTCTAGTTGTGTCGAGCCGGGGGCTACTCTTTGTTGCTGTGCGTGGGCTTTTCATTGTGGTGGCTTCTCTTGCTGCGGAGCACGGGCTCCAGGCGCGCGGGCTCAGTAGTTGTGGCGCGTGGGCTTAGTTGCTCCGTGGCATGTGGGATCCTACCGGACCAGGGGTCAAACCCGTGTCCTCTGCTTTGGCAGGCAGATTCTTAAATACTGGCCACCAGGGAAGTCCCTCAGATCTCAATATAAATATCAGCTCCTCAGAGGTCTTCTGTGGTTACCTTGTCACTCTTGTCTCTTCACCCTGTTTTCATTTTTGACTCAATTTACTGTTTTCTTCCCTGAACCCGGTGCCTGACTTGCAGGAAGCACCCATAACCACAGGAGCAGATGCATTCCGGGCACTGGGGGACGGCACAGAAGGGGACGCAGGAGACGGTGAGCTTGGGACTGAGCCGGCTGGATGGAAAGGACCACCACTCAGCTGTGTGTGCAGCTGCGTCAGGGTCGGGCTCAGCACTGGGATGCAGAGCCAGCGATGGTGACACATGCATTGCTCACCCACCCGGAGATCAGCCCGGAGGAAACACAGGAGGCCTGTCGGCAACGGCAATGCGCACCGCGGGCCCTGCCAGCGCAGCGAGGGCCATTCCAACCTCCCTGACAGTGGGGAGGGTTCTGCAGGGGCTGCATCTGAGTCCTGGAGGCTCCCGGGGTTCACCTGCAACTACACCACGCTCCTCCTTCCAAAACGGGAGGAGGTTCTAGGGTGTGGGTGGGGGTGAGACTTACAAAGCACACCACACAAAACCAACACAACAGCAACGGTCAGAGCAAAGAATGACCAAGGTCTCGCGCAGTCCTGGCAATCTCTGTGTTTGTCACAGCCGCCCAGGAAGGAAGCAGCCCAGAACCCACCGTCCGCCGTCGGGCCTCACCACATTGCCCACACAGGGCTCCTGGCAGTGGAGCACAAGCTCTCCTCCCCGGGACCCTCTCCCCTGGGTGTCTGTGGAACTAGACTTTCCTTCACTTCTCTGTCTTTTTTCTCAATCTGATGTGCTGACAAGACCTTTCCTAAGACCACAGAGCTTGGAAAGGGACAGGGGAGGTGTACTCCCTCCCCTCCCCTCCACCACTATTGCAGGAGTTCAGGAGGGTGGTGGTCGGACACACACATGGCAAGGTGATCAGGAGTTGGGCAGGGGACGGGGGCTAGTGTGCAAAGACAGGCATGTCATTTTGCAGTCTGTGAGGAAGGATTTCCAGGAGGAGAGGACAAGAATCAGATCTGCGTTTCAGACCCCTCACTTTGGCTCAGGTGAGAAGGGTGAAGTCGAGGAGCTGAGACACGGCCAAGAAGAGCGCAGCCAGGAGCAAAGGCTACCATCCCGGACGGAACTGAGGAGCCACAGGAGCAGGCTATATGGTGGAAGGGACGGACAGGAGGGCCAGGATCCGGGGTACTGAGGAGGAAGTTCTGGGGCGCTGGAGGTGAGGGAAGACACTGCCACCCAGACATCCTGCTTTAGTGAACAGGCGGACCATGGCAGAGGCACTGGGGTGGGGCACTCTTGGGGCACAGATGGTGTGCTGGGTCACCAGAGGTTCATCCGAGACTGAGGTTCCAAAACTGCACACAGTGGAGGCAAACTGTTGATAGACAGCAGAGATTCAAAACCCCTAGAACACAGACCCCAACGCTGAGCCCATAGATACGAGAGCCCCCTCGCTAGGTGCCTGACAGCCCAGGCAACCTTCTGGGGAGGGCAGAGTCCAGGCACAGACTAAGTAGGTAAGGGATGAGGCCAGTGGAGAGGGTCAGTGGAGAGCCCACAGGAAGGGAGGACACACCTGCTGACGCTGCCCCATTCCAGCTCTGAGTAAGAGCTGATGGAGCAGGAGAGGCGGGGTACGGGAGCTGGCTGCTCAGAGCCCCACACACCCACCAGGCAAGGACCCCAGCGCCAGCCCCGCACAAGATCCTTCAGGCAACCACCAGCCCCTTAGGCAACTCACTCCAACCTGGGGCTCCCCTTGCCGCCCCTGAAGTGAATGAGGCGGCCCAGCCAGGGCACAGAGGCCCTTTACACCTCTCCCAGGGAGAGCTCCCCAATCCTGGTGGGGAGCAAAGGCAGGAACTGAGAAGAGCAGTGTGGTGCCCCTGCACCTCCACCCCCAAGCTAAGAACTGGGAGGAAAAGGAAGGCCCAGAGGTTTGGGGAGGTCCAGCCTTTCTCCCGCTTCCCCAAACCTGGAATGACTCCGTACACACCTCCCGTCTCCGCACCCACGGAAATTAATCCCACAGTCGCCTCAGCCTCTGCTCCAGGACGGCGAGGGGCCCCAGCCCGGCGTGGATACTCCCTCCCAGGCCCGAGCGCCTCCGCACCAGCACGGCCGGCACTTACCACACAGCAGCTAGTATTCCCGCCCGGACACCGATCTGTGAGCTGGAGCCCAGGATCCCCCCCACAAGTGAGGTCACTTGAACCCCTGGAAGTTTAAGGAACTTGCCCCAGAAAGGCTTCAGTTTCTCCTCTGGCCTAACTCCAAAGCCCAAAAGAAGCCTGGCAAGTCACTTCTCCGCAGGCCTTAATTTCCTCAGCTGACATGGAGGTAACTTTAGTGCTGCCTACCTGACCAACAGGTTGCAAGGCTGCAAACAACTCCACATTTAGCTAAAACGTGAACAGCCTACCGATGGCCTTCACAGCCTGCCACTCCAGGAGCCTTCCTGACCCTCAGCACCGGCTGCCCGGGCCTCACCCACCTGCGCCCAAGCGGGGCCTGGACAGCCTCCCGCCCGGACCCGGGCCTCCCCGTCTCCCCTCACCCCCTCCCACCTCCGGCGCCTCCCCTCCCGCCAGCAGGCCCCGGAAGTCCGCGCCTGACCTTCCGCCTCGCGCCAGCAGCCACCGCGCAGTCGATCGGAGCCCGTCTGCGGGTCCGTCAGCCTAGCGCTCCTCCCGGCGCCGCGGGGGCGGGCCCCGCGCCCGGCCCTCGCCATGGCAACGCGATACTTCCGGCCCGCAGGTCCCGGAGCCGGAAGCCGCGGCTGCCAGTGGGAGCAGGGGGCGGGGGCCGAGCCGCGGGGGGCGGGGCCGAGCCGCGGGGGGCGGGGCCGAGCCGCGCGGGGGCGGGGCTTGCGCGGAGCAAGTAGAGGGAGGTTGCTGACCGCACGGTGCAAACGTCTGTGGTAGGGGCGTCCTCGGCGCGGTGGGGCCCGGTTGGGGCGGGAAGGGCAAGTAATCAAAAGGTTCCCAGGAGGGTGGTCATCTATTTACGCTGAGCTTTTAAGGAAGGGTCAGAGTTCACTCGACAAAGCAGGGGCATCACTGGTGTAGAGAAGAGCATGCGCAGAGGTGGAAGGCCCCGGTGGGAAGAATTGAGGTGGTGGTTTAGGAGGGCGGGGGCCCGGTAGGGTGGTACGTGCGGTCAGTGATGAACAGTCAGGACATGAGGAGCCTTGAACGCCAAACCAAGAGCTGGGCTTTATCCTGGAAGCACAGGAGGACCAGTGGAGGAGAGGGGGTGACTTAAGACCTGTTGGAGAAAAAGACCTCTCTAATGACCGAGTGGAGCTAGGAAGCCATAGGTCGCCTGGTGAGACACAAGGACCCCTCAGCTAGAGCCCTGGAAACAGACAGGAGTTGAGGAGGTGACATAGGGATCCAGAGGAAGCCAGGTGAAGTCTGAAGAAAGCGTCTGAGATAGTGGAGGGAGCCGTGTGGTACCCCACATACATCATCCATCTCAGCTCCAGGCTTCCTCCTCCACTGCACCCATCACTCACCCCTTCCCTCAGCACCTCAGTGAGAGCTGGGCACCCACTGTAGGCTGCAGATTTTCCACCCTCTAAGGGTATAATTGGTGTGTGTTCGGAAGGGGTGCTGCTGCCGCCCAAGAAACGCCGAAATCTTAGAGTGAAGCGATAGAAAGTCTCCCTGTGCTTCTGTGGCTTTGCTCGGGTCTGGGGTCCTAGTAGCAACACCCCACCACTGCTGGTGTCCCGGGCCAGATAATCCCTTTGCAGACTTGCCCAGTCCTCACCGGGGGGAACCCAGGCTTTGGGTCAGGGTACAGAGCACAGGCCCTGACTGACTTGAGGGGGAGAGCCACAGACTAGATGGCCAGGAGGAGGTCAGGGGACAGAAGCGTCTGGGACCCGGGAGGACCATGTCTCCGGGCAGCTGCCAAATGCATTTTTCCAGAATCGCACCTTTGGGCCAGGCCCTGTACCTGCTAAAGCACTCAGAAGCTCTGGCCAGGGCTGACCAAGGGGTGCTGGCCCTGCAGGCCTCCCCAGGCTCAGCCTCCACTCTGTCTCCCAGAGTGCCCCTCCTCTACTCAGGCCTACCCCCCTCCTGCCGGGAGCATCTCCCTCCTCGCCTAAGCCACAGGGCATTGGGGCTGCCTGGGAAGCCCTGTGTACCCAGACATAACACACCTGTCCTCACTCCTGCCCAGGTGATGCCAGGTGGTTCTTGCAGGCTCCCCTGGGCAGGCACCATGACCCACAGGGCTGTGTTCTCAAGGCCTGGCCCCAAGTGGTAGCCAGTAAACACCTACAGCTATAAGGCCTCTCCTTCCATGCACACCCACCCAGGGGCACTGCCTGAGTGCCCCAGAGGACCAAGTGGCGTCCTCCTCAGGGGACAACCTCCAGAGTATCTGGACCCAGAGGACCAGAAGAGTAGAGAGGCAAACATACTTCCAGGAAGTTCTCTCAAGCCAGGGGGGTCCAGCTTACCCAGGACCAGTGAGGTGCACGGGGCATAATGAGGGACTATTGTTATGGTCAGTTCCCAGGACCCACTGTTGACCAGCACCAAGGAGGGAAGGAAAGTGACCTCCAGGGCCTGGGGAGCCTTCTGGGGCCATGCAGCAGCCTGTGGGAAAATCCCTTGAGTCAACTGTATCCTTCTTTTATTTCTGAGGTTTCCTCTAGGAAGCCCTCCCAGACCACCACCCAAGTCCTGCTAGCTGCTTGGCCTTGAACTCTGGGCAGGACCCACCCCTTCTTGGCGGCTCCTCTTGGACCAATCACTCCCCCATCTGTTAAATGTGAACCTGGGATCTAGATGGGATAAAGTAACTGTGGGTCATAAGACCCTTCCAAGGGCTTTTCCTTACAGCTCTAGGGGGGGTGCCAAAGGCAGCCCAGGGGTGACGAATGAGGCCTGGGGGGTGGCCGCCTGCAGCCCCCACTGGAATCTTTCCTGCCCCTCCCTTCCAGATTAACCGAAACCTGCTAATTGTGGCTGCCCTCTGCACGCTCCCCTCCCCCACCGCGTATTTCTACCTCCCTTGGCCTCCCCTCCCCTCCCCCTTCCATCCGAATGATAAAGGGCTTGGCCCGCCAGCCCCCGCCTGGCCTCAGGCCCCAGCTCTTCCTCACCACACTACCACACTGCCCCAGTGCCCTGCGCCCACCACCCGGCCGGACCCCTGCCCACGCTGCCTGCTTCCTCTGCATGGGGCCCTGCAGCAACCCCCGCCTGGGGCTCCCCGGGGGGGAGTCGCCCTCCCAGCACCCCCAGAGGAGGAAGAAGAGATACCTGCGGCATGACAAGCCCCCCTACACCTACTTGGCCATGATCGCCCTGGTGATCCAGGCCGCACCCTCCCGCAGGCTGAAGCTGGCCCAGGTGAGAGGATCCCCGCCCGCTCTCCCTCACACTCCGTGATCGGACCTGTCCCCGGAAGCGTCCTCCACCTGGCCCCTGCTCGGAGGCTCAGGCTCCGGCCTCCACCCCGACCTGGCCCTACCCAGCCATGCCAGTGGGGCCGGTCCTTGGCCTGGGCACCCAGGGAGAGAGCTAAAGCACTCAGGCAGGCCCCTTCCCGGCGAGGGGGGGCCACGCAGAGGCGAGGGGAGGGGCAGCGTGGCCCCCCACCCACGCGCCCCGGCTCACGGCGCCCGCTGCCCGCCCGATGGTTTCAGATCATCCGTCAGGTCCAGGCCGTGTTCCCCTTCTTCAGGGACGATTACGAGGGCTGGAAAGACTCCATCCGCCACAACCTCTCCTCCAACCGGTGCTTCCGCAAGGTGGGGCAGGGCGAGGGTCGGAGCCTGGGGGCGGGACGCGGGCGGAAATCCTGAGTATCCGGGGTCGTACAGCCCCACCCAAGCCTGCCCCCCTCCTCCACCAGGTGCCCAAAGATCCCGCGAAGCCCCAGGCCAAGGGCAACTTCTGGGCGGTCGACGTGAGCCTGATCCCAGCCGAGGCGCTGCGGCTGCAGAACACGGCCCTGTGCAGGCGCTGGCAGAGCAGGGGCGCCAGGGGAGCCTTCGCCAAGGACCTGGGCCCCTATGTGCTGCATGGCCGGCCCTACCGGCCGCCCAGTCCCCAGCCGCCGCCCCGCGAGGGCTTCAGCATAAAGTCTCTGCTAGGGGACTCCGGGGAGGGGGCGCCGCCGAGCAGCCCAAGTCGGTCAGGCTCAGTTCGCATAGGGGAGGAAGAGGCACCCACTCCAGTCCCCACCTCTGAGAGGCCTCTGTGGCCCGTCTGCCCCCTTCCAGGGTCCCTGAGAGCAGAAGGGGAGACTTCCCAGGGGGGAAACAGCAGGCCCTCGCCCCTCTCCCCTGAACCCAGAGCCTGGCCCCTGCACTTACTGCAGGGTACCCCAGGCCCTGGGGGACTCCCTGGTGGAAGCCACAGGGCCTCGCTTTGGGGGCAGCTACCTACCTCCTACTTGCCCATTTACACTCCCAACGTGGTGATGCCATTTGCCCCACTGCCACCCACCTCCTGCCCCCGGTGCCCCCCCTCAACCAGCACAAGCTATTGGGGGGTGGTCCCTGAAACCCATGGCCCCCCAAGGCTGCTCTGGGATCTAGATGCCCTCTTCCAGGGGGTGCCACCCAACAAAAGCATCTATGATGCGTGGGTTAGCCACCCCCGAGACCTGGCTGCCCCTACCCCAGGCTGGCTACTCTCCTGGTACAGCCTGTGAGGCTCCCAGGGCAGGGGCTGCTTTCCTCTCCCACCCTCTCCTGCCACCCTTAGGCCTGTTGAGGGGAAACTAAGGGATGTGTGGCTCCGCCTTGAGACACGAGGTACCAGCCGTGCTGAGAATCCGCGTGTTTATTGGACACTCCCGAAGAGCTATGGCCCAGCTGGGCACCACCGCAGCCCTGATGGTCAGTCATGCCTCTCTTACCCCGAGAGGCAAGGCTGGAAGGAACAGGGCTGTGCTTGAAGTAGCCCTTCCTGTCCCCTTCCTGGTCCCACCTTCTCCAGCCCTCTGTCCATCTATCCATCCATCCATCCATCCATCACCATCTGTCACTTCCCCTCCCTGGCTCCGGGCTGGGGGAGGGTAGACCTGATGACCACCCCAGCCGCTCCATCCCTAAGTCCTGTCCCCCCTCCACTGTTGGCTGGCAAGGAGGTAGCACCTTTGGGGGGAGGGGACGGAGAATGGAGACCCTACCTGGTTTTGGTGGTGGTAGTGGGGAAGATAAGAGTAAAGGAACAAACGACATTTTAATGCAAGTCTGATGTTTGGTGATGGGGTAGTGAGTCTGGTGGCCACTTGGCCAGGGTCTGCCTCCGCGACTCTGGGATCCCCTGCTGTGCGCGGCGATAACAGCAGATGGTGATAAGCTAAGGGCCTGGGCCGGGGCGGGGGAGGGGGGGGGCGCGATGGTGTGATCATTACCCCAGGCGGAACACTTCTGGGGGCGGGACAGAAAGGGGTGGACTCTGGGAGTCTGGGGGGCAGCGGGCCCCCAGAGATCAAGGAGGTCGTGGGGGGAATAGGGACTTCGCTGCCTCTGCCGGCAGAGACGCGACCCAGACTCCTCGGGCAGGACTACGAAGGCAGGTCCTCCGGCGGTGCCAGGGCCGAGCTGGAGCCGCTGTCCAGGCCGGGGCTTGGAGGGCTGCCGGGCGAGGGCGTGGCGGTGCAGGGGGTCCCAGAGAGTGGTGTGTCGGTGCTCAGGGAGGAGGGCGTCCCGGAGCGCGGGGCCCTGCGGGGCCTAGCAGGCCCCAGCTCCACTCGCCCCACTCGCTCGGCGAACTTGAGCGAGCACACGGTCTCGCCGAGATCCTCGGGCCGCGTGGAGACCTGCGGGGAGCGGCGCTGGTGGGCGGGCCCGGGTGGGCGGCGCCTGGCATGCAAACGACCCTCCCGCGGGCCGCGGCCGCCTGGCCCCACCTGCAGCAGCAGCACAGCGGTGGCGCCAGGGCCCAGTGCGGGCTGCAGCAGGCGCGTGAGCTGCGAGTCGCGGAAGGGCACGTGTGGCCGGCGAGCCCGCAGCGCGGCCATCACTCCTCCCAGCGCCAGCAGCGAGCGGTTGATGGTCCGAGCCTCCCGCAGACGCTGAGCGCCTTCCCGGTCTTCATGCGACGTGCCGGCCGCCCCTGCCTTCCAGGCGCGCTCGGACCCTGCCAGGTCCACTAGGTGCAGCGTGCCTGCAGGGGCGAGCGAGCCCGGCGTGGAGGGAGGCCCGGTCTCGGGTGCAGCGAAGCCCCCCGCAGGACTCAGACGCCGAGGTACCTGCGGTGCCGGGACCGCTTGATGGGGACGCCGTGCGCAGCGTCAGCGTGACCAGGGCGTGCGAACGAGAGCTGTGCTGGTTCATGGCTGTGGCGGCGGTGGCCCGGTTGCTCCTCCCCAGGTTCAGCATCTGGAGGACGGAGGACAGGGCTGGCCTGCTGCGGCGTCCGCGGCCCAGGTGGGAGTACAGGGCGGGGGCTTGGAGGGCTGCGTGGCCCCACGGGGCACCCTCACCTGGTGCAACGACTCCAGATTGGGCACGTCCCAGTGGGTGAGGCCAGCCACCTGGATCCCCCCTTCGCCTGCTGGGCCCTGCCTCACTGCCAGGCGCTGGGGAGGCCCTGGGGCTAGGAGGTCCCTGGCGAAAAGAGGGAAGGCTCTGTTGGGGGTTCTGAGGGGCGGAGCCAGAAGTTGGGGCCCCGGGCGGGGAGGAGGCACCGTTTGCGGCCCTGACCTGACAGCCTCGTTGTAGATCTCCACCATGCTGAGGGTCACGTGGTGCTGTCCCCCTGTTCCCATCTCCCGGAACAGTGACTGCAGCGCCCTAGGAGCTATGCCAGGGTCCTCAGGTGGGCCCTGGGGAGGGGGTGGGGTGCCTCATCGGGCTCACATCCCAGCCACTGGCCCCAGGAGCCACCCAGACTGCCCCCTTTCCCACCTCCATGCTGTAGGTCTTTCCTGTCCCTGTCTGACCGTAGGTGAAAATGCAGACACTGTAGCCTCCGAGGCAGGACAGCACAGCCGACTCCAGCTCCCTGAAGACCTAGGAGTAGGAGGGGTTGGGAGGGGCCCTAAGCCCCAGGACCTGGGGCAAGGTGTGAACAAAACTTGATTCCCCTGGAAGGAGGCTGGCTCTAGGGGAGCACAGTGGAAGAGTGGATCTCCCAACAGACAGGTGAGGCTCCCTGGAGAAGGTGGCATTTGCCAGAATTTGCCAGGCAAAGTAGGGAAGGGACGTGACAGGTAGCAGGAACAGGTGATGCAGAGTATTGATTGACGATTGACTGCTTGGAAGGCTTGGGGGTGTAGCAGGCAAGAGCCCAGACCCTGGGCTTGATGGCCAAGTTCAAACCCTGGGTGTGACTGGAGGCAAGTCACTCATCTTGCCCTCTGTGAGATGAGGGCTGTAGTGGCACCTGCTGTGAGGATTAAGTGAGAATGCAGACCGAGAGGACTAGTGCAGCACTTGGCACATGAAAGATGAACCCAGAGGGTCCCATGTGTGGAGGCTGGTGGGCAACCAGGATCCTGGAAGTCGGGCCCTGGGAGGGTGCAGAGAGGCAGGTGAAGGGGAGATGGAGCTGGGACTTGCGTCCTTTGGCAACTGGACACCAGCAGCAGCCTCTTGAGCAATGACACAGTCGGCCAGCTTTTGTGCCCAGGTGGCGGGTAACCACTGGGCTGTCAGATCTCTTTGAAATTTTGGTTGCCAGCTACAAGGGCAGAATCCAGAATTGCCAGTGAGGTTGCTAGGATTCCATGACTAGAAAGGAGCGTCGGGGGCGCTACTGCAGACAGAGATGGGGAATACAGGTGAGGGAGCCCAGTAACAGCCCTTCGGCTCTTTCAGCCAGAAGTGGAGGACCCTGTCTAGGAAGGCTACCCAGAGGACAGTAGACGAGGGGCCCCTGTTCAGGGCTGCAGTTGGGATGGAGGCTGAAGACAGGGTGGGGGTGGTATGGGGGGTAAATAGAGGTAGGTGGAAAACGGCTGCGGTGCCCCAAAAAGTGAGGAAGGGAGTACCTGCCAGGCACTCTCATCACAGTCTGTCCCCGTGAGGCCAGCACAGGTCTGGGTCTCTGATAGCTCTGCCCCTCGCCTCACCCCCTCCCAGCTCTCAGCCTTGTTTCCTGAGCTCTAGTTGCAAGTTGGTGTGCAGTGAAAATAGTGTGCAGGAAACGAGGCAGCGGGGGGCTGGGGTTGGAAGCTCACCTGTGCCCCCCCACTCCCCTTGCCAACAAAACAAGGAGAGCTACCCACCCTCAGAGCTGACCATCTCTGGACCCTGGGCCAGGGGAGTGGGCAGTGAGTGAAGCCTGCGGGAAGGAGGTCACAGTACTGACCTCACAACAACAACAGCACCCCAGCCATGCTCCACAGCCCCCTGAGTAACCATCACCTCAAACGTGTTCATTTTCCTTCGTTTCCTGGCACAAAGTTACTTTTGAAAATGTTAATCTTCCTGTTTAAGCCATAAAGTCTGTCCCCCCCAGCCTGCAGAGTTTGGTGGGGGGATGCAAAGCAGAAATCCTGGAAAGAAAGTAGGTGCCCAGCTAGCATACCAGTCCTGCCTCCCAGACCCTCCGGCTCCCTCCCCTTCCCCGCTGGAGTCCAGCCGCCCTCTCTCCTGGGAGGGCAGACAGACAGGAGCCTTCTCTGGTCTCCAGGGAACTCTGAGTGACAGCTGACACAGGTGAAAGGGTGGAGCATCACCTCCTCCTGGCTGGCGTGTGGAGGGAAGACCCAGTCCAGGCGGAAGCGACGCTGGTGCCCTCGATAGCAGGTGGTGACAGTGCCACCCGGGCCGGGCTCTAAGCTCACCAAGTTGGAGGGTGTCCCTGGCCTCAGCCGACAGAGCACACGGATGTTTCCTGGGGTGGAGATCAGATCAGGGGGCTGCCTCCCAGATCCTGAAGCATGGAGAGCCCCCATGTCCCCCACCTCTGCTGCCCCAGCCCTTTTCTCCCCAAGCCTGCCATACCCTTGAGCTCCAGCAGCCGCCCTGGGCATCCAGTTGGGGGCCCCTGCTGTGCCTCAAGGAGCTGAGTCCCAGCCCCGCCCGCTGACAGTGCCCCCAGGGCCCACGATACCTGGGGGCACAGAAAGGTGAGGAAGGGGAAGGCAGTGGGAAGAGAGCGAGGGATGGGGTGCTGAGGGCAATATCCACCACATGGCCCCCAGCTGTGGGGATCCACAACTTTCAGTGGCTTCAGACCCTTGGGGCGTCATTCAGTGGGCCTGGGATGGAGCTCAGGGACCCGAGGAGGACCGTGGGCTTCCTGGCAATCCTGTGAGGGATTCACCGTCACCCCAGTTTGCACAGAACACAGTTGTTCTGGTTCCAGAACCTAAGATTTGCAGTAGACGAGACAAGACCCTGGGGCTGGAAAGGAAGGGAGAGCAGGGGTTCCCCAAGGGAAGGCCAGTGACGAGGCTGCACAGAGAACAAGTGCAAGGGAGGGGAGCGAGTGGTCCTGACCTGGCCCCGGGCTTCGCTCAGCGAACCCTGGCAGCTCTGGGTAAAGGTGCTGACCAGTCCTCGGAGATCCCCACAGCCCTGACGCAAGCTGGCCATGCGAGCACGAAGTCCTGGGGGCAGGAAGGCTGTTGTGAGGGAAAGCCCAGACCCCACAGCCTTCCCGTGAGCTCCGGAGCCCAGCCCTTACCTGCCAGCTGCCCGCGCATCTGCTGCAGCTCCCTCCTGCACTTCTGCTCAGCCTCCTGCTGGAGCTGCCGGAGGGCCCCCCGAAGGCCCTGAAGCTGCACCTCCTGCACCCCTAGCTGCCCCACCCAACCCCAGCCCTGTCACTGAGGAAACAGGCACTTACCAGGCTCTGCCTCAGACACCCCCTCCCCAGAGCCCCAGACTTCCCAGCCCCTGGGCCCAGAGCCCACCTGGACTCGGAGAGCTTCTGTGGTGTCCTGGGCCTCTTGAAGCCGGCCCCGGAGCTCCAGCAGTGCCTCTGCCTCCTCCTGTTCCTGCAAGGGGAGTGGGGCAGCTGAAGTGTGGAGCCAGGAGGAAACTCAGGGAGGGGCACTCCAGCTGCGCCATTTTACAGATGAGAAAGTCAAGTCGACAGGGGCTCACAAAGCTGGTCACACACCCACCTCCCAATCCATGCAGGGCTCCTTTCCCCACGTCTCTCTGCTCTCCTGGAGTCAGTCACTGGGAGAAACCATGGACTGAAAGGAGGGGATTCTCCCATGGGCATCAGCCTCCTTGAAGGGGCTACCATGCATTTGCCACCCACAGTCCGGGCCTCAGGTCTGAAGGGTCAGAGGGGGCTCCCTGCCTCTGCTCCAGTGAGCGCAAAGTCCTGAGAAAGCCCAGGCGGTGTTGCTAGAGACCAGGGTGCAGGAGCCCCGGGCTGCAGGGACAGTGGCAGCTAAGGAGCAGGATACCTGCGGGGCCCTGTTGGGGGGGGCGGGGCCCCAGTGCAGCAGGAGGTCCCGAGTAAGGCTCAGGCTCTGTTTCAGGGCCTTGTTTTCCAGAGTCAGATGCTGAACCCTTTTCTCCGAGTCTGTCGCCCCCTGGGAGAGAAGGAAGCCCTCAAAACTCACCTGGAGGCTGAGACCCTCTCATGTCCCCCTTGTCCAGCCCCCACCCCAGCAGCCTCACCACTCCCACACGCAGCTGGCCCAGCTCCTTCTCCTGCAGTTCCAGCTGCTGCTTCAGCTCTTCCAGCTGGAAAGGAGGAAAGAGCACCGGGTGGAACCCCTCCTTCCAGTCCCCTTCCAGACCCCCCCCCAACCCCCCACTGCCTCCTGGGCCCCTCACCTGTCCAAGGATAAGCTGTCCCAGCCGCTGCCAAGCTCTCTGGTCCTCCTCTAACTGAGGAGGCTGCTGCCCCTGGGCCTCACCCCTTGGTGAAACAGGAGGGCTTTCTTCTTGGGATGGGGATCCTGGGGTGGGGTGGACCCAGTCAGGACAGAAGAGCTCTCTGGCCTGAAGGAAGGGACACCTCACATCTGGCTGCTAGGGTTCTGGTGGGCGTCACTCCCTGGACAAACTCCCTCTTCAACTCACTACTCCTTACGCACCAGCAGGAGTGGGGGGCTGCACCCCTGAGGCTGGCTGCGTTGCCTGGGGCAGGACCTGCCTCCCCCTGGGGCTCCGAATCCATGCCAGGAGGGCCAAGAGCTGACCGGTCACCGTCAACAGTGGGGGAACATCACCAGGCTGGGAAAGAAATAGAAATCCAAGTGGAAAAGGATGGGGGCCGGGTGGAGAGGATACAGGCGTATGGATGGAAATCAGTAGGCCTGAGAACACAGAACAGGTTGTCGTAGAAATCTCAACTCTGCTTACCTTGCTCAGGTCGGCAGAATTCCCGAAGCTCTCTTCCGCCCCCAGCTGGACTGAGAGGAACTCCGCAAGACGCACGAGAGCCTCCTCCAGTGAGACCTCGGCCGGACGGCCCTCCGCTGCCCCTCCCGGCCCATCCTCGGACTCCGAGCAGCCTGCGAGGCAGTGGGATGGGTAGGCGTGCTGGGTCACGTGTCGGATGCTAGGCCACTAGCCGGCACCTGCCAGCTCCCTCCCTCCCAATGAGGGCACGGGCACCCCTGCATCTCTCGGACGGCGGCGCTCCCTCGTTGCCCCGGGAGACGCAGCACTCCCGATGCACCAACAGTACCTACCGACCAGGCCGGTCAGCTCGGTCCACAGCTCTGCGGTGGGCTGGTCGGGGCGGCGGCGACCCCCGGGCTTGCCGCGGGCACTCTAGGGAGGGAGCGGGGGGGAGTCCCTGAGGCGAGGCCAGGCAGCCCGTGGGGCTCCCTGCCTCCGAGAACTGAGCCCGAGGGGCTGGAGCCGGGCTCTCAGCTTCCAACACCAGAGACGGGGTCCTCGGCACGGCCCCTCCCCCGCGTCAGCGCCCCGGGACCTACGCAGCGCCGGCCTGCAAAACCGTTCTCCGGAAGGGGGTCGCCGGCCGAGCTGCGCCCGCCCCCGCTCACCTGGGCGGGGTTCCCAGGGTCGGCGGCCGCCGCGGCCCCGCCATCCCTGCGAAAGAGGCTGTAGAAGATATAGATGAGCAGCGAGTAGAAGGCGTACATGAGAGCGCGGGGCGGCAGAGGGCCCCGCTTCGCGCCGCCCCGCGTCCCCGCGCCCCAACTCCGCGCCCGACCGCTGCAGAGCCCGTGCGCATGCTCTGGCGGCCGCCCCCTCGGTACGGCCCCGCACCTCCTCTTCCAGAATCCCTACCGGTCCTCTGCGAAGGACCCCCGCGCGGCTGTACCCACTCAGAGCCTTCCGCCCGCAGGTGTCCGACCTTTTTTCCCCTCAAGCCCCTTTCTCGGCCCCTCCCCTCACCGCCGCTTCCACTAAGCGCTCCCCTCTGCGACCCTCCCCTCCCGCCCCTTCCTCCGACCCCTCCCCTCCACCTCCTTCTCGGCCCCTTCCTCCAACCCCTCCCCGCGCCGCCCTCCCCCCCCTCAATACCCTTCCTCGGCCCCGCCCCCTCCTCAGCCCCTCTCCTTACCGCCCCTTCCTCCAACTCCGCCCTACGTCCTCCTCGGCCCCTTCTTCCAACCCCTCCCCTCAATGCCCCGCTCCTCACCGCAGCTTCCTCCAATCCCTCTCCCCCTCCCCGACCCCTCCCTCACCACTCCTTCCTCAGCCCCTCCCCTAGAAACCCCTCCTCTCGCCACCCTTTCCTCGGCCCTTCCCCTCATCGCCCCTTCCTCCAACTCCGACCCGCCCCTTCCTCCAACCCCACCTCTCACTGCCCCTCCCCTCACGGCTCCTTCCTCGAGCCCCTTCCCTCCCCCCAAACCAGCGGGCGTGTGCGTCCAGTACCAAGCAGAGACCCCTTCTCCTAGCCCCGCCCACTCTTACAACCCAGTCTAGCTCTCCTCCACGCCCGCGACGCCCCGGCCCCGTCCCCCCTCCGGCCGCTCTAGCCTCCGCTCCTCTCGTTGGTTGGCGCGGGGCCGTCGCACACCCGGCGCGGGAGGCGGAGCGGCAGCCAGAGGGCGACGCCGTGGGCTGATTTGGGCCTCCGCTCGCCGCTGCGCCGGCGTCGCGCAGCTCAGCGGTCTCTGAGTGCCTGCGCCGTCGCTCTTTCCGGGCCGGGTTCCGAGGACGGCGGATCCCCGAGCGTGGGGCCCTGCGCCCCTCTCCCCCAGGCCCTGCGCCGACTTGGGTTCCAGGACGCCAGAGCTAACGCCCACCCAGTCCAGGCCCCGCACCGTCTTTTCCCGGCGGATTCAGGTTCTTCTTCCCCAAAGGTTGTGTCCAGTGGCCTCAGGGCTCCTGTGAGTTTCGGATGAGCCCATAACAATATTTAGAAATGGGGTTCTGGAACCTGGGAATCCTGGAGAGACACCCTTAGGGCCCCCTGTCGCCGGCTTCTACGTTCTTCTCCAAAGTTGAGGATCCTTTTCCCGTTCCCTCAGACTCACTACCGCCCGACGTGTCATGGCCCCCAGGCCAGGGCGCGAGTGGAGCTCCGCCCTGTCCCACCTGGCGCTGGGATCAGTGTCTCTGTATGCAGCCCTGAGCACTGCCCAGGTGAGTACACTGGGGCCGGTCAGGGGCATAGCCCACTCCCAAATCCCTAGAGGGTGGTGGGAGGTAAGTGTGGGGGCCCGACTTCTGTGAGACCTTCAGACCCTTCCCTGTTTAAAGGGAGGTCCTGGCCTCTTTTCCCCACATCTCCCTTCCCTGTGTTGACAGGCAAATCGAGGGGCCGCTGCTGGCTTCCTGCTCCAGGCCCTGGCTGCTGCCACCATGCTGGCCCCAGGGCTGGGCACAGATGAAGACTGTCTTGCTGGAGCCTGGGTGGCCACTGTCATTGGCCTGCCCCTCCTGGCCTTCGATTTCCACTGGGTGAATGGGGACTGCTCCTCCGCCAACCTGCTCCTGGGAGGAGGCATGGTCCTGGCAGTGGCTGGTGAGCACCTTGGTGCTGAGGGCCGCTCTGTGGCTGGGCAGGCAGTGGTGCTGGTGGTCGCAGTGACCATCCTCATTGTGGCTGTTTTCACGACCAACACTTATGGAATGTTGGGGGGGGTGATGCTCGGCGCCGCAGGCCTCCTGAGCCGGCTGGAGGAGGACAGACTGCTGCTGCTGCCAAAGGAGGACGTCTGTCGCTGGGCCCTGGCCGGAGGCAGCTGGGCCTACCACCGGGCCCTGCACACACAGCGCCTGCAGTGGGGGTGATGGTTGGGGACAGCAAGGCGAGGCTTCTGCCCTGGCTACCACTTTCCCCTCATGGTCCTGCTCCTAGGGCCTCCTCCTCTAGGGAGAGACTCTCCTTCAACCGAAGCCAGCTTGCTGCAGAGTGACTGGTAAGGGGGCAGAGTCTGGGTACTATCTTCTTCTCTAGCGCAGTGTGAGGACTTGCCTAGACCAAAATGAGGGGGACTGGGTCCCGGGCATGTTTCGGGGCCTGATTCTGGGCGGGCCATAGTTGTGGATCCAGAGAGAGGCTTGGTCTCCAATAAACCTTAGGGATTTAGCAGGAATATGGACTCTGCCTATTCTTGAGTCGGATTGAGAGGGCCTCCAGTGAGCTTCCTAAGGCTCCCAGGGCAGCAACTGGTTTCCCTGAGCAAAGGAAGGCAATGTGCTGGAACCAGCCCTGGGGGCCTCACTTAACTTGGCCTGCCGGCACCTTTGTAAGGAGGACCCCTGGACTGAGAAGATACAGGAGCCCTTGCTCTCCTGGAACACGGTGGAGTTCTGAATATCCTTGCAAGGTCTGGCTGGTGGCCCTATGGGGCGGTGACCTTAACCGGCCGCCGGCTGGGGTGGGGGCAGGGGAGGGCCGCACCACAGCTGTTCCCAGAAATGTACATCCCCTCCCAGGGCTGACTCGACCTCTACCCGTTTGCCCACCGGCCTGTGCAAGGCAAGTCCTGATTTCCTAAGACCCTCGCTTTCCTCAGCGGACGCCTCTTCAGCTCCCAACCCCAGGGTTATGAAACGGGATCGGGCAGAGCAGTGGGTTAGATTCCGGGTCCAGAGTCCTCCCTTGGGGAGTCCCTGCACTCGCGTCCTGTGGAAGCACATCTCTTCCCGCACAGGAGGGGAGAGGTGGCCGGCAGTTTCTCGCTCCGGCCAGCCAGGCCAGAGCCCCGCGCACGCTAGCCTGGGCGTCCGGGGACAAAGGCGCAGGCACATCTGGACGTGGGGGTCCAAGGTTGCCCTCCGTTCCGGGGCACCCAAGGCGTGTGGTCCCGGGCCGGACTGGCGGGAAGCACCGCGCTCAGCCCTGACGCCAAGACTATTCGGGCCCCAAAGATCGCCCCTCAGCGGGTCGCCCGGGGCCCCGCCCACCTTATGCAGGGGCGGGCCCTCGTGTGCCCATTGGTTCTGGCCGTCGCGCTGTCTCCCCGAGCGGCCCTCCCATTGGCCTCGCTCCGCTCACGTGACTGAGAGAACAAGGGGGCGTAGGCGGCGGCGGGGTGGGGGAGCGTACAGGGAAAACAAAGATGGCGGCCGCGCCGGGGTTGGTGGCCGCGGCGGCTGCGGGGCGACGCGCGGGCCGAACCCACTGAGGCGGCGGCGCAGGGAGCGGGGCTGCGGGGTCGCGGCGGCGGCGGCGGCGAGAGGGCGGAGGGAGCGCGCGGCGCCCCTAACCTCTAGCCGCGGGAGCGCGCCGGCACCCGCCCGCCGGGCCGGCCGGCCGCGATGTCCGGCGCCGAGGAGGCCGGCGGGGGCGGCCCGGCCGCGGGGCCTGCCGGTGCCGTGCCGGCCGGGGTCGGGGCCGGGGCCGGGGTCGGGGTCGGGGCCGGGGCCGGAGCGTCTGCGGGGCCGGCGGCGGCGCTGGGCGAGGCGGCGGGGCCCGGGATCCCAGACGAGGCGGGCCTGGCCGGCGCCCGGCAGCTGCAGGAGGCGGCGGGCGACTCCGATGCGCCGCCCAAGAAGCGGCTACGGGCGGCCGAGACGGCCGAGGCGGCGGCGGCGGCGGCGGCGGCGGCGGGCAGCGGGAAGCTGGAGGAGCGGCTCTACTCGGTTCTGTGCTGCACGGTCTGCCTGGACCTGCCCAAGGCCTCCGTGTACCAGGTAGGGCCGCCGGCCAGACCCGGCTCGGCTCCAGCCCCGCCGCGGCCGGCCCCCCGGCACCGCGTCTCCTCGGAGGCCAGGCCCGAGCCCTGGGGCCCAGAGGTGGGACTCTGGCGCCTGTTCGGAAGCTCCTCATTCTCGTCCTCTGGGAACTTTCCTGTTTCCTGCTCTGAACCTCCTTTTTTTCTCGTTGTGACTGCCCTTATTTCCTGATGGGAATCTCCTGTCTCCCACTTGGACGCCCCTTTTCTTTCCAGGTTCCCCTGTTGCCCCTTTCTCAGCACTCCTCAGCCCAACCTCAAGCTGACCCCAGAGAAAGCTGGCGACAGATGCCCATGCTCCTCCCCACTTCTGAGCCTGCTCCGCGCAGCCCTGAGCTCCCTGGGCTCCGGGGGTCCCTGGTCTTTGCTCTTCCTCAAGTGTTTCTTCTCAGTTCTTTTGCAGACACCCGCCCCCCCAAAACCTGTCCTCATGCTCGTCCCGTATCCCTTTACCCTTTGGTGTGGAAGAATCCCCTTCCCTTGTCACTTCTTTTTGGAAGAAAGTTGAGAAGGGAGGGGCTCACCTCTTTGCCCTCCCCCACCCCTTCCCCTCATTCCTGGTCTGGATGAACTGCCCACATCAAGCCCCACAGCCTGGGTCTTTTCTCCAGTCCCAGCCCCCGCCCCCGCCCAATCCAGTGCTTTCTGGACGTGCTGTGCCTCAGGCTGGGCTCCTACCACATCCCACCTCACCCACACCAGGTCTGGCTTCCTAGGCTACTGGTGCTCCAGGAGGTCTGTCCTCTTCCCTTCTGTCTGAAGAGCCAGGCTGGTGGCCGGACTCGAGTCCTTAACCCGCTCAGGGCTGCCAGAGAGGGTACTTAGCCCAGGGGGTCTCACTCGTGCACCCCGTAGCAGCAGGGTCACACTCTGGTCCCAGGGTCACTGCGCAGCGTTCTGCTTTCTCCGTTGTGTGTCTCTCTGCACGTCAACCCCCATCTCTGATTACCCCCACACCCCCAGCCCCTTTGAGGAATGAAACAGGTACCCTGTCACCTTTCTTTGCATTTACAGGAGCTGGATATGGCCGATGGGCCTTGTCCCCCTGCTTATGCTCAGAGTGAGGGCTGTGGTGCGAGGGCCATTTTTGTAGTAAACAGGGCAGGCTATTCTGAATTGCCGTTTCCCCAACCTCTGGATCTCCAAATCCTTCCCGCTCTAGCGTGAGTTTCCTTTGGAGGATCCCAGTGTGCCTGGGTGACGGAGGGAGAAGAGGCATTGGTGGGGAAGTGGGTTGAGTTCCTTGGGGAGAGGACACTGCCTTTCAACCCACCCTCCTGGGCTTTGGGAAGTTCCTGGCCGGAGGCCCTAGCTCAGGAGTACCACAGGCCTCCTGGCCCAGTGCAAATTGGGGTAGCGCTTCTCATAACCGCCTCAGCCTTGGGAGTGCACCTCAGGACTTGTCCTTTCTCTGGCCTCTTTGGCTTGCCCACGACCTTTTGATCCTCCCAAAAGCACTGTTCCTTCCTTGGGCCTTGAGTGAGAGTCTAGGAAGCCAAGCCAATGGTGGGGGGGTCCCAGGGGGATTAAGGGGTTCCTTATCTCTCTTCGTGTGAGTGGGCTGGAGATGGACCTGGCATGAAAACCGGCCATGTGGTACCAGCTCTGGGTCCACTCAGCACAGAGAGCTGCATTTCTGCCTCTGGCCGGAGCCCCTGGTGACCGGGCCTCTGAGCTTGGCTGCTTCAAACCGGTCCGCACCGTGCTGGTAGCTGAGCTCTGGGCCGGCAGGAGGCAGGTGGCTGAGCAGCTCTGATGGGGAATGAAGGCTCTGGGCCACCTGGCCGGTGGCCTTCCCTATGGCCTAGTGGACTCTGCTCAGTGGCTTCCCTGGGAACGGGCCCGCTGAGTGAGGAGAGCCCACCAATGCTGAGCTGTGGGTTTTGGTACAAGCCCTCTGCCCCACCTTCATTCTTCCCAAGTGACACCCGGGCCTTGGCAGGGAGTTGATTCCCTCTCATCTCTAGAGGCTGGGAGAAAGCTTTAGAGCGTGTGATTAGTGGGAGAGCCCTTGGCCCTAAAAGGGTTGGCTGGAACCCTGCCACGGGTCAGAACTCGCTTTGGCTGCTGGAAGACCTGCCGTGTGATGGGGGCCCATGGGGCATGGATGCACAGCCGTGCCCACCCTGGAGCCTGGGGTGTGAGGTGCCCGAGGGAGGGCTTCTTGGCGGCTCCTTGCTGTGTGCAGTGGTCCGCATTACCCTCACAGCCACCCTGCATGGGGACATTTATTGGGGGGGGATCGAGATGGGCCCGGAGGCCCACCCCATTGCCTGGTTGGCATCAGAGCTGGGTTTGCTCTCAGGATGATTTGGTCAAGGACAGCACAGGTTCCACATGAGCTGCCTTGAAATGAGGACGCAGAGCTCTGTGTGCCCCTGGTTGGGGCCCACTGCTCGCCAACGCTTCTGGGCCTGGGCTCAGCCCCTCCGCTTCTGCTGGCCTTCTTTGGTGAGTCACGTTGACGGGCTGTCTCTGGTGGACCTGCTTCAGGCATGTGGTATGTTTTGCTCTCTGTTCCTATAGGCAACGTTTTGCCTGACCCCACCAGGATACGTGGTTCGGGGCAAGCACCGGCAGTGCTCCGCATCTGAGGGCTGTTTCACATGGTACCCAGTTCTGGGGTGAGGAGAAGAGCCAGTGACCGTGCTGAGCCCTGCACGCTGTGCCTGGCACTGGGGCCACAGGAGCATCTCCATGGGCCTCTGGATGTGGCTGGGTACGCAGTAACTCGAGAGCTTGCTCTCCGGCTACCAGCCCCTGCCTCTGTGCCTCTGGGGAAGCCTGGGTGGTGGTGAGAGCAGACACGGGCTGCACGGTTAGGCTTGGTCGCCTGCTCCCTGATCTGAGCCCCACAGTGTCGGCTCCGCCATGGGTTCAGTACATCACACCACCTGGGTCGGGATTCTTGCTCTGGTGTCAGACCAGGGCCCTCGTGCAAATGGTTCTCGCCGTGACCTGCGTTAGGTCAGGTCGGGTCAGGTCAGGGCTGGGCTACAACTGGTATGGCAGGTGCTGGCTTTGATGTTCTCCGTGTGGGTGTTAGGTGTATTCTTGGTGACTGGCCTGACAAGGTGTGCAGCCACCTTCTAGGGTCCTGGGTGGGCACGGCAGCGGGCAACCAGCTAGGGGTAGGAGGGCCGGGGATGCAGCAGTGACGTGCACATAGGAACTCTGTGTTGGAGCCGGCAACGGGCAGCTGTGCTGGCATCTGCTCTGAATGCAGCCCTGTGGCCCCAGGGCGATGTGAGCTGGGTCCTCTGCCTTCTTTGGGGGAAACACAGCCTCAGTGGGTGGTGCCTGGATCGTTGCAGCCGCAGCCTGATCCCTGACCCCATCTGGGACTCTCCTCCAGCCCTTCACACAAGGTGGACCTGGCCCTTACCCCGCTCGTGTCAGCTGAGGCCCTGAGCCGCAGACCAACATCTGGAGGGAGGGGCCGCAGAGCTCTCCCACCCCGACTTGGTTCTCAGCCAGGAAGCCTCCTGTGACCCCCACTGGGGCGGAGGAGTAGGCAGGGGGTCTTCGTCACAGTATGTGGTACCAACTGGCCTCTGGCTCCTGTGCCCACTGCTCCTGCCTCAGACCTGAGCCCCGCCCCTTCAGCCCATTGCTCTCCTGCCCCTGCTGCCTGGGTGCTCTCTCCTGTTCCTGCCCCTGCCCACTCCTGCTCCTCGTGGGCCCCACTGAGGCAGCACCCCTGCACCGAAGTCGTCTCCTCTCCCTGCTACAGGACGCTTGTCCCATCCCACCTGCCTGGGCACTTGACACCATCTGTCCTGTGGGAGGATTGAGGGTGTCCTGCTGCGCTTCCTGTCCCCGCCAGGACTCGGCTCAGCCCACTTGGCTTGGTTAGCTCGTTGGCAGCCATGTGGGTAAAAGGCCCAGGAAGCAGGGGTGGCTCCACCTCTGCTTGCGTCCTGGCCAATGTGGGTGCCCGCCTTGGGGAGCTTCCAAGTGCGCCGTCTTGGCATCTGTCGACCTGCCTGGTGCTGCAGACTCTGTTCAAGGTGATGTTTAAGGAATCTCCAATGGGGCTGCCCACCCACATGACCTGGGACCCTCTTCCCCAGCTCCAAGACTATGACTGGCTCATGCTTTGAGAAAAAAGCTTTGAAAATATATCTGCTTAGCTATCCAAGACAAGGGCAGAGGGAAGAGCACGCTTCTGGTCTCTGACTAGATGCGAAATTGTGCTTTTTGTAGTGGTGGTTTGTCACTTGAGTTACCTTTTGATCCAGGCAGCACCTGGGCTCTGAGCAAGAGCCTGGCTGCAGGTTTGACGGCCCCCACCCAAGTCCCCGAGTCTCGGGGTGCTGTGACATCAGGAACTGCTGGCCCAGAACTTCAAACCCAAAACCTGGTGGAAGGTTGCAGTCCTGGCTTCCCCTGAGACACTTGTGTGTCTCAGACCCTGCATGGTCCCTTCCGGGCCCCTTGATGGAAGAGGTCAAGGAAACCTCAGGCCGAGTGTGCAGGGGTGTGTGGGGTGCCGTGAGGCCCTGCTGGGCCTGGTGAAGGGGGGCCTCCAGCTGGGCCGAGGGGCACTTTGGGGGTGGGTACCCTCCGCTGTGCTTTGGAGGTGGGGCTGCTCACATGAGTCTGGGTGCTGAGCCTTCCTTTAGTGGTAAAGAGCGGAGCTGGGGGGCACCCCAGGGTTTGAGGGGACTGTGGACTCCAGGCCTAAAAGGCCTACTGATTGAGGACTTGGCCCCCAGAAGCTGGGGGCCATTTTCTAAGACCTGCTTTTGTCCCAAGGCCCAGGGGCCAGGGCTCCTCCTCAAGAGTCCGGACAGTTCCTTCAGCTCCCCCAGGGGGAAGCTGGTTCAGATAGAGGCCCCAGCCTGCATGGCCTGGGTGCACTGGGCAGGCAGGGGGAGGGGCTGCTGGGCGATGTCCTAGGGGCAGGGACAAATGCCCACTTTTGGGCCATTGCAGAGGGGCTTGGGCTGGGGCACAACTTGGTGGGGTTGGGGAACCCAGGGTTGAGAGAGGGAGAGGGGGTTTTGCTGAAATCACAGGCTTGTGCCTGGAGTCCTTCCTGAGGCTTCCGGGCAGGGGCTGCATGAGGGGCTAGCTGGGTTCTGCTGGGTGATGAGTGTGGTGCCAGGCATTAGTTCTCTGGGCACTGTGTGTCGCACTTGTGGTCCTATCCTACTTCTTCAGTGCGTAATAAGGCCAGTCCTGTCCCTGTTGCCTTTTTTTTTTTTTAGCTGCACTGTGTGGCATGCAGAATCTTAGTTCCCCGACCAGGGTTCGAACCCGTGCTCCCTGCAGTAGAAGCGCGGAGTCTTAACCACTGGACCGCCAGGGAAGTCCCTTTGTTGTCTTTTTTTTTTTTTTTTTTTTAATTTGGTTGGGCTGGGTCTTAGTTGTGGCAGGCGTGTCCTTAGTTGTGGTTTGTGGGCTCCTTAGTTGTGGCTCGCCGGCTCCTTAGTTGAAGCACGTGGGCTCCTTAGTTGCAGCTCGCAGTCTCCTTTGCTGTGGCATGCGAACTCTTAGTTGCAGCATGCATGTGGGATCCAGTTCCCTGACCCAGGCTCCCTGCGTTGGGAGCGCGGAGTCTTATCCACTGTGCTATCAGGGAAGTACCTCCCTGCCTCCTGTTGTCTTTTGTGCCTGAGAAAATTGAGGCCCGGAAGAGGATGTGACCAGCCTCAGAGCATACTGCTGGTGACCTGTGGGATCTGGCCAGCATCTGTCCTGGGAGGGCCTGGGAGGCCCTACAAGGTCCTGCGTCGTGGAGCCCCCTCCGTAGCCCTCCCTGTCTCTAGGGTCTTCCTGGCAGGTGGTGGGAAGGCAGCCCATCCTGGGCACTGCAGAAACTGCTCCTTGGAACTGCCCAAGCTCTCTGGGGCTTGGCCCTGGCACGTAGCGTGGGGCACTCTGACTGCCCTGGCTTGTGCTGTCTGTCAGAGGCTTGGCGTATGGCCAACGCTGTGCTGAGCCCTCTGGGGCCCAGCTTCTGGATGGGCAAAATGGGGCAGGTACAGTCCAGCCCGACCACCGCAGAGGCCCTGGGCCAGGCCTGCGTGCAGAGTTGGGTCTTGCTCTGGAGGCCGAGGGGGAGCCTGGCTGGTGGGGAGGGCTCTGGAGCACGGTGACTCTCCTGCTGTGGACAGACTGCCTGGGCTGGGTAGGTGCTGGGGCCAAGGCTGGCCACCTGGGTCCACCGAGAGAGCGTACCTTGGGCAGCCGGTAAGGGACTAGCCACGTGTGGACGTTGGCTTGTCCCTTGGCAGGCCGGCAGCACTTGGGGCGTCTTGCTGGTTAGCCGCATTCCGATTCAGAGCTGAGCTGTTAGGGCTGGAGGGGCAGTGCCCCCGCCTCCCCAGAGCCCAACAGAGGGCAGGTGCCCTAGTACCTGAGCCTGTAGTTGGGTCTGGAGGCTCCGGGGGTGTGGGGTGGGGACTGGCCCTGGAGGCTGGGAACTCCTGCGGCCCCCAGGTTCTGAGGAAAGGCCTGCCAGGGGGGTGTGCAGGTCACACCCTCTGCTCCAGAGCAGTGGGCTTTCAGGGCAGCGCTGGGAGTGAGCAGTCACACAGTTGGCAGCCTCGGGTCCCTCAGGACGTCCCAGGACTCCATCCCGAGTCTCGCCTGCAGGCCCACGCCCTGGCTGGGCCACCAGAGACAGGAGAAGCCAGCTGAGTTGGGCCCAGCAGTGGCTGTTGCTCTCTGATGAGGCCGCGGGCCCTGCCTTGGGGCATGTAGAACTAGAGCTGGCCACACTGTAGTGTGGGGTCCCCAGGCCTTCCTGGCTTCTTCACTGGGGTGCTAGGCAGCGGCTGGGACTTCAGCAAGCCCAGTGCTGCCTTGTCTGGCCTCACTTCCGGGGGCCCTGCAGCTTCTTCCTCCTGTGACTGAGTGCTTCCTCTCTGCCTTCGAGAAGCCATAGCGATCCTCTCCCTGGGGCTGTGGCACGGTGAAGCCAGGCCCTCTTGGGCTCAGGCCCTTGGCGGGGCTTTGAGAACACATGTGACCTGGGCTCTTGGTCTGGGCTTCCCACAGGGTGGCAGCAGCCTATGGTGCCGTGTCCCCCCACCCTCTCCACTCATCGCGTCTCTGGCTTCTCCGCTGACCCCGGGCAGTGGACGGGGCAGACTGCTTTTCCTCCCTGGCCGCTCTCGGGACCAGCCTCGCTCCACAACCCCCAGCCAGGCTGTGTGTCCAGAGCAGTGCTGGCCGGCCCTTGCCAGTCCCCTCCTCGTCTCGCACATCTTAACTTTTGACCTGACTTAGAAATTAAGATGTGAGTGCAGCCGATCTAGGGTGTTTGTGTGGACCTGGATCCTGACTGGGGCCTTTGTCCCCAGCCCCACCACTGGTCCTCAGCACATAGGTCCCATCACTCACTGGACCCCAAGCACGACCCGCAGGCGCTAAGAGTTCACTCAGCCTCTTGCAGCCCTCAGCTCAGGGTGCACGGACCCCTGGTGTTTACCGAGGACCCCATCGTGTGCAGGCGTGGCTTGGCAGTGGCCATGTGAGTCCCTCTACCACACTGGATCCCAGTCGCAAAAGGGTCCTGGGCCCCAAGGAAGCCTGTGGAAGCACTGCCTGCCCACTTGCCCTCAGCCACTGGGCGTCTCCCAATGGAGATAGGTGCCCTCGGCGGGGGGGCCCACACTCCCACCAGTGTTCCCCGGGCTCCAAGACTGCCGTGTCTGCCCTGGAGGACACAGCTTGTCTGCTCTTGCACCTCTGGTTCCCGTGTGGGCCTCTCCTCCCCCAACCCCGTGAGCCCCTGCAGGCCCAGGCCCATAGCCTGCCACGTGTCTCAAGGGCACCAAGTGGGTGCTCAGGAGGTGTGTGGAGCCAGTGAGAGAGCCGAGGTAGCTGAGCTGGCAGCCCACTGTCCACACGCCAGGACCCCCGGCAGGGAGGGGCAGGTCGCCGACGGTGTCGTCTGTTCCTTGGATCCACAGGCTCAGCCAGGGAGGGGCCTGGCTCCTAGGCCCAAAGCCAGCAACGCTCCTGCGGGCACACGCTGCCCACGTGCCCTGTCCTGGGCCAAGTGGGCCTCCCCGCCCACCACGGCTCTGTGCCACCGGTCCTTGGGAAGGTCCCCTCCAGGTAGCCAGCCCCACTGGGCGGGTAGCAGCTGCCTGCTCACCTTTGCGGGCCCAGGAGGCTAGAGTGGCGGGGCCAGGCTGAGGGCGCAGCTGCCTCGGCATGGGCAGCTGGCCGAGAGCCCGCGTTCCGTGGGCGTCCCTGAATCAGGCCCTGTGGTGACTTTGGGGACAGTCTCCAGCCCCTGGATGGGAAAAGCCCCCGTGTGGCCCACCCAGTGCCCGCCGGTGGCCCACCACGGTGAAGAGCCCGAACCTCTGCTGCCAATGAGGGCCACCTCGAGACCCGCCCTCTCCGTGGGGACCCTGCTGGCCGCGTGCACAGGGCTCCGGGAGGACAGCCTGGCCCTCCCTCGGGAGTGGGAGTGGCAGCCTGTGCTTGTCGGGCAGCAGCCTGCCCGCGGCCCCTGCACCGCAGCCCCTGGGAGGGGCCGGCAGTGGGGCGGGCGCGCGTCTGCGCGGCCCTGCAGGTCCGTGAGCTTCATCTCCCTTTCCTTCTCCGCAGTGTACTAATGGGCACTTGATGTGCGCTGGCTGTTTTATCCACCTACTAGCAGATGCCCGGCTGAAGGAGGAGCAAGCCACGTGCCCCAACTGTCGTTGCGAGATCAGTAAGAGCCTCTGCTGCCGCAACCTGGCCGTGGAGAAGGCCGTGAGCGAGCTGCCCTCCGAGTGTGGCTTCTGCCTGTGCCGGTTCCCGCGCTCCCTCCTGGAGAGGCACCAGAAGGAGGAGTGCCAGGACAGGTAAGCGCCTGGGCCGCCTGGCCTGCCTGCGGGGGCTTGGCTCCGCACACGCCACCGGTGGCGGCCCCACGGGGCCGGGTTAGCGCAAAGCTGCTCAGGCCCCAGGCCGTGGAGGGGGCGGGCGGGAGGCTCCACGGACTCGGGGGCCTAGGTCTGCAACTGGAAGCGTCTGGACGCTATCCTGGCCCTCCAGGGTTCCTTGTGGCTGCGTGGTGGCTTCTTCCTTAGAGACTGTCCGTGGTGTCCCCGGACCAGGAAAGTGTGGCCAGCACCGGGGCTCTGGGAGCACAGCGTGATGGTGCCGCCAGCACCCCAATCCCCCCCTCCAGGGGGCCAGGCTGCCGAGCCTCCCCTGGAGTGAAGCCACGCGGGGCCCAGGACCGTTGTGGAGAGAGGCCCCATGGCAGTGGGTGCAGGGGCGTGCACACGCACAGCTCACACATGCCCTGCTCCTTCTCAGGCTCTCACGCACTCTGACCCCTTCCTGAGGGCCGGCACGCGGGGAACGTGTCCCTCAGGGAGCAGTGTGTGTGAGCAGGGCTGGTTGGAGGCCCCCTGGCGCAGCCACCTTCCACGGGGCGCGGGTGTGACCGCAGGGCTCACCTCCTCCCCAGGGTGACGCAGTGCAAGTACAAGCGTATCGGCTGCCCATGGCACGGCCCTTTCCACGAGCTGACAGTGCACGAGGCCGCGTGTGCCCACCCAACCAAGACGGGCAATGAGCTGATGGAGATCCTGGACGAGATGGACCAGAGCCACCGCAAGGAGATGCAGCTCTACAACAGCATCTTTAGCCTGCTCAGCTTCGAGAAGATCGGCTACACAGGTGAGGCGCCCTGCTGCCTGCTGCATGCCACACAGGCTGGGGGTGGGGCCGGCGGCCGGGAGCCGGGGGAGCCATGGGGTCTGGGCAGTGGCACAGGCTGCACCAGATGGCCAGGCTCTGGACAAGCTCCTGGTGAATGGGAGGACATCTAAGGGAGAAGAGGGGCTGGAGGCTGAGCCGGGGAGGGTCCGGGCAGGACCCTGGGGGCACCTGCATGGCTCTCACAGAGGCCCTTCCCACCTGTCCTCCCCACCCCGGCCCTGCTACCCCAGCAAAATGGTGTCCTCACCGTGTGGGGCTGCACAACCTTGGGACAGTTGGGGTCTAACCGGAAGGTGGGCGTGTCTTGGGGGGTTCTGGGAGCTGAGGGCCTGCCCTGCGGAGCCAGGGGCAAGAAGAGCACTCGTCATGGCAGGTCCTACCTGCAGGCGGTTACTGCAGTGGCCACGGGCTTCCTGAGGCCAGCGAGAAGATGGTCAGGGCCGGGCTCCAGAACGAGCTGAGGGCGCCCGACTCAAACTGCCGGGAGTGGATGCCCAGGGACGGGCAGGCTGGACTGCGCCCAGGCCCACTGGATCTCTCGGGCTCTCCTGGCCGCCGCCACTGCCTTTGGACACTCTGGGGAGCAGAGCCTGGTCTAGACACAGAGAATAGCGAGAAGCCCCTGCTGTCGCTGGAGCTGCCGGGGGTACTCTGGCCCTACGCTGCCCGGCCCACACCAGGCGGCCGGCTCCGAGCGCCAAGGGCAGTCACGGGCAGCCAGTCAGACTGTGCCGCCTGGACCGGGCCTGGCTATAGGTGGGGGCCTGCGGAGGCCGGGGTCTCAGCACGAGAAGACCGCGGCCGCTGGGCAGTCGTAGCCTCAGCTGCCCCGGTGGGCACTGTGTCACAAACAGTCCAGGCCAGGCCTGGAGAGTCTGGGTGGACCGAGGCGTCGTGACTGCAGCCGTGGCCGGGCAGGGAGGACTGGCCGCCTCTGTGGAGGGACTCGCCAGCCGTGGGCCACGGGCTCTGCCGAGAGAACTGTGTGACGGCAGTCGCCCACTGACCGACGGGCCCTTCGGCTGGCCGGCAGAGCCCAGCTCCAGCCACGCAATGGCACTCTGCCTCGAGGCCCAACACACCAGCCCGGCCGCCGGCTTTTCTGGCAGCTCTGTATCGGAACCAATAAAGTACACTTGTTCACAGAACTGCATCCTGTCTGTGTGTCTGCTTACCCCGGCCCCCTGGGCGGGGCCTCTCCCTCTGCTGGGCCCTGGGGAAGGGTGAGGAGGGAGGCCTCACCTGACCTGGGGGTCAGGCGGGGCTGGCCGTTCACCTCTCGCAGCCTCTGGACTCTGCCGCTAACGCGTGTCACTTCTGTTCGTAGTTGTTTCCCCAAAGCTTGCGTGCGCCTCCGTTTGCCATAATTGCGTTTGATTTGCCTTGTGACAAGTAGAGCCCGCTGTGTCCTGGTAAGTTGCCTTCCTCCCTGGCCGAGCCCGTGTCCCCGGCCGGCTGGGAAGGCGCTGCCCCTGGCCCTGCCTGCTCTGACCGCCGGCTCCCCGGCCTGTCTGTCTCCACAGAGGTCCAGTTCCGGCCATACCGCACGGATGACTTCATCACGCGCCTGTACTACGAGACGCCGCGGTTCACGGTGCTGAACCAGACGTGGGTCCTAAAGGCGCGCGTGAACGACTCGGAGCGCAACCCCAACCTGTCGTGCAAGCGCACGCTGTCCTTCCAGCTCCTCCTCAAGAGCAAGGTGACGGCGCCCCTGGAGTGCTCTTTCCTGCTGCTCAAGGGCCCGTACGACGACGTGAAGATCAGCCCTGTCATCTACCACTTTGTCTTCACCAACGAGAGCAACGAGACGGACTACGTGCCGCTGCCCATCGTCGACTCCGTGGAGTGCAACAAGCTGCTGGCTGCCAAGAACATCAACCTGCGGCTCTTCCTGTTCCAAATACAGAAGTAGGCAGCCCCGTGGCACTGCCCACGCCTGCCCGGCAGCGGCCTCACGGCGCCATCGCCCATCTCAGCCAAGGAGAAGGAACAGAAGCGAACACTGGGACGTCTGCATGCGTGTGCGAAGGTGGGAGCGCCCCCCTCGCCCTCTGCCCCACCTCCCCTGTCCCGGGCGCTGGAGGCCGGGCCACCGCAGAGGAGACGCTGCTCCGGGACCCAAGGGGCGCGGCACAGCACGGCAGCCTGGCCCCGGCCCCTACCGCGCAGCGGGCCACACTCCTGCTCTGGGCCACACATGGGGCTGCGCACGGCCCCTGGGCCGGGCTCGGGGGCGCTGACCTCAGACGGCATATTTGATTGCAATTAAAAAGGCACCCTTGTTTCCTACTTTCTGTTTTGTTCGAGGGGAAGGCGTGGCTGTAATTGGACAGAATGGGGTCTTCGGTTTGGCCAAGGGTCAGAGCCCGCCCATCCCTGTGACTGCACCTTCACGTGCCCCGCCCCAGGAGAGACTTGGAGTTGCTGCCCCCTCTGTCACAGGCCTGGGCAGGGGAACGGGCGGGGCCGGGGCTCTCTCTAGCCCAGCACATCCCACCCCCAGCTGCTCCAGGGAGGCAGGACTTGGCCGCCAGGGCTCAGCGACTTTTCGGAACGCAGGGTGATTTTCTGTCTCTTCCCAGGGAACAAATTAAACCCTTGCCAAGGCTCTTGTACAAGTTATGCAAATTTAGCAAGAGAGAATCTATCTTCTGTATTCAGCCTTAAGGACTCAGTGTCCCCAGGCTGTGAGGAGAGTTCTGGGGTCTGCCGGCGGTGAGCAATCCTGGCTGTGTGAGGGTCTGAGTGGTCCAGCTGCCCCCATGCTGCTCTCAGGGACCAGCTGCTGGCCCTGCATCCAGGGCTCTGCATGGAAGTCAGCGCTGGGCAGTGTGGTTTCTCACCCGAGGGAGGTGGGCCCCCCGAGGTCCTGCAGTCCTGCCCCAGAGCTGCGGTGAGCAGGCCCAAGTGCAGGCCTCACAGGGGGAAGGAGCCCTGCCTGGGGATCCCGGGACCCTGGGGCCTACTGGGAAAGGGAGAGCTCGGGGCCCTGCTTAGGAGACAAGGCTCTTCTGCAATAGTTTCTCGTTGCTTCAATACCAAAGAACTGTTTGCTTCGCCCCCAGCCAGGCCCACCCCGTGCTCAGAGCAGCCCCTGCTGGCCTGGCCCCCTATTGCCCAGGCCCTGCAGGCTCAGTGGGCAGGGCCGCCCTGGCCTATCTCTGGGGGCTCCTTTCTCTCCTGGCCCTCGAGGTGGGGAGCTGAGAAGGGGAGTGAAGGAGCTATGGGGTACAACTCGAGCCTCAGCCAGTTCCTAGTGGACGAAGCAGCCCTCCCAGGCTGGCAGGTCCCCTCTTCCCCACCCAGCGCATGGGGCTGGCGGGGGTCCCATCCTACAAGGCCGACTCAGCCTGGCTTGCCCTCCACAAAGAAAGACCCCACCCCAGCCCCAGCCCATCCTTGTGGGCATCTGACCCAGGCACACCCTGGTGTTGTCCCACTGCCCTCAGGGGCTGCCCCTGCCTGCCTGTGGGCGCAGAGGATGACATTCACGTCAACACGGGCCAGGTCTCCTGTGCATGGATGGTGCCCTGTCACCCTGTTGGGTCTCTTGGGGATGGACACCCTCTCTGTCGATTCCAAAGTGACCATATTGTGAGCGGGGCCAGGACAGGGGTGGGTTTGCCTGGTCCGTGTGTGCCTGGGTGCCTGTGTGAGATTGAGGAAGCAGAGGGGCGGGCCCCCGGCAGCTCTCCTGGGTGGGGCAGGTGAAGGTGTGTGGCTGCCACAGAGGGCCAGGCAGGAGAAGGGCAAAGCCAGGGCTGGGCTAGCAGACCTGTTGTGGGGGTGGGTGGGTGGCACCCAGAGGGGCTGGGCTCTGTGGCACCAGGATCAGAGTTCCAGCTGCTGGAACACACAGCTGGGGGCACATGGCCCTCGAGTTCCAAATGCCCAAGTGAGTGCATGGGAGTGGGTTGGCACCCAGGCAAGGCCCTCCCTGTAGGGGTGTGGGTGGGTTTGGGGGGGGCCCAAGGAGACTGCTAACCCACCAATACGGCCCCGCCCTGTGACAGTCGTCTGGGCAGCTGAGCCTCACAGCCAGGTGGAGCCAGGCACTTCTGGGACTTTGCAGTGCGCTCTTGGCCATCGCTGGAGGCTGGCGCCATAAACCTCCTTGTGTCATCTCACTGGGAGTCACTGGTTTACTGGAGGATGTCCCAGTCCTGTCTTAAGAAAGGAGAAGACACCAGCAGTCTGTCTCCAGGATCCCGGTCCACCTTGGCATCCTGAGCTGGTGAGGGTTGGGGGAGGCCTGAGGGCACAGGTCGAGCCAGCCCCCCTTCCCTTCTCTCACCCCCACACTTCCCTTTAAGCACTACATCTCTCAGTACGCCCAAAGTGAGACATTTACAAAAATAATAAAAATAATTTTTTAAAGAGAGGAGCGAAGAGGTGTTTTTACCGCTGTCGGAAACGACTTAACATTATGTTGCTTTTGTGGTCTGTGTTCTCTTTGGATATTTCTGTATGTGACTACAGTTTTTAAAAAGGTCTAAACCAAGTTTTGTTTGTATTTCCTTACAAGAAGACAGCCTCGTGGATGGGCTTCCCTGGGCTCTGATAGCCTCCCAGCCAGGGGTCAGCTGCTGGCCCCGAGCCTGCGGCCTCCCCACCCCAGGCCTTCAGCCCTTGCTGGCATCCTCATATGCACATTCCTGTCTGATCAGTGGGGAGGCCAAGGCTAGAGAAGCTGGGTCCTCTCTGAAGGGAGATCAGGCCCCAGGACCTGGGCTGTCCTGGGAATGTTGGTGCTGGAGTGGGAAAGGCTCTCGGGGGAGGTGCCGTCTCACCGTTCTGCTGAGACAGTCTCTGTTTCCATGGCTCGGCTCCCCCATGCCCACCCTGCCTCTCACTGTGCCCCTTGCACCTCACCAGCCTGCCTGCCAAGCAGCACCTTGGTTTCAAGCCTCCGGTCCTGTCTCCTGGGACCCCACGGTGGAGGGGGGGGGAGGGAGCACCACACCCTTCAAAGAGGAGGCCGTCCTGCTGCTTTTCAAGCTCACCCTCACGCCTGCAGCCTCCCCTGGACCTGGGGACCAGCCACCTTCCACATGGCTCCCTCCCGGGTACCCCACTGGGTCTGTTTCCATTTCCACAGGAAATAAAAGTGCCCCTCTCCCACTCCTTCCGGGCCTCCTCTGGGGACTTTGGGGCGCGAGCCCTGGCACCTAGGGCCCAGGGCCGCGCGGCAGGGTGGGGACTGCGAGCCCCGAGGCCCGGCAGGTTTTCGAGGCAGGGGTGGGGGGAAAGGACGGATATTTAGAGGTCCCCAGGCTCCCCACACCCCAGATCTAATGCAGTTGAGAGGTTGGTCACAGCGCTCCGAGCCCGGATCCTGCTCCCTTTACCTCTCAGCACAAGACGGTTTTGCAGTTTTAACGAGCGCACGCTGAGTTTTCCAGGAATACAAAACTGGCGTACACACTGAGGAAGCAGGACCGCGCTCGATTCTTTTTGAAACACACAGCCCCCCTCCCGCCGGTAGCACTGGGGGTCGGAGTCCCCACGTGTGACGACTGTGGAGCGTTCAAGGCTGATCCGCAGGCTCTGCGGGGCGCCTCCTCTGATCGTGCCCCAAATCTGAGTGCTCAAGTGCCCGTGGTCTCCGAGGACTTCCTCTCCTCCCACGCGAGGGCAGGCCGTTCCTCAGGTCAAGTACCGTGGGTGGGTAGGTTTGCTTGTGTGCGGGATGCGGCAGCACGCGGCGGGAGCCCAGGAGACCCCATCCCAAGGGCGGATGCGGGATACGGGATGCGGGGCGGGGCAGGGCGGGGCGGGGGGGGCGCCCAGCTCTAGAGGAAGACCCAGGAGCCCATGGAGACGCCCGCCGCTCTTCCCGCCCCTGCGCCAGCCCTACTACAACTACCAGGATGCATCGGGCGGTTGAACTACACTTCCCGGGACACTCCGCGTCAGGAGTGGGCCTGCGCGCTGGGCCTGGGGGTGGGGCTGCTGTGGCGACGCTAGAGCGCGGGAAGTCCGGAACCCTCGGCAGGGCGGCCGGAGTATGAGCTTGGACCGCGAGCTTCGCCGTGAGTCCAGGGACTAGCGCCCGAACGCGGGGGCCGGGGGCGGGCCTGGCCCTCCCGGGCGGAGAAGCTTAGCACCCAGGCCTCGTTCTTCTTTCTGCAGAGTTAAGCAAGGCCAAGGCTAAGGCCCAGAGGAGCGGGCAGCTGCGGGAGGAGGCAGCCGTCTGCCACCAGCTGGGGGAGCTCCTGGCTAGCCATGGTGCGTGGGGTGGAGTCCGGGCCTGGGAGCGAGGATCCGGGAGGACGGGGTGTGGGGGGGGGTGCGGGGGGGGCCTTCCTGAGTGCCGACCGGCCGCTGCCCCACTGGCCCTCGCGGCCCCTGGCCCTCTGCCCGGCCAGACTGAAGCCTGTCCCGCCCGCCCAGGGTGCTACGCGGAGGCCCTGCGAGAGCACCAGCAGGAACTGCAGCTCCTGGAGTCGGCCGACGACCCCCTGGGCTGCGCCGTGGCCCACCGCAAGATCGGAGAGCGGCTGGCGGAGATGGAGGACTACTCGGCTGCCCTGCAGGTGGGCGGAGGCCGCGACGTGGACCCCCACGCTGGCCACACCCAGCTCTCCTGGGCTCTCATATCCTGGGGGTCCGTTTCTGAGAAGGGAGGCCCAGTCTCTGCTGTCCAGGCCTCTGTCTGGAGGGGAGAGGGGGACACGCTGCGCTGGGCTCTGGTAGCCTAGTCCTCGGGTGGGTGTGCCACAGGCCCTCTGTCCACACAGAGCTGACCTGGCCCCGGCTTCTGGGGCTGCCACAGCCCAGCTAACTTCCGGTCAGTGTCTCCCCCAGTGACTTTGGCTGGTCTGAGTGTGGTGCTACGGTCCCCACAGTCAGCCCTTAGCATAGAGAAAACGGGGTGTTGCAGCCTAGCTTTGCCCTGCTCTGTGGGGGCTTGGGGGACACGTGGGGTTTGCTTGACGTGGGGTTGGCTCACAGCGACCATTCTTCTGTGCTGCAGCACCAGCACCGCTACCTGGAGCTCGCATGTTCCCTGTCCAACCATGTTGAGCAGCAGAGGGCCTGGGCCACCATTGGCCGCACCCACTTGGACATCTTTGACCACCACCAGTCTCAGGATGCCTTGCTACAGGCTCAGGGTGCCTTCGAGAAAAGCCTGGCTATCGTAGATGAGAAGCTGCAGGGTAATTGCCCTTGGAGACTGGCCCTCCCCACCTTCTGCCTCCTGAGCTCTGCAGGGAGAAGAGGCTACAGCCCCGTTGCCCGCCCTGCCCGTGTGGTGGGTCCACCTGTCTGGACCCTCCTTTTGTGAGATTGAGATTGGTTCTCAGAAGCAGCAGCCCTCCCCCCGCCCCGCCCCCTGCCCCGCAGAGCCTGTGCTCCTCACGACCTCGGGTCCGGCTGCCTTTGCTCTTTTTCACTCTGCTCTACCTGCAGCAGAACCCCTGGCACCTACAGTGAGAGGCTGGAGGAGGGGTCCAGGAGAGGTTGGCCAGGGCCCAGGGCTGGAGACCCCAAGTGGGGGTAAGGCACTGAGTGTCTGGAGGGGCGTCTTCCAGGCTCATTGGCCAAGAGAGAGCTGAGTGAGATGAGGACCCGACTTTACCTCAACGTGGGCCTCACCTGTGACAGCCTGCAGCAGGCGGCGCTATGCCACGCCTACTTCACGAAGAGCATCTTCCTTGCCGAGTAAGGCCCCCCGCTCGGCCCCAGGAGGGAGTGGCTGGGGCCTGGGCTGCTCCCAGGGTCCTCCCGAGAGGGCAGCCGGGCTGACCTCACCCCTCTGCCCAGTCAGTTTCCTGTTAGCAGAGGGGCAGCCTTGGCTTTGTGGGGGCCGGAACCCTAAGTGGCATCGGTGGGTGCTTGCTGTGCTGTCCCTAAGCGACAGTGCCCCGGGCACTGAGATCCTGTCCCACCCCCAGGCAGAACCACCTGTACGAAGACCTGTTTCGCGCCCGCTACAACCTCGGCGCCATCCACTGGCGGCGGGGGCAGCACTCTCAGGCCATGCGCTGCCTGGAGGGGGCGCGGAAGTGCGCACGCACCCTGAAGCAGGGCTCCATGGAGAGCGAGTGCTGCCTGCTCCTCTCGGAGGTGCTGGTTCTTGGTGGCTCCGGGCTCTGCTCCCGGGTGGGCTTGGGCCTTCAGGAGCCTGCGGGCCTCACCTTCCCTTGCCCTCCAGGTCCTCCAAGACCTAGGGGATTTTTTGGCCGCCAAGAGAGCCTTGAAGAAGGCCTATCGGCTTGGTTCCCAGAAGCCTTTGCAGAAGGCAGTGGTCTGCCGGACTCTCAAGTATGGTGAGCCTAGGAGGGGATCGGGGGGGTGCTGAACCCCCTGAGAAGGAGTAGGGAGGGCTCCCGTCCTTCAGCAGAGGAGGCCTGGGCGTGTGTCCTTTGGGAGGTGGCAGCGCCAGTAGGGCACCCGTCTCCCCCCACTTCTTGTTGGGAGGGGCCTCATTTTTCTCTGAGCTACATTCAGCACAGAGTGTCAGAGGGGCACCCAGGGTGGTCAGGAGACTAGTGTCTATGCACAAGCCAGCTTCGTTGGCAAACTAGAGAAAAGCTGCCCCGCCTAATGGGGTGGGAGCGTGGACGGTGCGTGTGGCCTAGCAGGACTGGTAAGTGGCGGTCAGCAGGCCCCCACCCCATGCTGCGGACCAGCCCCTGCCCTGACTTGTCGTTAGTTGGTTCTTCTATTCTTGCTGCGACCCCACGAAGTAGTTCCTCCTACCACCCCCCTTACCAGTGGGTGAGCGGAGGCTCGGGCAGGTGGCTGGCTGCCTAAGGGCACAGGGCCAGGCCCCAGGCTGTGCCGCCCCCGCACCAGGCTCTTTCTGGCAGTGCTCGCGGTGGTCCGCCTGCAGCAGCAGCTGGAGGAGTCTGAGGAGAGTGACCCGCGGGGCGCCATGGGCATCTGCGAGCAGCTGGGTGACCTGTTCTCCAAGGCGGGCGACTTCCCCAAGGCTGCCGCGGCCTACCAGAAGCAGGTGCGTGCCCGGGCTGGGGCGGGGATGAGGGCACCGGGGCTGTGGGCTGCGGGCTGCGGGGTGTGGCGCAGCCCTGGCCTCACTGTTGCCGCCTTCCCAGCTGCAGTTTGCGGAGCTGCTAAACAGGCCGGGGCCTGAGCTGGCCGTCATCCACGTGTCCCTGGCTGCCACCCTGGGGGACATGAAGGACCACCGCCAGGCCGTGCGCCACTATGAAGAGGAGCTGAGGCTGCGGGACGGCAGCGCCCTGGAGGTGAGGGGTCACGGCGCCCTGCCCTGCCCGGGGCTCTGTCCCAGGACTGCTGCCCTTGGGGATGGGCACGGGAGGGCTGTCGTCCTCCTGTCTCGTGTGGGCAGCCATGGGGAGCCGGGGCCAGCTGGGTGCGGGGGCGGCCGCCACCGACCGAGTTCACGCCTCCTCCTCTAGGAGGCCAAGACCTGGTTGAACATCGCGCTGTCCCGCGAGGACGCCGGGGATGCTTACGAGGTGCTGGCGCCGTGCTTCCAGAAGGCTCTCAGCTGTGCGCAGCAAGCCCAGCAGCCGCGGCTGCAGGTGTGGGAGCCCGCCCACCCGTGCTGGGATCCCCACGTACACCTTCCCCGCGGCCCGCCTGTCCCCCTGTCCCCCGTCCCCATCTCTGCTCTGGCCCTGAGCTGGGTGTCCCCCGCTCCTCAGAGGCAGGTCTTACGGCACCTCCACGCGGTGCAGCTGAGGCTGCAGCCTCAGGAGGCCCCTGGCACTGAAGCCAGGCTGCAGGAGCTGAGAGCGGCTGAAGACGAGGAGGATGAGGGGGACGAGGACGACGAGGAGGACGAGGGGGACGAGGGGGATGCTGCCGCCCTGGAGGCCATCGAGGTGGAGCTCTCAGAGAGCGGTGAGGCTCGGATGCCATGCTGGCAGCCCCGGTGTTCCCTCCCTGACGCCGGGGCCGGGCCGGTGGGTCCTGCTCACAGCCTCAGGATGGGAGGGAACAGCCCAGCGCCGGGTGGGTAACTGGCGCAGGTGAGGCAGGTGGAGGAGGGTGGAGGTGGGGGGGTTGCAGGGAGCCGGGCACAGCGGGGGGATGTTCTTGGAGGGGCCGGTGCCGGGAGGCTGGCGGGCGTCTGCAGGGGAGGTGGCTCGGGGCAGACCTGGGGAAACGCACCACAGGCGGTCCCGAGACCCTCGAGGGCCTGCGCGGTTCCCCTGAGGCCAGCGTGCTCAGCTCCGAGGGGCGGCTGTGAGGGTGGGCTGTGGCGGAAGCCGGCTCAGGCAGCGGGCCGGTGGGTGGGCTTCAGCAGTCAGCTGGCTCCCGGCTGCACGGTCCCTGAGGCCAGAAGGAGTGGCTTCAGTTTTGAACTCGAGGGGCCTCCAAAACCCCCGGGAAGTTTCAGCCTTGCCTTAGCGGGGTGCTGAGCTGGGCGTGGCTCGTATGCAGGTGTGGGGGAGGGTCCGCAGGAGGGGCGGGGAGAGAGGACCCGAAAAGGAGAACTTCAGGCGACTCTCCGACTTTCCCATAGGTATAGGCAGTTACCCCCGGAGGAGAAGGGAAGGAGGCGCAGGAGGGAGCCGGGGCGGGGGGTGGGGGAGGGTGTCGGGCTGAGAGCAGGCGGGAGAAGGCAGAGGCACCGGGAGTCGTGCAGGTGGAGGACGCCTGGGCCCCAGGGGCGAGCTGTCTTCACCCTGGGCCTGACGTGGCCCAACAAGGATGCTTCCCAGGAAGGAGACAGCGGAGGTCTGGGGTGCGGGAGGCTGCCCCACAGAGCAGGCTCCTGGGCGCAGCGGAGCCGGGGCAGGGGCTAGGCTCACCTGGGCTGGTGGGCCTGGCTCTGTTCCAGAGGATGAAGTTGACGGGTCCCAGCGGTTGGAGGAGGAGGAGCTTCAGGGCTGCCTGGGCCGGCGGAGGGTGGGCAAGGTGAGCACAGGGGCTGAGCGCGTGTCGCCCTCCCGTGCCCACCAGTGCCCCCCATCCCCTCACGCCTACGCCCTCACGGGGCGACTGTGCCCACAGTGGAACCGGCGCAACGACGTCGGGGAGACCCTGCTGCACCGAGCCTGCATCGAGGGCCAGCTGGGCCGTGTCCAGGACCTCGTGAGGCAGGTGGGCCCGCTGCCCCACCCCAGTCACCCTGCGGCCATAGCAGGGGCTCTCGCTGGGGTACTGTCTCCCCAGGGGCCAGGGCAGGGTACAGGGGCCGGAGCCGGCACTGGGGACTCTGTACTTGTTGTGGCGAGTGTCTCCCTCACTCTGGTGTGACCTGGGCCAGGGCCAGGCTCGGGGGTGGGCCCCGGGGGCCCTCCTCAGGCTCCAGAGCCCCAGGGCAAGGCCAGGCTGGGGGCTACTCGGGGCCAGGCTCCTTCCCATTCTTTGTCACAGGGCCACCCCCTGAACCCTCGGGACTACTGTGGTTGGACACCCTTGCACGAGGCCTGCAACTACGGGCATCTGGGTGAGTGTGGGGCTGCGGGGTGCTAGCATACGATAGGGAGAGGGAAAGGGTCCCTCCCAAGGAAGGGCCTGGGAGCTGGCTCATACCCCCCGTCCACAGACATCGTCCGTTTCCTGCTGGACCACGGGGCCGCGGTGGATGACCCGGGTGGCCAAGGCTGTGAGGGTATCACTCCCCTGCACGATGCTCTCAACTGTGGCCACTTTGAGGTGGCCCAGCTGCTCATCGAGCGAGGAGCATCGGTCACTCTTCGAACCAGGAAGGTGAGCACAGACGCAGGCCAGGCAGGCGTGGGCCGCACGTGGTTGGCGGTACTGCCACTGCCAGCCCTGCTTAGCTGGGTACCCCACAGGGCCGCAGCCCGCTGGAGACGCTGCAGCAGTGGGTGAAGCTGTACTGCAAGGATCTGGATGGCGAGACGCGAGAGAAGGCTGCTGCCATGGAGACGCTGCTCCAGGCGGCCTCTTCGGGCCAAGGCAAGCGGGGACCTTCTCTGCTCCTAAGGACCTCGCTCCGTAGCCTGAGGGTCCCCGGGCCCTGGGTGGCGGGGATGCTGCCAGGCACTGCCTCACAATAGGTTCAATCTCTCTGCAGCTCCCCACAGCTCCCTGGCTCCCCCGACCGTCCCAAGTAACCATGTTTTTGACCCTGAGACTTCTCCTCCCTCAAGTCCCAGCCCAGGACCCCCAGAAGCCTGTCAGGCCAGTGCCAGGGTCTCCCAGGGGCTGGCGGTGCCAGCCGCGGCCAGGCCTTGGAGGAGCAGGCACAAGCTGGCCAGCGGTAGCAGCTCGGATGGGGAGGAAAACCCAGGTCCGCCCCGGCCACCCCAGAAGAGGCCCCGGATGCCCAGCCCCACCAGTGACGGAGAGGCAGCCACTGCGAGTGCCGGCTGGGCAGCCTACCGGGCGGCCATCCGCAGTGTGGGCAGTGCCCAGAGATACCACCTGCGCCCCAGCCCCCCTCGAGGCCCCGGCGAGGCCCCCAGCCCCCGGGCAGCACTCCTCCCTGAGGAGGAGTGCTTGGCCGGGGACTGGCTAGAAGAGGACTTGCTGCTGGCCCATGGTCATGGGGGCAGCTACCCGCCCCGCCCCCATAGCAGTGCGGATGGCAGCAGACACAGTGCCTCGGGGTCAGGCAGTGAGGCGAGCGCCATCAGGCCTCGGGCCCGGGCCCGGAAGAGCCGGCTGTCCTGTCTCAAGAGTTGGAGTGCACGGGTCAGAGCAGATGGAGCCTGCAGCTCAGCCGCAGAGCCCCCGCGGAGCCCTGATGTCCCCAGGGCCTTGGAGCCCATTGGGGGAAGCCCTGCAGCAGGCCAGCCCTTGGTGGGTGTGCAGGCCTGGAGCAGAGCTGCCTCCCAGGCTGGGGCGGTTGAGGGTGGTGGGCAGGGGGCTCCGTCTTCCGACTCAGGCTGTCTTTCCCTGCCCGCACCTGCTAGGGTCAGGCCCTGCTCCCTCCCATCCGAGTTCGAGTTCGTGTTCAGCATAATCTTTTCCTCATCCCCGTTCCACAGAGGTAAGGTGTCACTTGTCTTCTCCCACCCCCTGGCCCCCTGTGCGCCACTGCGGGTTCTGGGCCAGGGGATGGTGCCCAGGGGCAGCAGAGGGCCTTCATGGCTGCAGATGGCGTGGAATGTGCAATGCGAATTCATCTGGTTTTATACCCCACCTCGCGGGGGCTGGCAGCTGGGGGAGGTGATGGCAGACACAGGCTCGGGGAGGCCCTGCGTCCCTAGAAACAGCCCGGAGGTGCTGCATGTGTGCACGGGGCACTGGCACGTCACACATAGGGGCAGGGGGAGAGGAAGGAGCCAGACGAGGGAGCTGTGGATGCCAAGCTGGGATGGCAGGACCCCGGGGGCCGCTCCTCAACATGTACGGGAACCTGGCCAGGTCCAGGACTCAGCTCGACCTCTGTCCCCACAGCAGGGAGACCCACTCTGTGGCCTGGCTGGCTGAGCAGGCCGCCCAGCGTTACTACCAGGCCTCTGGGCTGCTGCCTCGGCTCTCCCTACAAAAAGAGGGGGCCCTGCTGGCCCCACAGGACCCCATCTCCGACGTGCTGCAGAGCAATGAGGAGGTGAGTGGCAGGCCAGGCCCTGAGTTCGGGGTGTTCGCCAATACTGGGTGCTGGGGGCTGCACACCGTTGGTGCTTTCCAGGTGTTGGCTGAGGTGACTTCGTGGGACCTTCCCCCGCTGACGGACCGCTACCGCCGGGCCTGCCAGAGCCTGGAGCAAGGTAAGGGCCCAGGGGGCCCTGCGGTGGTGGCCTGGGCAGAGGGCTGGGTGTGTGGGCTCCTCCTGCCCGTGCCACTCCCAGGTCTGCGGGCCTCAACTCCCAGGACCCCAGGTGCCCACCAGGGTTCCTTCCCAGCCCACCTGTTCTTGGCTTTTCCTCCCCTACCTAGCAGCCCTGTGTGTAGGTAGTGGGGTGGGGTGGGGGAGATTGGCCCCGTCTGGAGGTAGATGAGCGCCACCCACCGGCTGTGCGGCGTGGCTCCTGGGCCATGGGGTCCACAGGCCTCTGGTGGCAGCCCCAGGGCTCGTGAGTGAGGAGGGGCTGCCTGGTTTGCCTCTCGTGATGCACAGGGTAGGACAGGCAGGCTCTGGCCCTGGTGACGCCACGTCCCCCCTCCAGGGGCGCACCAGCACGTGCTGCAGGCGATGGAGCAGCAGGGCTCAGGCCCCGCGTTCAGTGCCTGCTCCCTGGCGCTGCGCCAGGCCCAGCTCACCCCGCTGCTGCGGGCCCTGAAGCTGCACTCGGCACTCCGGGAGCTCCGCCTCGCCGGGAACCGGCTGGGGGATGGATGTGTCGCCGAGCTGCTGGCTGCCCTGGACACCGTGCCCGGCCTGACCCTCCTCGACCTCTCCTCCAATCACCTGGGCGCTGAAGGGCTGCGCCAGCTTGCTGTGGGTCTCCAGGGGCAGCCCGCCTTGCAGGTAGAGGCGTGGGGAACGGCGGACCGGTACCAGGGCAGCATCTGAACGTCCACATCTAGCCCATCCCTGGGTGGGAAGGTGCGGTTGAGAGTGCTGGCCAATACCCAGCTCCGGGTGGCCCAGACCAGATCCTCTGGGGAACCCATGTCTCCACAGAACTTGGAAGAGCTGGACTTAAGCATGAACCCCCTCGGGGATGGCTGTGGCCAGGCCTTGGCCTCCATCCTACGGGCCTGCCCCTTGCTCAGCACCCTGCACCTCCAGGCCTGTGGCTTTGGCCGCAGCTTCTTCCTGAACCACCAGGCGGCCCTGCGCAGCGCCTTCCAAGGTGAGCTGCCAGGCACGTCCACTCCCTGGTCCCAAGGGCTCAGAGAGCCTCCAGCACAAGGACTCCTAGGGCACGAGCCCAGCTTTCGGGAGCACGTAGGTAGACGTGCAGGTGCTGGACCTGTCTGGGCTCAGAGGGCCGTTGGGTGCTCGCCTGGCCTGGGCGGCCCCCTCAGGACACAGCCCCAGTCCCAGCTACGCTGCAGGCCAGAGCCCAGCCCCACAGCTCTCACCAGGTCTGAGCATCCCGTTTGCCAGAGACGATTCCACCGCAAGCCCACTGGGGCTGCAGAGACCCGCCATCCCAGCCCTGAGAAGCTGGAAACTGGGGTCCTCTAGGGGGCTTTCCACAGAGCTATGAGCACAGCGGCAGGGGAGGAGGGGTCTAGGACTGGGGTGGCAGACGGAGTACTCCCCGACCCACCCCACCACATGTGGATGTCCCAGCCTAGGGCCTGTCTCAGGTCACCTGGGGCCATCCTGTCGTGAGTAGGGGCAGGTGGAGGACCCCGAAATGGTGGGAAGAAGCTGGGCTCAGGAGTCCAGTTCTGCCCCCTCCCCACTGGGAGACACTGGGCCAGAGCCACCCCAGTTTCCCTGCACACCAAACCTCAGGGACGAGGACGGCTTCCCGAGGGTCACGAGGGCTCTGGGCCCAGGACTCTGCGGCAGGGCTGGGGGCGGCGGCATGCGGGGCTGACAGAGGTTCTGGCCCTTGGTATAGGCGCCAAGTGCCTGAAGACACTGTCCCTGTCCTACAACGGCCTGGGTGCCTCCGCCCTGGCCCAGGCCCTGCAGAGCCTGCCAGCCCGCACCCTCCTACGCCTGGAGCTGAGCTCTGTGGCCGCCAGCAAGAGCGACCCAGGCCTCACGGAGCCCGTGGTCAGCTACCTGACCAAGGTATGCGGTCAAGGAGGGACACTAAGCCAGAGGCACCTTGGGCCACCCAGGATTGGCGGGTGGTGCTGGGAAGAGGCTTTGCACGTTTGGAAAAAACAGAGGCGGGGAAAGGTTTCTGTAGACCTGCCTGCCTCAGGCTGTGAATTCCTGGCCAGCAGGAAGGACAGCTGGGATCCAGGGAGGCAGGGAGGGCAGGTGCCCCACTCAGTCTGGCTCCCCTTGGGCCTCCGCTGTCTAGGAAGGCTGCGCCCTGGAGCACCTGGGCCTGTCGGCAAACCACCTGGGCGACGAGGCCGTGAGAGATCTGAGCAGGTAATGCCAGCCAGCTCGTGCCACCACCATCCTGCAGGGGTTCTGATCTCAGGGCCCAGGAGCCCGGGGAAGCTGGGGCTCCTTGCCCCAGCATGCCCCGAGGCCTGGCCGCCAGCCACTAGCCTGCCTCCTGGCTGGCCCTCGTGTCTCTCTTCATGCTCCCACGGCTCTTGAGACTCTTTCTCTCTAGTGTGTCCCCTCCTGTCACCTTTTGTCCAGCAGCCCAGGCACGGGCCACGGCTTCTGTGGCCCTCCAGCCTCAGCTGGCTCGCAGGAGTGTGAGACACCCGTGCCAGGCTGGGGGCAAAGCCTGTGGTCCTGGCCTGCAGCTCCCCGAGCCTTGGGGTCACCTGGGGCAGCTTCCCCTCGTGATGGAAGCTGACCCCCAGGCTTCTTCCCTGTCTCAGATGTCTGCCTCTCTGCCCCTCGCTGGTCTCGCTGGACCTGTCTGCCAACCCCAAGATCAGCTGTGCCGGCCTGGAGGAGCTCCTGTCTGCCCTCCAAGGGCGGCCCCAAGGCCTCAGCTTCCTCGGCCTGTCAGGTGAGCTCTGGGTATGGTGGCTACACCTGCCACACTGGAGCTGGTGACACAGCTCCCTCCTCGAGGACCTGCCTTAGGCCCAGGTGCCTCCTCTGAAGGGGCCGTCACTGCCACCAGCCAGACCGCAAGGGTGGGCTGGGCCCCTTGGGGTCGCCACAGTGGAGGACGGTGACCAGTGTGACTGGAAGCAGGTGTGAGCCTCGCTCCTCAAACCGTAGGGCGGGAGGACCGTGGGTCTCTGCCTCTGGCCTGGTCAGCCTGACCCTCGAGACCATGGCCGGGGGACCCAGTGCCACAGGGACTTCCTCGTTCCTGTTGTCACCGAGAGAGGGACGTCGGGCTAGGGTGGCAATACCTGCCTCTGAGGGACCCTCCCGCTTCCTGGCCAAGGCTGCCCTGACCCTACCGTCCAGGCCTGTGGCCTGACTTAGCTGGTTTCTCTGGCCACGCCCTGGTGCAGGACCCTACCAGAGCTGTCTTGAGAAGGACCCCAGGGAGGTGCGTTTGGTGAACTGGCCACCCAGCGGCCTGGCACATCTTGCTGGGGCCCAGGGCAGGGCAGACCAGGCTTTGCCGTCTAGGAGAACGAGGGCTGGGAGTGGGTCTACACACAGGGGATCCCTGGGTTCTTCCTGCTCCTCGCCCACGGGCCCACAGGGCCAGGCTGGCTCCTCCAGGAAGGCCCCCCTGAAGGTGGGCTGGTAGGAGACCTGCGCTCAGCTGAGGGGCTGCTCCCCACACACCTGGCTTCTGGGCACCTGCACCCTCTCACCAAACTCCCTGGGTCGTGAGCCTGCTGGGTATTCTCTGGTCTCTCTGAGGATTGAGCCTTGTAGCTCAGTGTCTTGAGACTCACAGGTAGCCCACTGGGTCAATTTTATGGAGGGAGAGACCCAGGCGTCGTCAGACAAGGGCAGAGGCACAGATGTGAATGCGGTGTTTACTTTAGCCAACCTCCCTTGTGCCTGACCACTGGCTGGGAAGGGAGTCCACAGTCCTGGGCACACTAGGCCTGGGAGAGCACACTCCTTCTAGAGAATTATCGGGCCTCTGCTGGCCTTTGCTCATGCCCCTCGCTGCAGCCCTTGGGGCCTCAGAGGAAGTGTGTTTCCTCCCGAGGGCCACACTGGTAAAGAGGAAAGCCCCACAGGGCCCCCTCTACGAACACCACTGGTTCCTGCGGGCCCCGGCCATAGCCTGAGGCCTACTCCTGCTTCCCCTCTGCAGGCTGTGCTGTCCAGGGCCCCCTGGGCCTGCGCCTCTGGGACAACTTAACAGTGCAGCTGCAGGAGCTGCAGCTGTGCAGCAGACGTCTCTCTGCTGAGGACCGGGATGCCCTGCACCAGCTGCTGCCCAGCCAGCTGGGCCCCAAAGCATGCACCCTGGATCGGGGACCCAAGCTCTTCTTCAGGCACCTCTGACTGGCTGAGCCGTGCCCCACCCTCCCCACACGCCCAAGCCTCTAATAAAGGAAGCCGCTGCTGCCGCCTCCCTCCCTGCTGTGGCCTTCGGAGGGGTTCACCTTGCTGTCAGAGCGCTCTGGAATGAGGCCTCCCTGCCCAATGAGCAGTGAGCCACACCAGCAGAGAAAGGGTTTATTCATAGGCAGCCAAGTGAGGGGACGGGAGGACAGATCTCAGATTGGCTTCCCCGAAGTAGGGGCGTGGGATATTTACGGGACAAAGAAGCAGGTTGGGGGAATTCCTGGCAGCCCAGTGATGAGCACTCCAACACTTTCACTGCCGACGGCCCGGGCCTGGTTCCATGTTCGGTGAACTAGATCCTACAAGCTGCGTGGCCAAAAAGAAAAGAAGGCAGGGTGATCTTAAGCGTGGGGAGAGGAGATTGGAGGTAGGAAAAAGGCGACGTAATCTGTGTTCTGCAGAGGCGTGTCTGAATTACCTGCTTCTTCATGGGACCATGTTAAAAAATGGACATGATCTGAGGGTGGGGGGTTGGGCCCTCCGATGTCAAAAGGTCATTCACTGGACACCTGTGCAGGCCCAGTTTTAGGGTTGGTGGTCCCAACCAGCCTTAACTGGCTTGAGCTCAGACTGGACACAGGTGACTCCAAGTTCCTGGAAAACAACTCAGAGCAAACATCGTATTTTGCAGGACGTGCACGTTTTTGTATCGACAATTAAGGTGAGCTTGACCAGTGAAGGCAGGTTACAAGCGGAAGGGTTTTTTTTTATTGAAGTACACTTAATTTGCAATGTTGTGTTAGTTTCAGGTGTACAGCAAGGCAATTCAGTTTAGCTCAGTTTTGTATATATGTATTGTTTTTCAGATTCTTTTCCATTATAGGTTATTAAAAGATACCCGATATAGTTCCCGGTGCTGTACAGTAGGTCCTTGTTGTTTATGGAGGAGTTTTTAAGAAGCTGTAAAGACAAGCTCAAGGATTTGTTACCAATTTCTGTTAACCCTGTGGGGCACAGTTTCAAGGGCAGATCCGGCCACTTAGAGGTCCTACAGGTGAAGGCAAAACCTCCCTTCGTTACCTCTTCCGGTTCCTATCAGGCATGGCTGGATCAGACCCGCAGAGTGTTACCCCCGGCCCGGCCTCAGCGCGGGGTTGGGGGGGAAGTAGCCAGAAGCCCAGGTGGCCCAGCCCCGCGCGCAGGCGCAGACATCAGGTTCCGGCGCTGAGAAAGTGTGCGCAGGCGCATACATGGGGCCCGCGCGCAAGCGCAAGCGCAAGCGCAGGCGTCAGAGAGCGCTCCGCCCCCGCGCCGTTTCCGGGATCCGCGAGGCCGCCCAGGTACTCCAGGCCGGGGGCGGGCGGGAAAGGCGGCGCTGGCAGAGGCCCGGGGGTGTCGCTGTGCCGCGGAGGGCACTCCGCGCCCGTGCTCCTCCTGGCTCTCCGTCTTGTGGGCCCCTCTCCCGGTGTCCGGCTCTCCTGGCTACCCCCTGGGTTCCAGAGCCGTTTCCCCGGGACTGGCGCCTCCGAGTGCGGCGCTCAGACCGTCGGGCCCGAAGGTTCCCGCGGCCTATGCGCCCCGCACGCGGCCCGCCCGATCTTCCACCGCGCTCATTGGGCTTTCTCTAGAAGCTCGCCGTTCTGGGTCGCGGCAGGTTGGTGAGGTTCAGCCGAGTGTTCGCTTGTGGCTGCGTGGAATCCCGTTGTAGAGCCGCAGACGACTCCCTTATTCCTTCTCTCCGTTGCACCTCCTCTCTGATGCTGCGGGAGGGTGGCTCAGTGGTATCCGTGTCCCCACCCCACCCCCGCGGGCTCTCGTAATTTCATCGGCCTTCTCGGCCCCGTCCCCCCGCCCCTCCTGCTTAACTTGTACAACCTTGGCCTTTCCCAGCCCTGATCCCGCCTTCCCTCTGCCCAGCCTCCGCACGCCGCGGTGCCCGGGGCTCAACGTGGGCTGCTCTCCCTCCTACCGTGGTTCGCCCTTAGCCGTCTCCTGTGGGACGCCATCCACCCCCTCGGTGCCACTGGCTCAGCCCTGCCAGCCCCCGGCCTCTCCCCTGGTCTCCAGCCGCCTCAGCAGCTTCCTCGGATGTCTGCCGGCAGATCAGCCGCAGCGCTTTCCTGCGCACCCGCGTGCCTTCTACACCTGCTTTGTTCACTTTCTGCATCTCAGTTCACCTCGCTGTCATGGTGCCACTGGTCCAAAAATAAGGGGTCATTTTTGAGTCCTTTTTAATTTTTACCCCTTTTCAAATTCTCCACTGGGTCTGGTGGTTCCATCTCCAAAGCACATCAGGACGTGGCCCCAGCCACCGCACCAACTTCCGGAGTGGTCAGGGGCTCCTGCTTCCACGGTCTGCTCAGCCCACCGCCCACCTGGAGCTGGGAGGACTTTCTTCGGTCTTCCTGTAGTTCCCTCTGGCTGTGCCAGGATAAACCCAGACTCCTCCTCCTGGCCTGTGAGATCTGTGCCCTTTGATCCCCCTGCCTGTCTGTCCTCATCCCCTAGAACGCCCCTCACTCAGAAAGCTCACGTCCACCCCATCCAGCCCGCTTGTCTGTTCTTCTAAATTCATTCCTGCATAAAGACCTCACATTATACGTGCTGTCTGTCGTATGTGCTGTTTTCTCTGCCCAAACGTTCATCCAGGTCACTCATCTGATAGCTGCAGCCCCTTCCTCTCCTGGTCACCTGACTCAGAGCAACCTGCCCTGACCATGCCGCCACTCCCCCCACCCCACCCCCTCTGCCAGCCCGCCATTGCTCACTCCTGAGATGCTCACCTGCACCTGCTTCCTCCCGGCAGCCTCCAGGGTGGCTCGGTGTTCCCAGCACAGTGCACAGCACGCTGTGTTTTCATTGCTGGTTTTGTTTCTGCTGAGGGTGGGGAAGCTTTTCATGAGGCCCAGCCCTCAGGGGTGTTAGGGGGTCACCTTTGCGTCAGCACTGGTTCTGCTCCCTAGGTCTCTGCTGTGGCCACCTGAGCCTGCAGGATGTTTCACGGGATCCCAGCCACTCCTGGCATGGGAGGTGAGTGTGGCCCAGGCTGGGCCCAGGGACCCAGAGAGCCTAGACTTTCAACCTCTGTGGCAAAGGCTGATGGGAGTGGTGGCCGGAGCATTTGGGAGGTCTATAAGTGTCCGCCCCCGCAAGACCTCAGGTAGTGGCCAGGGGCCCAGAGACCTCTTCCAGGTGGGGTCAGCTGGGCGCAGAGATGACAGCTTTAGTGTGGCTGGCACTTCAGGGGGTCTTAGGTATCCCACAGTCCTCAAGCCAGGGAAAAGATGACAGAGCATGTGACAAACGTGTGTGCCCATCACTGCATCGTAAGCAAGGTAGCCTAGAAACAGGTGGGATGGAGGAGCAGCAGCCCTGGCGCACAGCCCCCTGGGCCCAGAGGCATGGCCTCTGCTCAGGCCAGAGGTCAAGCTGATGGGAATGCTGAGATTGAAATTCCCCCAGCTCCCTTTGGGCTCTTTGGGACATAGCCTGGGGGAGGCCTTGGGAGGGGCGCTGAGACAGGGCTGGGCCAGGGCGCTGGACAAGCTTGCCAGGGTGACCTTCGCGAGCAGCCTGCCAGCTGTCTGCCTGTTCTGTCGCAGCCCCTGGAAACAAGCCGGAGCTGTATGAGGTGAGCGGCGGGCACCTGCCTGGCGGCGCTGGCCAGTAGTCTTTATCTGCGTGGTCCTCACCGGGACCCCACAGCCACTGTGGTGCTGCTAGCCGACCCTCCGCCCTGTCTCCCCAACAGGAAGTGAAGCTGTATAAGAATGCCCGTGAGCGGGAAAAGTGAGTCCAGCACCCAGGCTGCCTGCCTCCCCCATACTGAGGGTCAGAAGGACATGGGGTCGGCCCAGGGAAACGGGTCCCAAGAAGCCTCTGCCAGGGGTGGGGTGAGAGGGGCAGCCAGACACGGAGCTCTGCCTCAGCGGCACCTTGGGTGGGACTAGCACCCTAGGCTCCGGGACCTTGGCTTCCCTGCCGTGGCGGCCGCATCTGAAGGATGCGCTCCCTCAGGTATGACAACATGGCAGAGCTGTTTGCAGTTGTGAAGACGATGCAGGCCCTGGAGAAGGCGTACATCAAGGACTGCGTCAGCCCCAACGAGTGAGAGCCCGCTTCCCTGCACCACCGACCCGTACTTGGAAGCTTGTTTCTGCCCTCCAGGGCTGGGGCGCTCAGTAAGGAGCGGGGGCGGGGGTCTGAGGCCCACCCAGCGCAAGGAGGGTCGCTTGGGTGCTGGCGGCCTTGGTACCATCTCGGGCAGGGACGCCCTGGCGGCAGTAGCCCAGCATTCTGGGGGGAGGGGAGCCCAGCGCCCTGGCGGCAGCATTCTGCCCCAGCTTTGCTACCTGGGGCCTCATCGGTGCAAAGGCATAGAAGGCGAGCCGGGTGGCACAGGCAGTCAGTCCGTGGGGTGCCGCTGGCCAGGCCTGGCAGCCAGCTGGTATGTGGGGCCTTTGTTCGGTGCAGCAGCTCCTCCCCCATAGGACCACGAGCTGTCAACGTGGAGGCACGGCCAACATGGCCCGAGGAGCGGGCACAAGGGGTCTTGCTGGGCCTCTGCCTGGTGTTGGGCTGGGGGCCAACCTGCACAGTCCAGGCCAGGTCCGTGTGGCAGCCATATTTTGTCCGTTACCACCTCCCGCCACCTTCCAGAGTTCTCTTTTTGTATAAACCAAGTGGGAAGGCTCGGTCCTCGATGGCCAATCCCTGGCCCTTCACCCAGCCCTCCGTGTGAGATGCCACCTGTCTGGAAGGGCGGAGGGAAAGCAGGATGTGCCAGGCGGCGCTGGCCTGGCGCTGAGGACGGCAGCCTGACCCTTCCCCCCAGGTACACTGCGGCCTGCTCACGGCTCCTAGTCCAGTACAAAGCTGCCTTCCGGCAGGTACAGGGGTCAGAGATCAGTTCCATCGATGAATTCTGCCGCAAGTTCCGAGTGAGTGAGCGGCCCCTCCACCCTGAGGGGCGGAGGTGGGCGTGGGCATGGAGGCCATTGGGCTGGGGCTGGGCTGCCCCGCGAGGCCCAGCACCGTGTGCCCTCCCTCAGCTGGACTGCCCGCTTGCCATGGAGAGGATCAAGGAGGACCGGCCCATCACCATCAAGGACGACAAGGGCAACCTGAATCGCTGCATTGCCGATGTGGTCTCGGTGCGGAGGCGGGAGGGCCACGTGCCCACAGCCCCGCGGTGCACAGAGTAGCTGGAGTGGGGGGCGGGCAGTCCTCCTGGGCAGCGTCCGGGAAACCCCCTGAGGCCCCTCCCATCCCAAGGCCCACGTGGGATGTGCCCAGGGCTCCCACCCACTGACCGCTCCTCAGCTGCAGGGTCAGGCTTAGGGCCCACGTGACCCCACGGCTGAAGCTGCGGAGGGGGAGGGCCGGCTGGTGCTGCCCCGGGCCCGGCCCTGCAGAGGACCAGGCTGGCGGGGGTCTTTGCCGGGGGCCCATGTCGTCTCACACACACCCTTGCCGCCAGCTCTTCATCACAGTGATGGACAAGCTGCGCCTGGAGATCCGGGCCATGGACGAGGTGCGGCTCCCGGGCGGTCGGGGGTGGGGGCAGGGGAACCAGGGTCGGTGTCCAAGCCGGTAGTGTTTCTGCAGATCCAGCCCGACCTGCGGGAGCTGATGGAGACCATGCACCGCATGAGCCACCTGCCCCCTGATTTCGAGGGCCGCCAGACGGTCAGCCAGTGGTGAGTGTCCCCTGCTGAGCCGCCTGTCCGTCGCAGCCCCGTAGTCCCCCACCTGTCCCAGCCCAGCTCTGTGCTCTGTGCCCCACAGGCTGCAGACCCTGAGTGGCATGTCAGCCTCAGACGAGCTGGACGACTCCCAGGTGCGCCAGATGCTCTTCGACCTGGAATCAGCCTACAACGCCTTCAACCGCTTCCTGCACGCCTGAGCCCAGCCTCCCTACCCCCACCTTCTGCGACGGTCCCATTTCCCCCGACGTCTGCAAGCGTTTTGCCATGCACAGTGGCCTAGAGCCCGCTCCCCCAATAAAGATGCTTTCTGACCTCCCTGCTGCTGTGGGCGCCCCCCGCCCGCCGCAGGCCCGCCCTGCCTGTTTGTCTGCCCTCTGGGCCTCGGGAGCACGCAGCCCATTCATCAGGGAAGAGCCTCAGTGGCACTTTAGACGCAGCGCCTTCCCTGGTGGGCACGGCCTGGCAAGCCAGCAGGGGTGCGCCTCCCCGCAGGCCAGGTAGGCTTGCATCTGCCTGCCACACCTTCCCCCACCTCTCAGCTGAGAGCTTTAGGCAGCGCGGCGGCCCAGCTGGCCAGGTCGGCGCAGAGCCTGACACCCTTGCAGCAGGGCCCATCCTTGTGCGGTGGCTCACAGGAGCGCCGGTTGGTAGCTCACAGTAGCACAGCTTGTCCTCCTGCCTGCCACCAAGGGTGTCCCTCACCCGGGAGCAAGGCCCAGCCGGCAGACGCCACGGGAGCCCCAGAGCTGGCCTTGCCCAAAGCCTGGTGGGGAAGCAACGCCTGCTCCAAGGCCTTGTGCCGTCAGTGCTGGAAGCTGCCTGGCCCCACGGGGTTCATGTCTGCGTCCTCATCCTCTGGGGCAGACAGCAAGCAGCAAACCAGAGACCAAGGCTCTGGGTTCCAGGGGGGTGGGTTCCAGTTTTAGCAGCTGTGGTGCTGGGATAAGGGACACGCCAGAGTTTCATCGTAGCATTTTCTCTTAGTGGTACTTTGTACCTGGCTTCTAGAGACAACCAAATAAAGTGTGTGGTATCTCGAGTGGTGATGGAGGAGGTCCAAGGCTGCCATTGCATACGGGGTGGTCAGGAGCAGCTCTCAGCGTTGAACAGAAGGTCCAGGAGAAGTGAGCAGGGCTCCCTGGGGAAGGAGGAAGGGTGTGGGAAGCCGGGTGGGAAACGGGGCTGGAAGGCGGGTCAGGACTTGGGATTGTACCCAGGAGCCCCAGATGCCAGTGAGGAACTCAGAGCAGAGGCCCTCATCTCTCTGATGTGTTAGGGGGAAGAGCAGAGTCAGCAAGTGAGGGGAGAGACCGTCAGCTTCTGGGTGTGGACCGTGCTGTGTGTGGCGCCCACAGTCTGCTGGACGCAGCGGTGGAATGAGAACTTCGGGGTTACACCAGGCTTGAGCCTGAGCACCTGGAGGGGTGGAAACTCCTATTGAAATGTGGACATCTGGGGAGGAGGGGCCCTGTGTGCACAGGCTGAGCTGGACTTGGCTCTCTGATGGTCAAGGGGGACTGTCAAGTGCGTGGCTGGACACCAGCGGGTGGAGTTCCATAGACAAGGGTGAAGACTGGTGTCTGGGGTGAAGGCAGGCTATCACGGGTGCCAGGAATTCTACCCGAGGGGCAGGACTGGTGCTGCATCAATGCAGGAGCTGAAGAAGGGGCGACCGGGGCCTGGGGAGGAGACCAGAGGCCCAGGTGTGGAGGACGGTGAGCTCCAGGGCGGACCGAGCTGAGGAAGAGCCCTGCCGAGTCTGGCCCGCGGGGCTCTCGGTGACTTTGACAACAGTGTGGGTTGGGGTGAGGCTTCAGTGGAGCCTGGGAGAGGCCACCAGTGCCTGAGTCCCCGCGACCTGCTGTCAAGGGAGCTGAGGGGGCAAAGGGCCAGGGAGGGTTGTTTGGGTCTATTTTAATTTTTCATTGCAATGAAATATGTAAAACATGAAGTTGGCCACCTGAAACATTTCTGGGTTCAGCGGCATTGGGTGCGTTAACCACGTCGTGCGTTCATTGCCACCATCTGTCTGCAGGATCCTCTCGTCTTCCTAAACTAGACCTGTCCCCGCTAAACAGCTCCCTATCCCGCCCAGCCCCTGGCACCAGCCATTCTACCTTCTACCCCTGGATTCTGACGACCCCCGAAACCTCGAAGCAGGAATGGAATCACACAGAATTCGTTCTTCTGTGACTGGCTCATTTCGCTTAGCATAATGCCCTCAAGGTTCATCCATGTTTTAGCGAGACAGGATTTCCTTCCTTTTCACGTCTGAGTAATATTCCGTGGTGTGTCTAGACCATATTTGTTTATCTGTTCACCCGCTGATGGGCCCTTGGGCTGCTTCCCTCTTTGGGCTTCTGTGAATATCCTGCGACGAATGCGGGTGTCTGGCGCTTGCTGGATGACGGACTGATGCAGGAGGGGCCTGGGGATAAGCCCAGCGCTGGCGGGCGACAGGCAGATGTGCAGGGGAGTTGGTGACACACTCTGCGGCTGCCCTGGGCTAGGAAGGGAGGGCATGGGTAAGTGGTTGGGGGAACACGAAGCAGGGAAACGTGGGCCCACGCAGGGGGGTGCCGAGGCCCGAGGGGGGGGCCAGCTGCGTGCCAGGCCTCCACCAGGGGACCTGAACGGCTGGGCTGAGACCTTTTCCCTGAAGCTAAGCAGGCCTTGAGCAGTGGATGACCTGAGGCAGCAGCTTGGTGCCAGGCTCAGCTCCAGCCAGCCCCGGCCCTGACAAGGTGGGGTAGGAAAAAGGCCAGTTTGGGCCCAACAACTGGGGGCGGGGGGTAGCCCAAATCTTTCCAGCTTCCCTCCTCATTGACTCAGGGGTCCAGGAGTCATCTGAACCCCTGGCAGACTCTTCCCATCCCCTCCCCTTGCCTGATAGCCCTTTAGGCCCCACCGAGGTCACACTGCAGTGCCACCCAGCATGTGTGTGGGTGAGAGGACAGGAGTCACACCTGAACTCGGGCCCAGGACACCGTCCTCAGCCTGAGGCCCCGCCCCGGGTGGCACAGGATGGTGGGGACAGAGTCCTGGGGCCCGAGCTCCCAGCTCCCCTGGAGCCTCTCCTCCCCCACCCCAACCACGCCCCCTAGGGACAGGGTCAGGGTCAGCAGTTGGTCCAACCAGGTGTGGAAGGAGCCACCCACACACTCCCTCTAGAAGGCAAGGCTGCCCCGAGACTGGGGTTGGCTAGCTCCCTGGGGTCTGCCCCTTTCCTCAGACTGCCAACTAGGCAGAGATAAGGCCTAGAAGTTCAAAGGCCGGAGCAGGAGGCAGCAGGGAGGGGCAGGGCCGGGAGCCACAGTTCTCCCCCTCTCCCTGAGCCTAGTGACCCCTTCCTGCTTCCTGCTGCCCTCAGGGCCCAGGAGCCCCTCACTGGCCGGTGAGCTGGGGGGTATGGGCAGGGCGCCCAGCCTCCTCTTTGCTCTTGTTTGTGTGGGGCTTTGGCCATTTCCTGGGGAGTTTCCCCTGGAGGGTTTGGTGAGGGGCACATGACTCAGCCAGCACCTTATCTCAATTCCCTCGGATTCCAGCCCCCGCAAGAATTTCAGCACAGAATTCCATCGCAGCTCAGGACCCCACGCCCAGGGAGGCCCTCGAAGGCTCTGGGGTGTCTAAGTTGCCTGAGCCAGGGGGCTGGGGGGGCCCTGCTGGGGATGCTGCAGGGAGGGGAGTGGGGCGGGGCCGTGTGGGGGCTTTCAGGTGGGATGTGGGGACCGGGCCTGTAGTGGTGTCTTGGAACCTCTGCGCCAGGCCCCCTTGGCTTGGGGGCAGCTCTCAGAGAGGGCCCCGGGAAGCAACACCCACACTGAAACGGAGTTCCCCTAAAACCGAGTTCCTCTGCCAAGTTCCTCCTCAGCCTCTCTATGCAAACCTTGTTCCCTGTCTTGTCTGACACCTGTTCCCCTCAAGACTGAGGAGTACCAAAAAAAGGGGGGGGGATTGAAACTGAGCAGGACCCTGGGGGGCCTCCTGAGTACAAATCCTTCCCTCGTCCCCCGTTTCTTGTTTGTAGGAAACGGGCTTTATTCAGCCCCCTAAGACCTTCCCTGAGTTCCAAAGGGCAGGTTCAAACCTTTGCTAATCAGGGAAGGGAGGGGATGCAGAAACAAAGGAGGGGCAGTCAAGAAACTACAGCCTTGGGGCAAGGTCCTGGCTCCCCTTGGAGCTCTCCTGCCAGAACTAAGGCCCCCACCCAGGTGGAAGATGGCGACTACCAGCTGGGACCCCAGAGCACCGCCGAGAAAGTCACATGCCCTGCTGCCCTCACCCCAAATTTTGCCTATTAAAGGCTCCCCAGAAACCATCGGGGAGTACAGGGTTTTTAAACACGAGCCACCCGTTCTCCTTGCTCGGCCCCCCAGTAAACCCGTCTCTGCTCCAGACTCCGACGTTTCGGTTTGTTTGGCCTCACTGTGTGTCGGGCACACAGACTTGCATTCGGTAACAAGATCCTTGCGGGAGCAGAGGGGGTGGCCGGGGGCCACAGCTCAGTGGGCCGCCCAGTCCAGCCCGGGCTCGCCCCCCGGGGGCAGCAGCACCTCGCTCGCTCGCTCGCTCGCTCGCTCGGGGAGGACCTGGAATGGTTAACCTGCGACACCTCCAGCAGCCAATCACAGGGCCCCGCAGGAAATGCCTGGAGAGCCTCGCCGGGGCGGGCGGGTCCCAGCCCAGCCCAGAGTCTGGCACCAGGCAGCCCACCCAGGCGACCATGGCCTCCCTGGAACTCAGAGCACCCGGGGGCCGCAGCTTGGCTGGCCCGGCCGGGCCCAAGCCAGGGCTGCTGCTGGCCTTGCTGGCTGTGCTGGCGTTGACCGGGACGGCGACCCCACCTGCCCGTCTACTGATCCTGCTGTCCTCAGGCCGGGGTGTTCTGGATCGCAAGGCGCTGGGCAGCCTGTTAAATACACTAGCGGTCCGTGTGCATTGCGCCGACGGGCCGTGTGGAAAGGTAACGGCCCCACCCGACGGGTCCCCCGGCCCCAGCCCCAGCCCGCCGCTCCACCCCGAGGGCCGGCGGGCAAGGGCTCGGGCAAACTCCAGGAGGCGGGCCGAGTGCAGTGGCCTGGCGCTCGGGCACTGCCTGCAGGCCCGAGCCCACCTTCCCCGACTCCGCATTCAGACCCACCTGCCCTCCCTGTTGGTGGGACGGTGGCGTGTAGGGACCCGCGGCTCTGGGACCCCAGGGCTGCCCCACCCCCACCCCATCAGCCCCCAGGCCAGCAAAGTGGCAGTGGTTCCAGGAAGAAACCACCCTGAGGTGGCGGGACCCCTGTGTGTACGTGTGTGTGTACGTGTGTGTGTGGGGGGGGTGCGCGTATGCGTGTGTGTATGTATGCGCACGCGCCGTCCTGTCATTGGGGGGGGATGGTGGGGAGAGATGGTGGGGAGAGCACGTGAGTGAGCAGGTGATGGAGGGGTGTCGCTGTGAGAGGGACGGAGAGGATGGTGGTCCCTGTGTGAGGCCCCCGCAGGGAAGGGGGCGGCTCCTGGGCCACAGATACCTGGCCCCCGCCCACCTGTCTCTGCCCACAGTGCCTGTCTGTGGAAGACGCCCTGGCCCTGGGCAGGCCTGAGAAGCCAGGGCTCCACTCCGCTCAGGCCCTGGAGCCCAGGCACATCGCCCGCCTCAGCGCTGCCGCCGCCCTCTACCTCAGCAACCCGGAGGGCACCTGTGCGGATGTCCGGGCTGGCCGCTGGGCCTCCCGCGCCGACCAGCTCCTGGCCCTGCTCGAGAGCCCTGAGGCCCTGACCCCAGGCTTGACCAGGCTGCTGCAGAAGATTGAGGCCCAGGCCGCTGGCCGGCCCACTTCTGCGGAGGTGGGGGCCCGGGCGGGCTGGCCAGGGGTGGTGGGTGAAGAGGAGCCAGGAGGGATTGGGGGGAGGGGGACCCCTTAGGGGGTTGGGCCTCAACGCCTTTCTGGGCACTTGGGGGAGTCTGGGCTGGGGGAATCACAAATGGACGCTCCCCACTGAGTAGGGCAGGGCTGCAGGAGCCCCAGGAGGGGCCCTGACCCTGGACAGGGTCTGAGAAAGCTCCCGGGGCTACAGGGAGGAGCCCTGGGGGGAAGGTGGGGGCCTGGACCCACTGGGCCAGGAAGGGGGAGGCCTGTGGTACCAGGGAGGGGCCCCAAGCAGGGGAGGGGCCCAGCCCAGGTCTGAGGTGAACAAGAAGAAGTGGTGCTCCCAGGAAGCTGCTCCAGAGTCACTGGAGTCCAGGGGGCACCAGGGGCAGTGGCAGAGCTAGAGGCCAGGAAGTCCACACTGCCAGTGAGACTGAGGTCCAGCTCCTCCCCAGGCCTGTGTAGACCTGCCTCAGCTGTTGGAGGAAGCAGCGGGGGTGGGGTCTCCCGGCAGCCCCGGCCCAGTCCTGGCTGCCCTGCTGGACCACGTCAGGAGCGGGTCCTGCTTCCGAGCCCTGCCGACCCCTCAGTACTTCGTGGATTTCGTGTTCCGGCAGCACAGCAGCGAGAACCCCAACATCACACTGGCTGGTGAGGCCTGAGCTGGGCCACTGGGCAGGGAGTGCCCTGAACCCCAGCATCGGTGCCCCTGGGGAGTGCAGGGCTGGAGCCCACACAAACTTTGTCACTCTGTCCTCCCTGCCAGAGCTGGAGGCCTTGATGCAGCGCCTGGGGGTGGGCGGAGAGACCGAGACCCATGGTGACCACAGTGACCACGGTCATCGGGGAGAGGGGGCCAACCGCCAGGGCCCTGTGCCCCCTGCCACCCCCAACAGCAGCTCCAGCATGTGGGACACAGTGAGCAGTCCATGCGCCCTAGTCTTGGAGAGAGGTGGGGTCCCACCAGTCTGCTCAGGTCCCTGACCCCCAGGCCTGTCACCCCCCCAGGTATGCCTGAGTGCTGGAGATGTGATGGCTGTGTATGGGCTGTCTGAGCAGGCTGGGGTGACACCGGAGGCCTGGGCCCAGCTGAGCCCTGCCCTGCTCCAGCAGCAACTGAGTGGGGCCTGCAGCCCCCAGCCTGAGCAGCCCACCCAGGACCAGCTCAGTCAGGTGCAGAGTGAGTGCCCACCTCCCCAGCTGTGCCTGGCTGTGCCCAGGGGCCTGGCAGCATGGAGGAGGAACCGAAAAGGGAGGAGGAAGTGGCCGCTGGGTTTGGGAGGGGCGGGGAGAGCTGGGCCAGGGCTGGCGTAGAGGGGTAGCAGGGAATATGGGGGCCTGAAAGGGAAGAGGATGGGGTTTCGAGGCCGGAGGGCTAGCAGGAGCGGCCCTGGCGGATCTTGCTCGCTCCTGGACCCCACCTGGACACCCTTCCCTGGGAAGCGGGGGCTGGGGGGCTGAGGCTGTGTCCCCGCCCAGGGTACCTATACGGCTCGCTGGCTACACTGCTCATCTGCCTCAGCTCCGTCTTCGGGCTCTTGCTGCTCACCTGCACCAAATGCAGCACTGCTACCCACTACATCATCCAGACCTTCCTGAGCATGGCTGTGGGCGCGCTCACAGGCGACGCCCTTCTGCACTTGATGCCTCAGGTTGGCCCCCAGCCCGCCAGGACCCTCCCTCCCCCACCAGGGACTCGCCTACCCAGAATTCCTTCCAGGCACACCCTCCTGGGACCCTTCCCTGACCCCTAACCCCTAGCTCCTTGTCTGGGGGGAGGAGGCCCTGGGGCAACTGGCCCAGCGCCCTCTGCCCCCCCAGGTGCTGGGGCTGCACTCGCATGATGGCGAAGGCCTTGGCTCGCAGCCCACCTGGCGCCTCCTAGCTGCGCTGGGTGGTCTCTATGCCTTCTTCCTGTTCGAGAGCCTCTTCAACCTCTTGCTGCCCCTGGACCCGGAGGTCAGGTGCATGGGGGCTGGACGCGGTGTGGGGAGGAGGGGGGGAGGCGTGGTGGACCCTGAGGCGCTGTCCCCGCAGGACCGAAAGGACGGGCCCTGCAGCCACGGCCACAGTCACGGCGGCCACAGCCATGGCGTGTCCCTGCAGCTAGCGCCGAGCGATCTCCGGCCTCCCAAGCAGCCCCACGAGGGCTCGCGCGCAGACCTGGTGAGCTGGCTCTTACCGGACGTCCCTACCCCACGCGGAGCCCTGTCTGCACTCCCAGCCCCCACTCCAAGGCTTCTGCCCCTGGCCTGAGCTGAGGACCTAGCTCCGCGAGCCCCTCCTCACCTCCCCGCCCAGAGGCTCATCTACGCGGACCGCATCCCCCCCCGCCCGCCCCACAGGTGGCGGAGGAGAGCCCCGAACTGCTGAGCCCGGAGCCCCGGAGACTGAGCCCAGGTGAGTCCTGAGGGAGGCCCCGGAAGCACTGGGTGCCAGGGGTTCGGTGCGCAGCACCGGCGCGGGGTGGGGGGCGGGGGCGAGGAGGTGCGAGGCAGATGCCCACCCACGCCGGCCGCGCCCGCAGAGCTGAGACTGCTGCCCTACATGATCACGCTGGGAGACGCCGTGCACAACTTCGCCGACGGTCTGGCCGTGGGCGCCGCCTTCTCCTCCTCCTGGAAGACGGGGCTGTCCACCTCGCTGGCCGTGTTCTGCCACGAGGTGCCGCACGAGCTGGGTGAGCCGCGAGGGGTTCCAGCGGGGCGGGGCCTGCCTGGGGTGCGGTTGGTTGGTTGGCGGGACAGTTGGGAGGGACTATCGGAGCGGGGCGAGGTCTGTCGGGGGTGGGCGGGGCTCTCGGCCTGACCCCGCCCCTCCCGCCCCAGGGGACTTCGCGGCCCTGCTGCACGCGGGGCTGTCGGTGCGCCTGGCGCTGCTGCTGAACTTGGCCTCGGGGCTCACGGCCTTCATCGGCCTCTACGTGGCGCTCGCGGTAGGCGTCGGCGAAGACGGCGAGACCTGGATCCTGGCGGTAGCCACTGGTCTCTTCCTCTACGTGGCGCTCTGCGACATGGTCAGTGCGGAGTGCGGGAGGGGACTGCAGTGGGCGGCAGCTGAGCAGGAGCTCTGAGCTGACTTCTGACCCAGGGCCCACCTCCTCCGCAGCTCCCGGCCATGCTGAACGTGCGGGACCGGCGGCCCTGGCTCCTCTTCCTGCTGCACAACGTGGGCCTGCTGGGCGGCTGGACCGTCCTGCTGCTGTTGTCGCTGTATGAGGATAATATCACACTCTGATAGCCTCTGCCCCAGTCTCAGCCCTTGACTCTGGCTCCTGGCCCTGCACTATCTCAGCCCCTTAGAAACCGCAGCCACCCGGAGAGCCCCAGTGCCCACCTTCAATAAAGATACTTGTGCTCGGAGCCCAGCCTGCTCACCTCGCTGGGAGGGAAGGGTCTCCCACCAAGAAAGGTCGACAGGTGGGGCAGTATCTCTCCCCATAGCAGTGCCTGGTGCCTGACGAGGAGCCAGTATAGCTGAGCTCAGGGACCTCCAAGTAGCCATCCTCAGTCCCCTCATCTGTAATGCATGGCAAGAGAAGCCAGAGAAATGGGCCAGGGTCTGAGGGCCGCAGGGAGGACCTGGGATCCAATCAGGAATCAAATTTGTTTGCTTGTAGCAGAAAAAACAAAACAAGCAGCAGCATTTACACAGGTGAGGGCTTGTTTCTCTCTCATGAAAAATGGGCCTGGAGATAATCAGACCAGGGTGTGTGGCAACCCTCCGTGAGGCCCGGGCCTCTACTGCTCTGCTCCACTGTCCTCGGCAGAAGTGTCCATCCTCAGAGTCCCCATGTGGTAGTTTCCTAGGGCTGTAGCACAGCCCACCACACACTGGGTGCCTTAGGACGTCCGAAATTTATTTTCTCCGAGTTCTGGAGGCAGAAGTCTGAAATCGAGGGGGCAGCAGGCTGTGCTCCTCTGAAGTCTCTAGGGAAGAATCTGTTATGTGAGCTTCTACTGGCTTCTTGTACTGGCAGCCCCATCACCCCTCCCACCCTCCAGCCTTGGACCATCCTCCAGCCCATCACTGTCCATTTCGAGCAGCTTTGAGCCACCACTTCCACTGACAGCCTCCCTAAATTTCCCATTGAAGAAGTGCGTCCACCAGGCAGGCCCACATCTGCTTTCCTGCTGGCAGCCCTACAACTTCCCAGTCCCTCCGCCCACCTTCTCCTCCTGTGTGACTGGAATGCAGCTGCACCCCACCCGCTGCTGCTCTCCCAGGACTGTGCTCCTTCAGTATCTCTGCCTCTTTCTGCACCGACCGCCTCTCTCCCACACACAAACTCTCATTCCTTTGTCAGGGCGCTTGCCACATGCCAGGCTCGAGTCTGAGGGCTCTGCGGCCACTGAGCTGTTTACCCATCACAGATGCCCTGCGCTGTGGGTGCCATGACTATGCCCATCTGACTTGGACGAGGAGAGTTAGTGTTCTGGCCACAACCCCACCTCTGCCCCTGCTCCCTCCTCTAGTACACCCTCAGCGTGGCTCTGGCTACAGTTTTTGTTATCTTTTTTTTTTTCCATGCTATCAGAACTTTATTAGGTGGAGTTTGGGCAAAAGAGAAAACCTCTGAAGCAGTCACCCACCTGGTTCAGGACGACCGGAATAGAGGAGCCTTTGCTTGGAGACATGCTTTCACTGAGACAAAAGCATATCTTTGATTTTTTAAAAGGAGAGCTGACAGGCTGAATATCTCTGAGTGTGAATTCAGATTATTTAAAAGTGGTCAGCCAGAGGAAGGCAGGTCTCTGGGGCTGACAGGCTGAATATCTCTGAGTGTGAATTCAGATTATTTTAAAATGGTCAGCCGGAGGAAGGCATGTCTCTGGGGTCAAGACCAGAACAGAAGCAGAAGTCCCTGCTCTGTATGGAGACAAACAGGTACCACTTTTATGTTGGGCAGGGGTGGGGGTGGGGCGGGGGCTATATCTCTGCTATTCCCAGATCAAGATTTGGAGGGAGGGAAACATGACAAATGACAAAAGGACCAGTTTCTCAAAAATCGAGGGATAGGGCATCCCTGGTGGCGCAGTGGTTGAGAGTCCACCTGCCGATGCAGGGGACACGGGTTCGTGCCCCGGTCCGGGAAGATCCCACGTGCCGCGGAGCGGCTGGGCTCGTGAGCCATGGCCGCTGAGCCTGCGCGTCTGGAGCCTGTGCTCTGCAACGGGAGAGGCCACAACAGTGAGAGGCCCGCGTACCGCAAAAAAAAAAAAAAAAAAAAAAAAAAAAAATCAAGGAATAAAGTAATCACACGAGGACGAAAACTCAAATAATGGTTTACAAGGGAGCGAGGTAAGTCGTGATTCTTCATTGGTACCTGACCCCAACACCCAAACTGCCTTAAACCAGCCTGCCAGGGGGCTATGTATTAATAGAAGGCCTGAAGGGAAAAGGGGAATAGGGGGCTTATTTTGCTACAGCAAGAAGGGGCTTGAGTGGGGAGAGTAGCAGCTGGCCCCCACTCCCCCAAGACTTCTATCACATCTACAAATACATATAAATACATTACATAAAATAGCAAGTCTGGGAGGCAGGCTCCCCACAAAGGCTCGGCTGACACAATTACACGTCGCAGGAATTCTAGGAAAGGGCGCGGGGCTCCTAGAGAAATGGGCTGCGGGTGTTGTCTCCTGCTCAGGGTAAGCTCTGCCCCAGCCTACCCCTCTTTTCAGGGTTCAGTTTTGTTATGACTTTTAAAGGGCTTTGCTGTGACTTAGGGGTCATACACCTGCCCAGGCATCCAAGTGACCCCTTTGTCCACCACTCAAGGGTCCAGATTTGAAGCCTTGTTGCTGAAATGAGCAAGTGAGCACATCTGGATGCAACATGAACACATATTCTATGCCATTTTCTCGGCTGTGACTATACTTTCTTGTTTTATTTCCTAAGATTCCGTTTCTTGGGACTTCCCTGGCGGTCCAGGGGTTAGGACTCCGCGCTCCCACTGCAGGGGGCCCGGGTTGATCCCTGGTCGGGGGACTAAGATCCCGCAAGCCGCGCGGGGGGGCCAAAAAAAATTCTGTTTCTAAATCCCTGACCTGTTCGCGGGTACCTAGGGCGAGTCCCTGCCAAGTGAGGAGAGGACTGCTTAGCTGTGCATGGTCCTGGCTCCAAGGCCCTTGAAGTGGGCAACTGTGCCAGGCCTCGGGAGGGAGCAGTGGGCAAGAGGCGCGAAAAGCGCCGTTCTGCGGGGAGGGGCTCGTAGAGGGGCCGGCGGGACCACCGGCAGCTACGCGACCGCCAGTGCCAGTCAGGGCCGTGCGTCGTGAGTACGCGTGTTTTGGAGGGGGTGGGGGGTCGCTCTGCGGGGGATCACTGAGCAGGGACGGGACACGGCATCTCCAGGAAGCTCTCCCTGGACTAGTCGGGCGTCCGCCACAGTAGCGGCACCTGCCGGGGCGTAATCTGGCGAGTGTTTATGTCCGGGGGTCCCTGCCCTCCCGGCCTCCACACTGCGAGGGCTCGTCTGGCTGAGCTGGGCTTCGGCACCCGGCAGGGCGCCTAAGACCTCGCCTCTTCCTGCGGGCGAGACCCTCAGCGGTGACCCCATTCTGAGGTCCTGGGGCGGGCAGGGCCCTGACCGGCGGCTCTGAGCCGCCTCAGCCCCCGTCCAGCTTCCAACCCGCTCCTGCGTTCGCCCGCAGTGGGACTCTGGATCTTGAGAGAGCTCGGTTTTCGGGGCTCCGGAGGCGGAGCCTCGAGGCCGCCCCAGACCACCAGGGGCCGCTGTGGCCCCCGCGGCAGCTGCGCCTTGGCGGCACTGCGCAAGCGCAGAAACACGGAACCTCGGCGCGCGGCTTCCGGGCCCTTCCGGACCGTGTTCGCTGCCGTACGGGTCCCCCGCCACCCGGCTCCAACTGCTAGGTGGTTGGCCGGCGGGCGGGCGGTCCTGGGGTCGTGCGCCGGCGGCCCGGCTCACCTTGTCGCCTTCCGGCCCTGTGCAGCCCGGGCTCGGCGCCATGTACGCCGTATACAAGCAGGCGCATCCGCCCACCGGCCTCGAGTTCTCGATGTATTGCAACTTTTTTAACAACAGCGAGCGCAACCTCGTGGTGGCCGGGACATCGCAGCTCTACGTGTACCGCCTCAACCGCGACGCCGAGGTAGGTAGGCCCGCTCCAGCCGCAGCGCCACGCGGGAGGGTTGCCGGTACAGACGGAGAGGCAGGCCAGACGGGCCCCGTGGTTGGTTGTGTCCAGAGCCTGTTCTCTTCGCTGCCACGTTCCTCCACCTCTTCCCACGCCTGGCGGGCTCAGAGGCCTGCCCTGCGCGTCTCATTTGCTCTTTCGTCTTTTTAGCAAATTACATGAACACCTGCTGTGTGCTAGGTGGTAGCGATGCAGTAGTGAACAAAACCTGCAAAAACTTGGGGCAGGAGGACACCCGCTGACCAAATGCACACGTGCGAACACACCTGTAGACACACTGCAGCCTGCAGAAGGGGCAGCTGAGGAAATGGAGGAGAGAATGAGTGATCAGAGGAGCCTGTTTTAGGCAGAGTAGGAGTTTGTTGGGGGAAGAACTTTCCTGGCAAAGAGAACAAGGCTGGGTGTAGGTGTGGGTCGGAGGTCGGTAAAGTGTGATGAACCCATCAGTAGAGGAGATACAGGGGTGCTTTGGTTGCCGGAGGTGTGAGGTTTGGTCCAGGGGGACTTCTTGCAGGAGGCGGCTTCTCATCTGTTCTTGAAGGGGGAGTAGGAGCCGGGAGTAAGAGCCAGGCGCAAGGATGGGGAGGGGGTAGGTTCCAGGCAGAAGGAAGGCCTGTGCGCAGGCCAGAAGTAATTGAGGGGGGGAGGGGGGGAGGGGTTGGACTGGGGTGCAGAGTGGAGGTGGGGTGGGAGGGGTTGTCATCTGCGGAGCAGCAGGTGGACAGGGCCAGAGGGCAGCCAGGAGGACGCCACCTTCCTGGGGACCTACCTCAGGACATGGGTGTTTGTTTTGTGTTAAACGTGTGTACTGTTGTACTATTTCACACGTGACAAAGCAAGTAAAATATACAAGGATGTGAGAGCTTTGCGACTGAATACGTGTCATTAAAAAATCTTAGTTTAAGCTTTTGCGATACAGCAGTTTTGAGGTCAGTACTTGGCTTTTGTCAAAATTTCAGTCAAAACTGAAAAAGAAATTTTGCAAATAAATATATATGGTTCCACACTGAACAGGAGGATCTTTGCTGTTACTAGATCTGAGACGGGTTTTCAGTCAACTTGCAGAGACAGGCTGGAAGTTTTTACATTGTTATGTGCTTTACAAACGGGTTCACAGCATCTTGGGAGGGGTCGGTGAGCGCTGCCTCAGAGCGCCGCCGCCGGGGTGGCGCTCTGGTTCTGGCTGGGGGGGCGGGCCACACGCTGCCAGCACGTCACATGCTGGAGGCGAAAGTGCCTGCGCCCCCCAGCAGGATGGGATGGAGCCAGGCGTGGCCTAAAGCTCCCCTCCTTGGAGGTGAGATTTGAGTGGGCCAGGAGGATGGTGTGGGGAGAAGAGCTTCCAGGCAGAGCCGAAGGTCCCAGGGCAGTAGGGGCCAGTGTTCCGGGACCAGCCCAGCGGCGGAGAGGGAGGGAGGAGTGAGCCGGTGAGAGCAGAGGGTCAGAGGGGTGACGGGCCGGGGGTGGGGCGTTGGCACCGCGGCCGTCTGGGCCATTGTGGGAACTGAGTGGTGACTTGAGGCAGATGGGGAGTTAAGGTTTGGGCAGAGGAGCGAGCTGACCAGACGGTGTCTCCCAGGGTCGCTGTGGCCGCTGTGCGGAGGAGCAGCGGGTGCTAGAGGTGGCAGGAAGCGCCTGGGTCAGGACGGAGGGATGTGGGGTGGGCAGGGGAGAGGAGCCCAGGACGATGCCGAGGCTCTTCAGGGTCGAGGCTTTGCCTGGGTCGGAATTTCGGTCTGAGCGCCTGCAGGGCACCTGCAGGGCAGAGTTGCGGCACCTGAGAAGGGAGAAGGCTGCAGGGAGGGCGTAGGGACTGGGGTCAGGAGCTCATTTTGGATATCGTAGGATTTACTTGTTGCTGCATCACAAGGTGCCCCAAAGCTCAGCAGCGTGAAGCAGCGGGCACTGCCTCACAGGGTCTCGGGGTGGGACGCTGGGAGCGGCCCCGACAGGGTCTCTTGGGCTGCAGTGAGACGTCGGCTGGGGTCGCCGTCCTCTGAAGGCCCCACTGGGGTTGTGTTTTCTGCTTTCTTTCGAGGCATCGGTTCCTCACCGTGTGGCCTCTCCACAGGGCTGCGCGCCACACACAGCCTCCCCGAGGACGACTCAGCCTGCCGGGCTGGAAGCCCCATGTCTCTTGTAACCTGATTTAGAAGTGGGCAGGGCCCCGTGGACCCCCAGCGCAGGGAGCCACTGGGGCCACCACAGGCACTTCGAGGTGCTCACTCCACAGCCGGAGTCGATGTCCAGGAAGGGTTGGGGTCTGCAGCCTGTGGGTGGTGTTTAGACGCGGTAGCAGCAGGTTGCGATCACCCCGAAGATGGCCCCTGGGGCGCCGCAGCATCAAGGGGTAGGACGAAGGGAAGAAGCCGTGGATGGGTCGGGAGCGGCTTGGTCAGGGAGGTGGCAGCCAAGCCAGAGTGTTCTGGCGGCCGAGGGAGGGCAGCGTTTGGGGACCTGATGCTGGCTCCCATGTTTCTGAGCCTCAGGTGGGTCCTGAGGCCTGGAGGCCCCTGGTGACCCCGACGAGGAAGTCTGGTGGCAGGCAGGGGTGCGGGCCAGTCAGGCCAAGAGCCTGGTACAGGAGGAGGGTCAGTACCAGTGGACAGAGACAGCTCCCTGGGAGAGGTTTGCGCAAAGGGAAGAGAAGAAATGGAGCAGAAACTGGTAGGAAGAGCAGGACGTTTTAAGGGGAGTGAGACAGCACATTTTTCTCTGAAGGGAAGGAGCTGCCTGTGCAGGGCCCCCCGCACAGCCCACCAAGATCCAGGGGAGCTCGCCCGCCTCTGAAGGGCTGTAAACGATTCCAAGAAGATCCTTGACAGACTAGATGCGGCTGCAAAGCCTGAGTCAGACACTTGCTCCCGGCCCTTCATAGGAAAGTTTGCCTACTCTTACACCAGAGAGAGGAGTGTGTGGGAGCCGGAGATGCAGTGCGGGCTGGGTGGAGTCCTCGGGGGGGTGAGCGTGTTGGGGGTCAGCCTAGTCACTGCTGCGGGACAGCCCGCCCTGGAGCTTCAGACAGCGCTGTCGCCAGGGTGGCACACCTGTGGGCGGCCGGGAGCTTGGGTGGCACAGCAGGGACCGTGGGGACGCCTGGCCTCTGCTCTGTGAGCTCTGGGTCTTGTCTGGGTGACTTGAAGGGCACGTCTCTCCCCTTTCTCTCCACGTGGCTGGCTTGGTTTTCGTGGCAGGCGGCCTTGAGGTAGTTGAGCTGCTTTCGTGGCCAGGGCCAGACCCTGGGGGCGCAGCATCCCTTTTGTCACTGACGGCCCTTCAGAGCACCACCCCCAGCCCGGATTCAAGAGGGGGTGGGAAGCCCCCTCTGGAGGCTGTCTTCCGTCTGCTCCAAGGAATCAAGTGCGAGTGCAGGGGCTGCCGTGGTGACAGGAGGGAAGGAGAGAGTGGGGAGCAGATGGTGGGGGTGGGGCGTGTGCCTGGTCCCTCAGTCCTGGGGGAAGCAGACCCCAGGCAGCTGCGGGAGCAGCAGGTCTCGCTGCTTTGCAGGGCCGGGCAGCTGTGACCTTTGGGAGGAAAGAAAGTGGATAGCACTTCCTTGAAATTAAGCACGGTCTCGAGTAAATAGAAAATGTATCATGGATGGGAAGTCTCGATATTGTAGAGATGTCATACCCTCTTCAGATGAATCCAAAAACCATGTCCTTTTCCTCAAAGTTGCCATAAGCTTTCTTGTAAGATTTCATAATCTTGATTCTGAGATTTACATGGAAGAGTCAAATCAAGAATGCGTAATTTTGTTTATTTTTAAGAATTTCTAAAAAAATTAATTTATATTTTATTTATTTATTTTTGGCCGTGTCGGGTCTTTGTTGCTGTGCGCGGGCTTTCTCTGGTTGCGGCGAGCCGGGGCTACTCTTTGTTGCATGCGCGGGCTTCTCATTGCGGTGGCTTCTCTTGTGGTGCACGGGCTCTAGGCACGCAGGCTCTGTAGTTGTGGCGCACGGGCTCTAGAGCGCAGGCTCTGTAGTTGTGGCGCACGGTCTTAGTTGCTCCGCGGCATGTGGGATCTTCCCGGCCCAGGGCTCGACCCTGTGTCCCCTGCACTGGCAGGCGGACTCCCAACCACTGCGCCTCCAGGGAAGCCTGCATTATTTTCTAATTAGCTGATACCTTTGAGGCCGCAACAGGTCTCTGTGGTGTATTACAGTTTGGCTCCACTGAGCTTCCCCAAACAATACGGAGTCCTTGTAACCCTTTATCCTCTTGACCCCCACGCTTTGTTCTGTCGTCACAGGTTTTGCCCCTGCGTAGGTTAGAAGCTCTGCAGAACATTATTGCTGTCGTTAGCACTTCGGTTTTACATAATTTCAGACCCAGAAAAGTTGCAAAAGCACAAAGATTTCCTGCGTGCACTCACCCAGGGTCCCAAAGGTGAACATTGTGCCGTATCTCTGTCTTTTTTTCCTGGACCTGGAGGATAAGTTGCAGGCAGGGACCCCTTGGCTGTTAGAGGTCAGCATGTCACGTGTGTTCAGACAATACCAAAGTCTCTGCAGAACCACAGGCCAGTGGTCGGAACCGGGATGCCGGTGCTGGTGTGGTTCAGGCCTGGTCACACCTGGCCAGCGCGTCCTGTGGTGCTCCTTGGTACAGTCCCTGGGTGCTGCCGCAGGTGGCTCGGTGGGGTGAGCAGCCCGCCAGCTCTCCCACTGGGATGTTGGGACTTTGAGACGGTAAATGCCGTCTTACTGCTCAGACCTTCCTCTTCCAGTTTCAGCAGCAGTGATTGTGTTTGTCAGCGTCCATGGTGACGGTGACGCGACTGTGGTGCTTTTCCTGACCCCACCCTCTCTGCTACCTTCTTGGTGGGCTCTCCTTTCTCCCTGTATTCATTCCTTTCTTTATAACACCACCGGCTCATGGATTCTTATTCTATTCAGTAGGTTGTAGCCTTTTTTTATCCTCTGGGGTCTTCAGCCTGAAGACCTTCCGTTAGCAATTCTTGAAGAGTTTCTGCTGTCAGTGAACTTGTTCCACTTTTGTTTGTCTGCAAATGTTTTTATTTCAACTTCCCTTTTTTTTTTTTTTTTTTTGCGGTACGCGGGCCTCTCCCTGTTGTGGCCTCTCCCGTTCCGGAGCACAGGCTCCGGACACGCAGGCTCAGCGGCCATGGCTCACGGGCCCAGCTGCTCCGCGGCATGTGGGATCTTCCCGGACCGGGGCACGAACCCGTGTCCCCTGCATCGGCAGGTGGACTCTCAACCACTGCGCCACCAGGGAAGCCCTCAACTTCCCTTTTGAGGGATATTTTCATTGGGTTTAGAATTCTAGGTTGACTTTTTTCTTTCATCACATTAAAGCACTGGCTTCTGTAGTTTCTGTTGAAAATCAGTTTGTTTTTTAAAATGTTTATTTATTTTGGCTGCACCGGGCCTTACTCGCGGCACGTGGGGTCTTCGTTGCGGCATGCGGGCTTTTTAGTTGTGGCACGCGTGTGGGATCTTAGTTCCCCGACCAGGGATCGAACCAGGGCCCCCTGCATTGGGAGTGTGGGGTCTTAACCACTGGACCACCAGGGAAGTCCCTGAATATGAGTTTGTATGAAGGTGTTGTCTCTTTCTGCCTCTGACCACTGTTACGATACTTGTCTTTGTCTTTGGTTTCCTGTCCTTCAACTGCAACGTGCTTTGCATTTACCCTTTGCTTCGGGACTCGCTGGCTGGCCTTGAATCTGTAGGCCGATGCTTCTTAGCGGAATACTTTTGGTCATTTCTTCAGTTATGGGTTCTGTCCTTTTCCTTCCTCCGTGCTTCTGTGTTGCCAGTGGTGCGTTAGGCCATTTGAGTATGTCCCTATGTCTCTTACAATGGATTTACGTTTTTTTTTTTTTTTTTTTTTTTGCGGTACGCGGGCCTCTCACTGTTGTGGCCTCTCCCGTTGCGGAGCACAGGCTCCGGACGCGCAGGCCGAGCGGCCATGGCTCACGGGCCTAGCTGCTCCGCGGCATGTGGGATCCTTCCAGACCGGGGCATGAACCCGCGTCCCCTGCATCGGCAGGCGGACTCTCAACCACTGCGCCACCAGGGAAGCCCTGGATTTACGTTTTTACTCCGTGTCTTGCGTCTGTACAGAATCGCAGTTGGTCTCTGGGTCTTGACCTCGTGTCTGGCGAGGGGAGAGGCTGTCCAGGCCCAGTCCTCATTTCACATTGTAGTTCACGTGCGACACTTGTTATAGATTTACTGTGGATGACCTTTATTTGATTACGGAAGTTGTATTCTTGGGTTAGTAAGAATTTCTATCGTGAATGGCTCTAAATTTTATCAAATGCTTTTCATATCCATTGAAAACAATACATGATTTTTTCCTTAATTTTGAGACTTTGGTAGATTGTAGCAATGGGCATTCTTGTGGTAAACGGACTTTGCATGCTTGGAATAGCAACTTGGTTGTGGTGTAGTATCCTTTCACATGTCGCCAGGCTCACTTGGAGACACCCTCCTGCCCTGGGGAAGGTAGTCGGTAGGACACAGATGGGGCGAGGGCCATAGCCCTGTGTTGGGGTCACCGTCACGCCCAGTTCGGGGTGCGCCCGGCATGTCAGCAGAGCCGGCGTTCCTTCTTCATAGCAATCACGAGTCATTGGCAGCTGGTGGCAGCCATGGCTGGGCCCAGGGTGAGTCTGGGGTGGGTTGGGGGTGCACAGAGAGTGCTGTCCATCCTTTGACCCTGAGCGTCCCGTGTCGGGACGGCTGCTGGGGAAGCTGGGTGGGGAGCTTCCTGAGGAGGAGCCCTGGGGCGGGCTGGGGACCCCAGATGCCAGTGTGAGTCTGTGGGCACGGCCGTATCCAGCAGTGTCTGGTCGCACGCTCCACTGTGGCGAGCCCCGTGGGGCTCCTGGCTGCAGGGCCGGCCTTGGGTGGTCTTCTCCTGTCCCTCCATGAGGTGGGCCCCTCACTGTCCTCCCTCCTTCTCCCTCCTACAGGTGCCGACCAAGAATGACAGGAGCGCAGGTGAGTGAGCGCAGGGTGGCTGCCTGGCCACGCACCTGGGGGTTGGCGGCTGGGGCACGCGGCCCAGATCCCTACCCACTGGCTCTCCGCAGAGGGGAAGGCCCACCGGGAGCACCGGGAAAAGCTGGAGCTGGTGGCTTCCTTCTCTTTCTTCGGCAACGTCATGTCCATGGCCAGCGTGCAGCTGGCGGGCGCCAAGAGGGATGCCCTGCTCCTGAGCTTCAAGGATGCCAAGGTGGGAGTAGGAAGCGGGGGGCGGGGGGGGCAGTGGGGGCGGGAGCCGGGGGGGCTGCGGTGGGCAGGCCCGGTTCTGACCTGCCGCCCCCAGCTGTCGGTAGTGGAGTACGACCCGGGCACCCACGATCTCAAGACCCTGTCTCTGCACTACTTTGAGGAGCCTGAGCTGCGGGTAGGCCTAGCCCCGCCCCACCCCTGCCCCGCCCCACCCCCTGCCTCGCCCCGCCCCCTGGCTCCCCGCGGCGTCCCCTGCCAGGGCCTGCCTGATGCCCCTCCCCTGCAGGACGGCTTTGTGCAGAACGTGCACACGCCGCGGGTGCGCGTGGACCCCGACGGGCGCTGCGCGGCCATGCTCATCTACGGCACGCGGCTGGTGGTCCTTCCCTTCCGCAGGGAGAGCCTGGCCGAGGAGCACGAGGGGCTCGTGGGTGAGGGGTGAGTGCCCGGGCAGGGGAGGCAAGGCGCTGCCGAGCCGGGGTTCCCTCCCCGTACCCCTCCCCGGCTGAAGCCCTTTGCCCCCAGGCAGAGGTCCAGCTTCCTGCCCAGCTACATCATTGACGTGAGGGCCCTGGACGAGAAGCTTCTCAACATTGTCGACCTGCAGTTCCTGCACGGCTACTACGAGCCCACCCTGCTCATCCTGTTTGAGCCCAACCAGACCTGGCCTGGGTGAGGTCCTGCGCTGCTGTGGCCATGGCTGTGGCCCTGACCCGGGGAGAGGCCCGCCCCAGGGGAGGGAGGGAGGGAGGAGCCGGGCGAGTCTCTGTGGGGCGGGACTGGGGACTGACGCGCTGTCGTGGTCCCAGGCGGGTGGCTGTGCGGCAGGACACGTGCTCCATCGTGGCCATTTCGCTGAACATCACGCAGAAGGTCCACCCTGTCATCTGGTCCCTCACCAGCCTGCCTTTTGACTGCACCCAGGCCCTTGCCGTGCCCAAGCCCATAGGTGAGGTGGGGCTGCTTGGAGGGGGTGGGTATGGAGAGCGCTGGGCCCCACCCACCAGCGTGTCCACCTCCAGGCGGGGTGGTGGTCTTTGCTGTCAACTCGCTGCTGTACCTGAACCAGAGCGTCCCCCCCTACGGCGTGGCCCTCAACAGCCTCACCACCGGCACCACTGCCTTCCCCCTGCGTGAGTGTCGGGGTGCCGGGGCCGAGGGGTGTGGGGGGGAGGGGCGGGAGGCTGCTGGGTCTGGCTGACTCCCCACCACAGGCACCCAGGAGGGCGTGCGGATCACCCTGGACTGTGCCCAGGCAGCCTTCATCTCCTACGACAAGATGGTCATCTCCCTCAAGGGCGGCGAGATGTGAGTCTCCCACTCCAGGGAGCCCCGTCCTCTCTGGCGGGTGGTGTGGGTCCCCCACGCCAGCTCAGCGTGTCCCTCCCGGCAGCTACGTGCTGACGCTTATCACGGACGGCATGCGCAGCGTCCGCGCCTTCCACTTCGACAAGGCCGCCGCCAGCGTCCTCACCACTAGTGTGAGTGGGGTCTTGGGGGGGCGGCCCCGGGTCCGGACTGGGCCCCGCCCTCACCCCCGTCCTGCCTTCAGATGGTCACCATGGAGTCCGGATACCTGTTCCTTGGCTCTCGCCTGGGCAACTCCCTGCTCCTCAAGTACACGGAAAAGCTGCAGGAGCCCCCGGCCGGCACCGCCCGGGAGGTTGCCGACAAGGTGGGTGCGGGGACTGTGGGGACGCTGCCCTCCCATGCGGGGCGGCCTCGGGGGCTGCTCACCACCCCACCTGCCTCACAGGAGGAGCCGCCCTCCAAGAAGAAGCGCGTGGACGCCACAGCGGGCTGGTCAGGTGAGGGCTGTGAGGTGAGGGCCGAGGGCGGGGGCTGGACTGGGCAGCCAGGTGGGCTCAGGTGGCCTTTCCACATGCTGTAGGGGGCAAGTCAGTGCCGCAGGACGAGGTGGACGAGATTGAGGTGTACGGCAGCGAGGCCCAGTCAGGCACACAGCTGGCCACTTACTCCTTTGAGGTGAGCCTGGGCATAGAGGGGTCACCGCCTGCCGGCCCGCCTGCCCCGCCTGCCCGCCTGACCACTGCTGTGCCCGCAGGTGTGTGACAGCATCCTCAACATCGGACCCTGTGCCAACGCCGCCATGGGCGAGCCCGCCTTCCTTTCTGAAGAGGTGCCCGCTCGGGGGCGAGGTGGTGGGGGGCAGGCTGCGCAGCAGGGAGCTGCCGTCCTCACCCCCCTGCCCGCCATCCAGTTTCAGAACAGTCCCGAGCCAGACCTGGAGATCGTGGTGTGCTCCGGCTACGGGAAGAACGGGGCCCTGTCGGTGCTGCAGGTGTGTGGGGGGCAGGGGTGGCGCCTCCTGGCGGGCCCGGGTGCGCTTGCCGACACCCCTCGTGTCCTTCCAGAAGAGCATCCGGCCCCAGGTGGTGACAACCTTTGAGCTTCCTGGCTGCTATGACATGTGGACAGTCATCGCTCCTGTGCGGAAGGAGCAGGTAGGTGCGCCCCAGGTTGGCGAGGCCTGGGCGGTGCGGGGGCCCAGAGCTGCCGCCCACCTGGCCCGTGTGTGGGTGGCCCAGAGGCCGCCGGTCCCAGCACTGGCTCTGCCAATCTGCAGCTCAGGCGGGCTTGGCCACGGGCTTGCTCTGGCTCGGCGCTCCGGGCACCTGGGGCTGGGCGGTGGGATTCCTGCTCTCCGTCTGCCTTCACAGGAGGAGAGCACCAAGGGGGAGGGGGCGGAGCAGGAGCCCAGCGCCCCCGAAGCAGATGACGATGGGCGGAGACACGGGTTCCTTATCCTGAGCCGGGAAGACTCCACCATGGTGATGGGGCCCGCCCGGCAGCCTGGGGCGGGGGGGCCGCTGGTGGGGGCTGCACCTCACCCACCATCACCCACCGTCACCCACAGATCCTACAGACGGGGCAGGAGATCATGGAGCTGGACACCAGCGGCTTTGCCACGCAGGGCCCCACAGTCTTTGCTGGCAACATCGGGGACAATCGCTACATCGTGCAAGTGTCGCCACTCGGCATCCGCCTGTTGGAAGGAGGTGGGCCGGGCCACACGGGCAGGCAGGATGGGGTCCAGGGCTAGTGCGTGCCGACTGCCCTTTGCTGACCAGCCTGTGTCCGCAGTGAACCAGCTGCACTTCATCCCCGTGGACCTGGGCTCCCCCATCGTGCAGTGCGCCGTGGCCGACCCCTACGTGGTCATCATGAGTGCCGAGGGCCACGTCACCATGTTCCTGCTCAAGAGTGACTCGTACGGGGGCCGCCACCACCGCCTGGCGCTGCACAAGCCCCCGCTGCACCACGTAGGCTCCCTCCTCCGTCCCTGGGGCCGGCTGACCCCCTGCCCCCCCCCCCACTGAGCCCCCCTATCCCCGCAGCAGTCCAAGGTGATTACGCTCTGCGTGTACCGGGACGTCAGCGGCCTGTTCACCACCGAGAGCCGCCTGGGCGGGGCCCGCGACGAGCTGGGCGGCCGCAGCGGCTCAGAGGCCGAGTGCCAGGGCTCAGAGACCAGGTGTGTGTGGGGCTGGGCTGCAGGCTGGGGCCGGGGTCCCTGGGGCAGGCTGCCCGTGACTGACGTGTCTGCTGGCCCCCAGCCCCACGGTGGATGACGAGGAGGAGATGCTTTACGGAGACTCGGGCTCCCTCTTCAGCCCCAGCAAGGAGGAGGCCCGCAGGAGCAGCCAGCCCCCCGCCGACCGGGACCCCACCCCCTTCCGGGCTGAGCCCACCCACTGGTGCCTGCTGGTGCGGGAGAACGGAACCATGGAGGTGCGTGGCGCCCCGTGTCCAGCGTGGCCCCCGTCCCCCGCTCGTGCCCCGCCCCGCCCAGCTAATTGCTGCTGTCCCCGCAGATCTACCAGCTCCCCGACTGGCGGCTGGTGTTCCTGGTGAAGAACTTCCCTGTGGGGCAGCGGGTCCTGGTGGACAGCTCCTTTGGTCAGCCCACCACCCAGGGTGAGGCCCGGAAGGAGGAGGCCACGCGCCAGGGCGAGCTGCCCCTCGTCAAGGAGGTGCTGCTGGTGGCGCTGGGGAGCCGCCAGCGCAGGCCCTACTTGCTGGTGAGTGTGGCCCCGCCCGCCCCCGGGCTCTGCGCAGCCCCCGCCCCTGACGACCCGCCCGCCCCCAGGTGCACGTGGACCAGGAGCTGCTCGTGTACGAGGCCTTCCCCCACGACTCACAGCTCGGCCAGGGGAACCTCAAAGTTCGCTTCAAGAAGGTGCAGCGTCTGGGCTCTGCTGGGTGTGGGGAGGGTGTGGAGCAGGGGTGCGGGGAGGACGTGGCCCTCACGGCCGCGGCGCCCCCCCAGGTCCCGCACAGCATCAACTTCCGAGAGAAGAAGCCAAAGCCGTCCAAGAAGAAGGCCGAAGGCGGCAGCGCTGAGGAGGGTGCCGGGGCCCGAGGCCGTGTGGCGCGGTTCCGCTACTTTGAGGACATTTACGGCTACTCGGGGGTAGGCTGGCGGCTCCAGGGGAGCCTGGGCTGCGGCCGACAGGGCTCCGGCCCCAGCAGCCTCCTCACACTGCCTGCCCCCAGGTGTTCATCTGCGGCCCCTCGCCCCACTGGCTCCTGGTGACTGGCCGGGGGGCCCTGCGGCTGCACCCCATGGGCATCGATGGCCCCATCGACTCCTTCGCCCCATTCCACAATGTCAACTGCCCCCGCGGCTTCCTGTACTTCAACAGACAGGTAGGGAGGCCCCATGCGGCCCAGCCTGGCTCTCTGACGCTCGCCGATGCTGCCCAAGCAGGACCAGGTGCTGGGGCCCCAGAAAAGAGGCCCTCAGTGGCTCGGGATGGGGGCACCCTGGAATGGAGAGTCAGGGGGTGTCCAGAGGGTGGTGGGAGCCAAGGCCAAGTTGGGGAGGTCGGGACTGGAGGCTGTAGCCCACAAGGGCCCCCGCCTGGGCAACCAGGGTCCAGTCACTGCTCTGCTGGCTTGGACCCCAGCTCTGCCCCTTAGAAGTTGTGTGACTGGGTGAGATGCTCACCCTCTCTGAACCTGAGTTTCCTTACCTGTCACCAAGGTGTCAGCACTCTGAGGACTCAGTGATGGTGACGTGGTAGGTGCTTTGTAGGTGCTGGTGCGCTTACAACTGTGGGCGGAGGAAACTGGCTCGGGGCCCCGGCAGGGCACCCGTGCTTGTTTGTGCAGACCCTGGCGTGGCCTGTGTGTGTGCCGCCCACCCTTTGCCTGCAGCCTCCAGCACCCCCTGAGCCTGGCTCTTCCCTTGTCCCGGCCCAGACCACAGCTGTGGCCAGTGTCCCAGCCCTGGGCGAGCTTGGCTGAAGGGATGGGAAGCCCACAAAGCACAGCACAGTGGGCCGTGGTCTCTCCAAGGCCTTGCCTGGACGCTGCGGTCTCTCGCCACCCATTCCAGCAGAGCTGAGGGCTGACCCAAGGGAGCCCTTGGAGGCCTGGGTTCATCGGCTTGGCCTTTGGGGTGTGCCGGCCCTCGCTAACTCCCTGCCCCACCCAGGGCGAGCTGAGGATCAGTGTCTTGCCTGCCTACCTGTCCTACGATGCCCCGTGGCCTGTCAGGAAGATCCCGCTGCGCTGCACGGCCCACTATGTGGCTTACCATGTGGAGTCCAAGGTCTGACACCGCCCCCCACCCCACCGCACCAGGGACCTTTGGGGCCTGGGGGCCTGGCCTCTGGCATGTGACACCCTCCCCGCCCTCCCCCCACCAGGTGTATGCCGTTGCCACCAGCACCAACACGCCGTGCACCCGCATCCCGCGCATGACGGGCGAGGAGAAGGAGTTTGAGACCATTGAGAGAGGTGCGAGGCGCCCCAGGCTGGGCCCGTTCTCGGGGCCACCCTCCCTGACTGTCACCCCTTTGTCCGTGCAGATGACCGTTACATCCACCCTCAGCAGGAGGCCTTCTCCATCCAGCTCATCTCCCCGGTCAGCTGGGAGGCCATCCCCAACGCCAGGTGAGGCTGGGCCCAGGTCGGGGCTGGTGGCTGGCCTGGGCAGCTGTCCCGGTCTGGGCTGTTGTCCCGACCTGGGCTGCTGTCCCGACCTGGGCAGCTGTCCCGACCTGGGCAGCTGTCCCGACCTGGGCTAGTTGTCCCGACCTGGGCTGCTGTCCCGACCTGGGCTGCTGTCCCGACCTGGACTAGCTGTCCCGACCTGGGCTCCTGTCCCGACCTGGGCTCCTGTCCCGACCTGGGCTAACTGTCCCGACCTGGGTTAACTGTCCCGACCTGGGCAGCTGTCCTGACCTGGGCTAGTTGTCCTGACCTGGGCTGCTGTCCTGATCTGGGCTGATGCAGGATCGAGCTAGAGGAGTGGGAGCACGTGACCTGCATGAAGACGGTGTCGCTGCGCAGTGAGGAAACCGTGTCGGGCCTCAAGGGCTACGTAGCCGCCGGGACCTGCCTCATGCAAGGGGAGGAGGTCACGTGCCGAGGGCGGGTAAGCGGCCGGCAGGGGGTGGGAGGCAGGCAGTGCCCAGCGGCCTGCACGCAGCCCCTGTGAATCACCCACCCGCCTTCCCTGACAGATCCTGATCATGGACGTGATCGAGGTGGTGCCCGAGCCCGGCCAGCCCCTGACCAAGAACAAGTTCAAGGTCTTGTACGAGAAGGAGCAGAAGGGGCCCGTGACTGCCCTGTGCCACTGCAACGGCCACCTGGTGTCGGCCATCGGCCAGAAGGTTTGCCCCTCTCCGCCCACCCCGGCACCCACCGCTCACCGCCCACCACTCACCGCCCACCCCTCCCACCCCCCAGATCTTCCTGTGGAGCCTGCGGGCCAGCGAGCTGACAGGCATGGCCTTCATCGACACACAGCTCTACATCCACCAGATGATCAGCGTCAAGAACTTCATCCTGGCCGCGGACGTCATGAAGAGCATCTCGCTGCTGCGCTACCAGGAGGAGAGCAAGACGCTGAGCCTCGTGTCCCGGGTACTGAGGGGCTGGGCTGCACGGCGGGTGGGTGAGTGCTGCCCCAGGCCCACCCTGACGTCCGTCCCTCCCCTCCCCTCCCGTCCTTAGGACGCCAAACCCCTGGAAGTGTACAGCGTGGACTTCATGGTGGACAGTGCACAGCTGGGCTTCCTGGGTGAGCATGGGGGCTGGGGTCCCCGGGACGTCACTGGGGCTGGGGCTGACTGTGGGCTCTGTTCCCTAGTGTCCGACCGTGACCGCAACCTCATGGTCTACATGTACCTGCCAGAAGGTGAGTGCCCCCTCCACCCTCTCCTGGGCAGGGGGTCGGGCATGGGGCCGGGCAGGCAGTGACCTGAGGTCCCTCTGGCTCAGCCAAGGAGAGCTTCGGGGGCATGCGGCTGCTGCGCCGGGCGGACTTCCACGTGGGCGCCCACGTGAACACGTTCTGGAGGACCCCCTGCCGGGGGGCTGCTGAAGGGCCCAGCAAGAAGTCCGTTGTGTGGGAGAATAAGCACATCACGTGGTTTGGTGAGCGTGGGGCAGAGGGGGTTAAGGTGGCGGTGGGGTGTGGTGGGGGCCCACGGGGCTCACACCGTGTCCGCTCTAGCCACACTGGACGGTGGCATCGGCCTCCTGCTGCCCATGCAGGAGAAGACCTACCGGCGGCTGCTGATGCTGCAGAACGCACTGACCACCATGCTGCCCCACCACGCCGGCCTCAACCCGCGCGCCTTCCGGTGAGCCTGCCGCCCCCCGCCCCCCTCTCCCACCACCCCGCATCTGTCCCGACTCTTCACTGCCTCCGTGCCTACCCCCAGGATGCTGCACGTGGACCGGCGCGTCCTACAGAATGCGGTGCGCAATGTCCTGGATGGGGAGCTGCTCAACCGCTACCTGTACCTGAGCACCATGGAGCGCGGGGAGCTGGCCAAGAAGATTGGCACCACGCCCGACATCGTGAGCCGCCCGCCGCCCTGCCCCTCCACGTGCCCCCAGCCCCCCCCCCACCCCCTGCCCTCACCCACCTCTCTCCCCACAGATCCTGGACGACCTGTTGGAGACGGACCGCGTCACTGCCCACTTCTAGACCCCTGGATACTGCCACTTTGCCCACCCGCTTTTGTACAAAACACAAAGAAAAGCATTTGTTTGGTTTGAGAAGAGCATGTGGTCTTTGCAGGCCCAACTCCAGGCCACAGTCACTCCAGTGCCCCCAGGTCTTTCTTAGGCCTCTGTGCCTTGGCCCTGGCCGGCCCCTCAGCCTGCAGTGGGGCGAGCTCTGTGGTCCTCCTGCCGGGGCTCCCTAGATCTCCAGGTACTCGTACAGCCCCTTGGTCTTGGGCATGAGGCCCAGGTGGACCAGGACTCGGACCAGGAGGGCAGTGATCCGCATCGACAGGGTCTCCAGCCTGGGATGGGGGTATCAAAGGGTCGCAGGTTGGTGGGGGGTGGGCCCTGGCTACCCGCCCTTCGGACCCCGCGCGCCTGCTCACCTCAGGGCCACTTCAAACTTGAACGACTCCCAGATGACCCTGATGTGGCGCAGGAGGCTGGCACCGTAGGTGTTCTGGCTCGTGGCGCCCGCCAGGCGGCTCCAGGCCCGGACTGCGCTGCACAGAGACCACCGACCAACAGGCCGTCAGCCCCGCCTCCTGGCTCCGCCCCTCCTGCTGTGCGCACGCGCGGGGTGGGGTGGGGGTGGGCACCTCTTGGCCATGAGGAAGTAGCGGTCCACTGGGGCGCCCAGGGCGGTGTTGATGGCGCGCACCGTGTTGAGGTTGCGCAGCACGAGCAGCATGGACCGCGGCAGGGCCTTGAGCACGGCCATGACCTCCTCGAAGTGCTCCCGCGCCATGTCCTGCATGTAGGCCGCCTCCTCACGGCTCAGCAGGTGTGAGCGCCACAGCTGCCCCAGGCGCACAGGCCGCTGCATGAGCACCTCGGAGAACAGGAAGTAGTCTGGGGGGGCCTGAGCCAGGGCTGTGCCCCCTTCCCCGCCTCACACCCACCCCGGCCTCACCTTGCACCCCGAGCTCAGCCGCGTGCGCCTTCATGGCAGCCTCGTCCCTCAGAATGACGGCCCGCCACAGCTGACACAGGGCTGACCGGTCCCTGGGGGGGGCCCAGCAATGAGCGGCGGGGGGGGGAGGCCGGCCTGCAGGGCGGGGTGTGCCCACCCAGCCCCCGCACCCCCAGCTTACTTCTCATCCAGGAACTGGTACAGCCCGTGGTCCAGCAGCACCAGCTGTCCCTTCCCATCGGGGCCTTTCCGCACCAGGACTAGGAACAGGGCGCGCCGTCTCACACCGCCGCACACCGGCGCACCCTGACCCCAGACCCGACTCCCACCCCCTGCGGCCTTTGCCTACCATTGCCAGGGTGGGGGTCGGAGTGGACGAAGCCTGTGTAAAATATCTGCTCGGCAAAGGCCTGGATCAGTTTCTCCGCGACCTGGGGACAGGCCAGGCCACAGGCCATCGTTCTGGGCCCACGGCACACGCACCCTCCCCCGCCCCGGCCCGCAGCACTCACGTCCCGCACTGCCAGCCCCATGGTCTTGATGGCCTCCACGTCGTTGACCTTGCAGCCCTCACAGAACTCCGCTGTCAGCACGCGCTGGGAGAGGACAGGTGCCTCAGCTCGGCAGGCCTGCACACCCCCGCCCAGGAGGGGACCCAGCCCACCTTGCCGGACACGTCCCAGTGCACGCGTGGCACCACGACATAGCGGAAGTGCTGCAGCTCCCGTGCACAGCGCTCGGCATTGCGGCCCTCGTTCTCAAAGTCCAGTTCCTGGGCCAGGGTCCCCTTCAGGTCCTGGGGGCCACATGGGCAGCTGGAGGTCCAGGTCAGGAGGCGGCCCACCCCCGGCCCCCTCGGGCCCCCACGGTTACCTGGAGGACCCAGCTGAAGCCGAAGCTGGGGTGCATGAGCTCAACGAGCCGCAGCAGGAGCTCCAGGGTGTGGATGTCGCCGTCGAAGCGGTCCCGCAGGTCGATGTACTGCACCTGCACGGGAGGCTGCAGGGAGGACTGGCCACCGGCGCCCGGATGCCCCCCGCGGCGCCCCGCGGGGGCCCCGCGTACCTTCACGGCCACCACGGTGCCGTCGTGCAGCCTGGCGCGGTGCACCTGGGCCAGGCTCGCTGCTGCGATGGGCTGGTAGTCAAACTCCTGGAAGAGCTCGTGGGGCGGGGCCCGGAAGTCTTCGAGGAACAGCTCATCCACCTGGCAGGACAGCGGGGTGGGGTGGGGGGCATGGCTCGGAGCAGTCTGCGGCCGCTTCCTGCCTCCACGCTCCCGCGAGAAGGGCTCACCTCCCGGAAGCCCCGCGTGAGAGCCCTGTCCTCCAGCACCCGCAGTGTCTTGATGTACTCGGGGGGCAGCAGGTGGTTGAAGGAGCACAGCCCCTGGCCCAGCTTCACGTAGAGGCCCCCGTTGCTGATGGCCCCAGCCACCAGGGCGTCAGCCGCCCGCTGGTGACATGCAGACATCACCTCCAAGTACCCCAGGCTGTTCTGACCACAGGTATAGAGGGAAGGGATGGGGGCGGGCGGGCACCTCCACCTGGGCACCCCCATCCCCGCAGGCCGCAGGCCAGGACCAGCCAGGCCAGGACGCAGGAACAAACCTCCTCCACCCCTCGCAGGACGACATTTGTGCACCACCAGTAGTCCAGGGAGATCTGCAGGCCGACCCTCAAAGACCTGTGGGCACAGGCTGCCCTCAGCCCCAGCGGGCACTCGCCTCAGATCCCCGCCAGCACCCCGGACCGCTGTGAGCACCTGGCGGGGCTGCTGGGCTCTCAGGACTGCGTGGCCAGCAGGTCAGTCTCAGCCGCTGGGCTGTGGACTGGGCATCCTGCATCCACACCACCCCTCAGCCCCTGAACGTGCACCCAGGGGCGCCTGGGATGGGAACGGGGCCTCGGGCCCTAACAAGCGGGCGTGCTCTTTTCATCCTTTGATAACACTTGTTACACAAGAAAATCCATCCACGAGCCAGCACAGCTGCAACGGCTGCTCCGTCTGTGGACATGCCCTCGCTCAGGCCCCCCTGCACCACTGGTCCTGTCTCCTCTGCACTCCGACTGGAGTGGACAGGAGCCCCTGGGGCTCAAACCCCAGAGCTGGGGCCTGCTCTCCCGGCTGAGGGCACAGCCCTGGGAAGTCCCGCAGGCCCAGGCCTTCTGGTGTGGGCAGGGGTCCTCGCTCACTCCCACGCCCCAGGCTACGGACAAGGCGGCCCTGGGTCTGGAGAAGGGAGGATCCAGGACCAGAATCCAGGCCTCCAGTGCCGCAGACCCCAGCCCCTCAAACCGTCACGAGCAGGGTGTGGGGCTCCTGCTTCTCGGGGCCCCGGTGCAGGCCAAGCCTCCGCCCGCCCCAGCATATCCTGTTCCAGCCCCTCCGCCGCGAGGAGCCAGGATGAAAAGGTGGGAAGGAAGAGGCTGCCGGATCCTGCATAGGCTTCCTGCCCTCCCAGCAGCTGTAGGGACCGGTGTCTTAGAGCAATGAGGTCAGCCCAGACTGAGTGCCACGAACCGGGTCTGTCCCACCCACCCCAGCCTGACACAGGAAGCAAACAGGGCTGTCTGTGTGAGGCAGGGTGAGCAAGGAGACAGGATTTCTCTGAGCACCCTGAGACCCAAAGAGGAGCTGCCCTCCTTCCTGAATAATTCGTCCAAAAGCTAATGCAAGGTCTGCACAGGAGTGAGGGTAGGGGTGCAGGTGAGGGCAGTGGGGTGATGGCTATACTCGGGGTGGCCTAGCTAATAGGTCAGTAAATTAGGGACAAGGGGAGCTGGGCTTCTCCCAGTTGGAGAAGGAGTTACAGACACAGAAAGGGAGAAAACCAGAATGACCCGTGTGGCAAATGGAAGAGCGGGTTTGCCGTCGATGGCTGCCCACAGAAGCAAACATATGGCCCTGGGCGTGTGTGCTCACAGCCACACACGCACGCACACCCGCAGCCCCTGTCCATGGAGGAGCCTGGGGCAGACAGCCCAGAGTGGCGAGCACACCGGCATCCTCACCGTGGCCCCCGAGCCCCTGCTCCATCCCGAAGAACCATCGGGAGACTGGCTGCTTCCAAGGCTGAGCCTGGAGTGACTGTGCTGCCAGCTGGAGTAAAATGCTCAAAGGACGGAGGGCATTGGAAGGGTTCCGAGATGCTATTGATAAAAGCCAGACTCACCAGCTCTGCTGTATGTTTGAAACAATTTACAGTCAGATGCTGGAGATTAAAAGAGAAGGATCAGGGGCTTCCCTGGTGGCTCAGCGGTTAAGAATCTGCGGGCCAATGCAGGGGACACAGGTTTGAGCCCTGGTCTGGGAAGATCCCACATGCCGCAGAGCGACTAAGCCCGTGCGCCACAACTACTGAGCCTGCGCTCTAGAGCCCGTGAGCCACAACTACTGAGCCTGCGTGCTGCAACTACTGAACCCACGTGCCTAGAGCCCATGCTCCACAACAAGAGAAGCCACCGCAATGAGAAGCCCGCACAGCGCAACGAAGAGTAGCCCCTGCTTGCCGCAACTATAGAAAAGCCCGCGCACAGCAACGAAGACCCAACACAGCCAAAAATAAATAAATAAATAAATAAATATTTTTTTTTAAAGAGAGAAGGGTGAGGGGGACTTCCCTGGTGCTGCAGCGGTTAAGACTCCATGCTCCCAATGCGGGGGGCCCGGGTTCCATCCCTGGTCAGGGAACTAGATCCTGCATGCATGCCACAGCTAAGAGTCTGTGTGCCGCAACTAAAGATCCTGTGTGCTGCAACTAAGACCCGGTGCAGCCTAAATAAATATTTAAAAAAAAAAAAGTGAGAGAAGGGTCCTAAAAGCCAGGTGGAGGGGCTCCTCCTATGAGCCAAACCCAGTCTCAGCAACTACACAGCACTGATGCTGAGTGAGAGCAGCCCTCGGAGTAAAATGTCCCCGTCCAGACTGACGCAAGCAAGAGGAAGGAACACGTGGGAGGACAGAGTTTTCCCTTATGGTGGAACACAAGCCCTCAGAGTGGATGGGACGGCTGAGAGGTAGGAATGAGCTCACCCGAGAAGTACTGGGGACGTTAAACTAGCGACGGAGGGGCAAGGGGCACAGGCACCCACATCAAAGGACAAGGGAAGCAAAGAGCGAAACAATGGGACAAACTGGGAGTAAACATCAGACAAACCCACATCAGGGCTCGGCAAAATTTTTCTTGAAAACGTTAGACAATAAATACTTTGGGTCCTAGGGGCAGCCTCAGGAGGGTGAGGGGGGCGTGGCTGCCGCTCCAAGGAGCTCTATTTATAGAACAGGCAGCACCTCTGACCCTTGTATTTGGCACAGGGCCAGAGTCTGCTGACCCCTGTTGTACAATATTATGGCCTATCTGCCCACAAACATGTCAAGGTCATCATGTGACGAAGAATTAACGTTACCCAGCTCCTGGGAGGTGCCTCTAAACCCATGAGATTTCCTGAGTGACGGCAGCATCGGAGCCGCATAACAGCCTTGACGGTTCACACCAGGGAGGGGCTCTGCCAGCCAGAAAGGACAACCACGGGATTAGAGTTCAGGGTCTTCAATCAATCAGGGCTATGAGATGAAACTCTGGACACCAAAGCTTGGGGGTGACCCACGTGTACTGTCAGAGGGGGATGAGAGGCGGGGGATGTGTCAGAGGACATGAAATTCTGAGGCTAGGACCCTCCCAGACCTCACCTCACCCTGGGCATCTCTTCCTTTTGCTGATTCCAACTTTATCTTTCTGCTAAGATAACACCATAATCATAAGTACAGTATCTCCTGAGTTGTCCTAGGGAACTATCAAAACTGAGGGAGTCTGTGGGGACCCCCAATTTGTAGCCAGTGGTTTGAGGTGAGGGAACCCATTGGGGACGCTGGAACCTGCAGCTGGTGTCAGACACCCTGGGCAAGTGGGGGTCTGGGGGGCCATGCCCTGACCTCGAGTTTAGCCATGAGAGCTGAGGAGACAATTAGGACTCTTCCAGACTGGAGACTGACATGGGCCCAGGTGGGGTCCTGGGGCTGAAAAGGTTGTTACTGGGGCACCTGGTAACACAGGGTCTGAGGGTTAGAGGGTCACAATGTGTCAGCTTCCCGATTGTGGCTGTGGAGGAGAATGTCCTTGTTTAGGAAATAACTCAAGGTTTCAGGGGTAATGGGGCATGTTGACAACTTATTTGTCAATGTTTCAAAAAGAAAAAAGTTCTTTTATGTTATCAGTCCAACTTCTTTGGACATTTGAAATTGTGTCAAAAAAAAGCCCACAGGATTTTTAAAAGTTAAAATTAAGTAAGGGGTGGGGGCAGAAATGGACCCCGATGCCACCCTCCACCACCCCAGCCCCTGTGAGTGAGCCTGGGCGTGTGTGGTACATTCTGGTCTCCCCTCCCACAACAGGATGAGCCCCGCTGCCCTTGGGCGAGCTGGTCCTGAATTACTCACCACCCACGCTCCTTCCTTGGGCTCCTGCACGTACGTTGCCCTGTTACCCAGGACGCGCTGTGGGCCCTGAGGTCTCCAGAGGCCCCGTGGTCACCCTGCGCCCAGCCAGGGGTGCTCCATCAGGCCTGCCTGTCCTGGCAACTGTTAGGGCTGAGAGCTGACGAGACCGCACAGATTGTTGGGAAAATAGCTCTAGCTCAGCCTCTGAAAGCAAGCTGTAAAAATACCCTTTTCAGGAGGGAAGTGGAGAAGGCAGGGGTATACCGAGTCTGCCATGGGGTATCTAATGCTGGGAAACAGCAGCGCATACGCAGCAGCAGAAGGTGAGATGGCCCAGACCTGCTCAGTGTGATCTTCAGAACCAGGCTGCTTGGGGACAGTCCCCACCGGTCCTGTGCGGTCCCTCATGGTGGAAAGCCACAGGAGAGCCAACCCCAGGCTCTGCCCTCATCAATCTCTAGGCTGTGGAGACTGGGAAACCCTGCAGGACACAGAGGCCACTGCCTAGAACCTGCCCAGGAGGGCCACTGGGAGCTCCAGGCAAACCCATCAAACAACCACCCTGGAAGATGGCGTGGGTGCAGCCGCTGCCAGCGAGCTGAGGACAGAAGGCCTTGTTTCATCCCGAAGATGGAATGAGGTAAAGCGTTTGGCCATCTGCCCACCTATGGCTGCCACTGGGGTAAATTTCAGCAAAGCTCCGGCCAAGTGCCCCAAGTCCTTGGCATCCTGAGCCTGCCCTGGGAAACCGACCCAGGCTCCCAAAGGGCAGCAGGAGCTCAGAGCCGGCAGAGCAGGACACTTGCAGCGGCCTCCTCGACCAAGGTCTCATGTGAGCCCCCTCCCCAGGCAATCGTGCACCCCCAGTCCAACCATGGGTTTGGGTAAGCTGAAGTTTCACTCAATGCCAAGAACTAGCTCTCAAGACCCTGTGGCTGTAGGAATTCCTGGATCTGACTGGAGCAGGAATGCCTGCCCAAGCTGCTCCAATGGGAAGACCGCCCCACACCCCCAGAATCCTGCCCCGGGAGACACAGGAGTATGAGAGACCCTTCTGCTTAAGGCGCCCTGGACGCCAATGACCAACAAGGCCCGTCACTAGTCCAGGACACCGGGAGTGGAGGCGAGAGGCAGTCCTCCCCTGTGAGCCCCCCCTGTGAGCCCCAAACTCTCCATCTGGATATGCCAACTCTCCTTGGGAGTGGTGGGCAGCCCGAAGGGAGATGAGGCTGCGGAGGCCGTGCCCAGCGTGGATGGCGAGGGCCCCGCAGCGCTCGGCTGCCCCACCGGGCAGCACAAGAGATCCCTGGAAGGCAGCTTCAGAGTTCCCAGCAAAACCCTGCTGCCCCTCCCAACCCCCGCACAAGGCCCCGCACGCCTGAGGACGGGACGCAGTGGGGAGAAGCCGCCACCTTGCCGGCCCCCTACCTGCTGAAGCGCCCAATGCCGTCCACCATGAGCCGCATCCGCCTCCTCTCCTGTGGCTCAGCCATGAGGTACCTCGCCCCGAGGAGCAGGGGCACCCCCAGCACCGTGGCGGAGAGTGCCTTCTTCCACAGGGGCTGCGGTCTCGAGGGCCTGGAAGACGACAGGCGCACGGCCCGGGTTACTTCCCGTCTGCCCCGGCCCCTCCGGCCTTGGCTCTCCGGGCCCAGCCCACAGCCGCTGCAGCCTCACCAGGACCTCGGCAGGCAGCACCGACTCCGGACGCCTGTGTGGTCACCGCAGTGCTCTCTGACCTCCGGGTCCGAGTCACCTCGCCTGAGCCCCACAGCCCCCCAGACCCCAGGGCTCCAAGCGGGCTCCATCCTGCCCGCTGCCCACTCGGCCCTCCAACCCCTTGCTCCCGCTCTCGCTCTGGCCCGCCCTCCCCCACTCTCTGAGCCCACAGCTCTGGCCGAGGCCCAGGCCAGGACCCTGGCGGTGGGGCGGCCAGCGCACCGCACGTGGGAGCAGGTGCGTCCCGTCTTGCGGGTGGCGTAGAGAAGGCACGGCCCCCCAACGGAGGTCGCCCCTCCTGATGAGGGGCACATGCCCTGGAGGGTGCCTGTGGCCAACTCACCACCTTGCAGGCGGTGCCCCGAGGTTTCTCCTGAAGAAGGCAGTGGGGGATGGCCAGGGCTTCAGCCTGCCCTGCAGCAGGGCCGAGTGGAAGTGGCAGAGCTGGGACTGCGAAGTGAGCAGAGGGCACAGGGTTGGCGGCGGGAACATGCCCCCCCGGCCTTACACAGGCAGGGACCACCCACCCCACCCCCCCGCCCCAGACACGTCACTGAAGAGCACTGGTGCTTCCTGGGCCCTCGCGTGTCTGACGCGGGGAGGCAGAGACTCCGCCGGGTTAAGAGCAAGGCTCTTAGGGAAGGGAAGGCTACGTGCATCTGCACATGGGGCGTCCTCCTCGGAAGCCCCTCCACAGGCCACTGGAAACGCCCCTCGGTCCCTGCCCCTAACACTCTGCTGGGCCCCGAGAGCCCTCGTTTCCTATTTCCCGCTGCTGAGACCAGCGGCCTCCCACGGAAGGGTCGAGAATGCTTCACCACACGATCAGAAAGGAGGCAGAGGGCCTCGGGGTGGCGCCTGCTCCGAAAGCCAACGAGGGCACAAGGAACCTGTGCTTGCTGAGCCCCCAGCGGCCAGACCCGGAAAGCTTCTGCCCGGAGGAGGGAGGGACAGGTAGAGAAGCCAAGTGCCAGGGAGACAGGCCAACATGCTGCGCTGTCTCAGGGGCCACGGAAGAAACATCGCGGCTCCTCGACCCTCACTGGCAGCCTTGGTCTCCCAATCCTATTTGAATAAGACCTTAAAGAGTTCCTCAACCACAGACTCCCCAACTCTAAACTCTCAGTTTTTAGGGAAAAAAAAGATTGTGCAAAGTAAGTCATAGCCCACAACACAGACGTTAACACTATTATCATGAACATTAGTATTATTATTATGGGCCAAATAGGGAACTGACTTTCCAGTCACTTTCCGGCCAAAGCACACAGCCCTGAAGGCGATTTCGAGGATGCAGAACAACACAAAAGTCAAAGGAAAAGGTCCATGACCTGCCGTCCCAAGAGGAGACAGGACAGGAAGTTCCACCCCATAAGGCCACACAGCAAGGGCAGATCCTCAAGGAAAGCCCCGCAAAGGCAAGAGAGGCAGTGGCGGGTGGACTCGGGCATGCAGAGCCCCAGGCCTTCCGTGCCAGAGGGCGGCCCAGCCTGCCGTCCACCCCGCTGCCCCCCTACCTGGCCCACACGACCTGACCTGGCCTGGGGCGTGGCGCACACAGCGGCTGCAGGCTGGGACCCCAGTCACCTCCCACCCCACAGATGACAAGGGTTTGCGGCACCAGCAGGCGTGGGGGGCGCGCCACACCGGGCCTCCCCCTCAGGCAGCCCTGCCTGGCTGCCCGGCGCTGCCTGCTCTCTGCGAGGTGTGCAGACCCCTCCCTGTACCCCACACACCCACCAAACACACCCTGCCCGTGAGGGGCCACGTGCAGGCAGAACGCTCCTGCCCGCATCCCTGCTGCCCTCCTCTGGCTCTGGCCCCGTCTCCGGCCCGCCTTCCCCCACTCTCTGAGCCCACAGCCCTGGCTGTGTCCCAGGCCAGACCCTAGCGGTGGGGCCCGCGCGCCGCACGCAGGGGCAGCACCAGGAGAGGGGGTGTCAGGGACCCTGCGGCCTGGCAGCAAGTGGGTCTTCCACCCGGACACTGGGGGGCGTTGCTGGGGAGGAGACAGGCCCGTGCGGCTTGTGACTGGAGAACATGTGTGGTCAGAGGTGGGGAGGGGCGCCCAGACAGAAAAGGGTGGGCAGTAAAGTGAGCTGTAGCGGGGGCCGGGGGCGTCCCAGGGTTTTCATGCAGGGAGGGGGCGTACGCTGGAGTGGTCAGCCTGGGAGGGGGCTGGAGCCCGAGGCGGAGCTGTGGCCTGGGGGCGGGGGTGCAGGGTGGGGTAGGTTCAGGGCCAGCGTGAGGAACCAGGCAAGACGGCCGAGGCCGGGACGCCCCGCACACCAGCTGCCTGCTCCTCTGGCCAGCGAGCGTTCTGCTGCGATTCTGGTCTCAGCGAGATCACAAGCCCACGGAATCAGAAATGACAACAGCCAGCAGCTGCCAGCCCTGGGGCTCCTCATCCTTATCAGTGACCCTGAGAATTCCCGAGCCTGGGGTGTCTCTAAACAGCAGCCCGGCCTCACCAGAAAGCCATTAGCATCCACGCATCGAGAACTACTGGTGCCCGGCACCGGCATTTATCAGTTTTCTCTACTTCTGTAAATATCTGCAATTTTTCCTTACAAGTTAAAAAAAAAAGTCACGAGAAAAAACGTGGGATGACTTTGCACCAAGTGCAAAGCATGAACCCTGACTAAACCTCAATCTTAAAGAAAGCACCTATGAAACATTTGAGGGACCCCAGACACCAGGGAGCACAAAAATTACGATGTTTAGGCATGACGGTTACTGCGGCTACATAATACCCTTGCTTAGGGGATGCACACTGAATGAAGTGTTTAGAGATTATGTGTCAAAATGTCTGTGACTTACTTTCAAATGATCCAACAACAACAAAATATATACTTTCATATAGAAATAGACCCACTAGGGCAAGATGTTAATAATGGGTAGATCTAGGTGGTGGCATCTGGATAATTAACTCTCTGGGACCACGCTGTCAGCTTGTCCCTATGTGTAAATGTTTTCATGATCAAAGGTGCAATGCATCTGCTATACTCTCAGAGTCCTATCAGGAAGGCGGCATGTGGCAGGCGAGGTAGCTGGTACAGGGCAGGCAGACCTGGCACTGTCTGGAGACACTCCTAGTTGTCACAACTTGGGGGAGGGGTGCTCCTGGCATGTAGGGGGTAGAGGCCAGGGACACCACTCAACACCAGACACTGGAAGGCCCCATCCCAGAGACTCAAGTAGAACCTGGAGCCAGACTTCTGGGGCTGGAGCTGGAATCTGGGCTCCAGCACTTACCAGTCATGCAGCGTGGGTAAGTGCCTTCCCTCTGTGCCTCAGTTTCCCTGTCTGTAAGGTGGGGACTGCTGTACTGCTGAAGTGAGGGTGAGTGAGCTGACATCTGCAAAGTCCTCGAGCAATGTCCAGCCCAGCGTGCAGGGCAGGCGGAGGCACACGCTGAAGCTACCTGCCGCTAGGCCCTCCTCACTGCACTAAGCTGCCCGCTGGTCCCCAATGCCCTAACCCTCCTCCCAACAACCCTGCCCCCCTTGCTCTGCAGACCACCCCACTTAACAAGAAGGATGTATTTGCTGGGTTGAACTAAACTATTTATATTGTATTTATTTATTTGGTTGCACCAGGTCTTAGTTGCGGCAGGTGGGTTCCTTAGTTGCAGCTCCAGGGCTCCTTAGTTGTGGCATGCATATGGGATCTAGTCCCCTGACCAGGGATCGAACCCAGGCCCCCTGCATTCGGAGCGCGGAGTTTTATTCACTGCGCCACCAGGGAAGTCCAACTATTTATATTGAAAGATCGTCAGCTGCCCCCTGCTTTTTCAGAAGGAAAAAAGGGTTTGTTTAGCCCAGAAGAGAGAATACAGATCCTCCTCGACTTACGATGGGGTTAGGGTTAGGGTCAGACCCACTGTAAGCTGCGAACATCATAAGTCGAAAACGCATTTAACACACTGAACCTAACGAACGTCACAGCTGAGACTGGCCTTCCTGAAACGTGCTCACAACACTCACGTTAGCCTACAAGTGGGCGAAACCATCTAGCACAAAGCCTGTTTTATACTAAAATGTGGACTATCTCATGTAATTGATTGAAAGTGAATATAGAACAGCTGTCAGGGCACCGCTGTGCACCCTTGTGACCTCGGGGCTGCTGGGGAGCTGCGGCTGCCACTGCCCAGCATCAGGAGAGAGTATCCACCCTGCATCGCTGGTCCAGGAAAAGATCAAAATTCAAAATTCGAAGCATGGTTTCTACTGAATGTGTATCACTTTTGCAGCATCATAAAGTTGAAAAATCGTAAGTCAAACCATCATGAGTCAGGGACCAACTTATGAAAAGCCTGGAGTAGATTATATACAGATATGAGGAAATGCTCAGCTACTGGAGTGGACGGGCAGCAGAGTGGGCCTCGCTGCAAAGTCCCATGGGGACTGCACCCTGAGACAGAGAAGGAAAATGGCCAAAGCTGATTGATAATGATTACATTCAGAAGGAAAGAAAGGACAGGTCCACGAGTTATTCTAGCCAACGTGCCAACCACCTGGAGGGGCAGAGTCAAGAGGCTGCGGGCGCCAACGCTGAGGTGAGGGCTGGCAGGGGCTGTCACTCCCAGAGCCCGGGCACAGCTGCTCCAAGACCACGGCTGGACCCAGCATCACACCTCCTCCCCCAGAGGCCCCGCACACGTGCTCTGCGTATGTCTGACTTAGAAGCAGCGGAAGACTGCGCGCGAGGAGGGCGCCCCTGAGAGAGGGCTCACCCTCCAAGCCCTGCCACCTGGGGAAAGACCAGAGTCCATCAGGGAGACCCTGAGGGGCACACGGTGAGGACACCCCAGAGGAGAAGTGTGTGCAGCCCCAGCCGGTTTTCTGGTGACCCCAGCGGAAAGGCACAGAACTCAGCACCCTCGTGCTGACGGGGTGCCGTGGAGTCGGGCAGAGCCCACGAGGGCCGAGCGCTGCGCTGCAGCAACACAGGCCCAGCCCGCAAGCCTCTGTACCTTTACCCTCTGCCTGGGGGCGACTCCCCGCTGACACCTTGCCAGGCTGGAAAGGTGAAACATGGTAGAAATAAAGTACCTCGCTCAGGGTCTGACACCTAACAGGTGTTCAGCAAAAGGTGGGCATTTCTGACGGTGGGACTTTCACACATATTTCCTCACGTGGTCCACAGCTGAAATGCCTGGTGAATCTGGGGGTGGAGCCCAAGTCAAACCGCTGCCCCAGTCGTCACCCTTTCCTTCCCCAGGTGGCAGGTCCTGACAGCCACAGGGCGGAGCACACTGTCCCTCTGAGCCATTAGTAGGAAGGGTCTGGTGAGGAAAAGTCAAGTCACCTAACTGACAAATAAGTTGACACATCACGACCATATTAAAACCTACAGTTCTTTTACAGGCGGATGCTGAACCCGAATCATCTAAGGCATGAGGCCCCCGCTGCGCCCGCAGCCTCCTAACCACTATCCTCCACCAGCAGGGCTCTGGTAGGGAAGCTGAGGACCAGAGTCCACAGCCTCCGAACACACGGCCGATGCAGAGGGGGCATGGCCAGAAAAGTAACCGCCCCTGACCACCGTCCCCGTAACAGTTTTCTGTTGTCTTCTGAGAAGCCACCACTGCAGCAGGAGCTCTGGCTGCAGCTCATCATTCCCAGCACTGACTCCTCACTCACTCTCCCGGGATAAACATCCCTCTGGCAGACCTTGGAGAGCCGCGCAGAGCCTGGCCAGGCCTGCTCCCCAGGCTGCCCTTCTGCCTAGAAGGCCCTTCCCCCACCCTGATTCACCACGGTTACCATCCCCCCCCATCCCTCTCCCACTGTCCTTATCACACAGGACTGTGCCTGGTAGTTCGCGGTCCTTCTCTCCACCAGCCTGAGGAGGGCCCACCAGTCAATCATCTCTGTACTTCGACTAGCCCTGTGCTTTCTAAGATAAAGCAGGAACTCCACGAATGCTCGCCGAATTAAGATAAACGGTGAATGAGCCAGAACCCCACGTGGCCCAAGCGAGGATGTCACTGAGCAACAGGGCGAAGGCCATGGTCAGGCGAGAGACAGCCCCAGCCCCGACCGCAGCCTGGCCCTGGGCCGGCCTCCAAGGATGAGGCCTCCTGCTGACGAAGCCAGAGTGCCCACAGGGCCCCCAGTGTGCCCGGCTCATTCCAGCCGGGGTGCCCAGCGACTCCCAAATGTCCCCATCACAGGGGAGACATCCCTGAAGCCCAACGAGGTCACGTAGCTATAAATGTGGGGCAGAGCCCGCAGCCAGACCTTCCAAGAAGCAGTCCGGCACAGTTTCCACCACATCACATGTAACCCAACCATACCCAGAGCTCAGGCACCAGAGCGTGGCAGGAAACATGTACAGAGAGGGCTGTGCGTCCCCAGGCACACCCCGCACACCGTGCCTTCTCACCAGGGGCGGTCCTGGCTTATAGGGGTTGTCCCAGCACCCCTCTCACTCCAAAAGCCTCCCAGCTGGGACAAGATGAGATGGGCCTCCTCTACCCCAGCCTCTAGCGCTTTCTTAAGAGTGCCTGAACAGTCGGTCAGCAGAAACGGAGTGCCCATCTGGAACTCAGCTAACCATCTACAAAGTAGCAGAAAGAGCTTGAGTAGTAACACGGACAGCTACTACAACCCTCACAAACTCTGTGTGTACTTTAACACAGCACTCGTGTTTTAGGCACAAGCTGAGCTGTCTGCTTTTCTAACACACCATTGATGAGACACAGCAGATTAGAAGGAAGGTGAAAGGTCACTGCAGGATAAACCAGCCCCCAGCGGTAAGAAGCAGCTGCTGAGTCTCATGAGGCCTGAAACAGAGAAACTACAAAGAGGTGACAAGAACCTGGGCAGTTTAATGGTGAGGTCAACAGCCCTGCGCCCACACCAGCAGAGGAAGCCAAAGCGCAGAAACGTTCTCATGGTTAGGAAGAGAGACTGGAATCTGGGCCCAGAAGAGGTGTGGAGATGACCATGAATGCCCTGTCCTTTTCTTTTCCAAGGGTCTGTGACCTTCTCAACACCAGTCAGGACTCAGAAGGCTACTGGGCCCCGCTCCACTTCCTGGTCATGGGCATCTCCTCATCAGGGGCTAAAGCCGCCTGGAGGCTTGAGTGAACTGACTGTGTGAAGCAGCTTTATAAACTATAAAAAGATAAATAAACTATAAAAGACCAACTCAGTGTCTCTCCGCCTGACTCTCAGACTTACTCTCAGACTGCTTCACCATCTCAGCCCATAAAACACCCTTATGTAACCGAGCTGTTCACTGCAAGCCACAAAAGGTAATGGGCGTTTATTTGTATTAATACCTAAGCCCACAAGGCTAGGCTTATTAGAAAAAGACAAGGTCTACAGAAAATTCCAATTTGAAACGCTGATGAGCCCCCCTCAGTCTCTTCAGCTCTAAACCAACCACAGGAAAAAAGGCCTAGATTCCTGGGGAGGGAGTGGCTAAGATCTGGGTCAATGACTATGACACCCGGTTTGAAAGGTGCTAATCCAAACTGCAGAAACGCGATAAAACGGGGAGGCCCGACCAGGAGCAAAACTGGAACGTCAGCTGCCACGTTCAGGATCAAAAGAAGCTTGAGCTAGGAGGGCAGCCCAGGGCCAGGCAGAAGCCTAGGAAGGCCTGAGAGGGGCTTTCGGAGACAGCGTGGGAGGAAGGGTGGCTCTGCGCCCCTCCCAGCCCCCAAAGTCCTCTGTCTCCCCAGAAGCAGGAGGGCAGCTGTCAGCCCAGGATGACCCAGGGCGTGGGGGTTGGTGACCAGGCGAAAAGGGTGCCCAAGGGAGCAGGCAGAAAGACAGACGGGGCATCCGGTCTGGGATTCTGGCAGAGTCTGCAGCAGCGACGGGTCCAAGGGAGACACGGGGCGGGAGGAGGGGTCAGGCGCTGGGCAGTGTCTCCCTGGGGAGGGGAGCCCGTGAGGGGACTAGAGGGTCATCCCTCGCGCGGTTGGAGAGGCCGCCTCTGAGACAAGGCTCCACCAGGGAGAACGTGCTTCTGAGAAGGGGGGCTGTGGGGTGCGTCGGGAAGGCAGCCTCTCCAGTGGGCCCCTAAGTGGCTCCCGGCATCTCCCCACAGGGCCTGGGGGCTGAAGCGGGGGCCCGAAGGACAGGACGCCTGAGGGCTGTGACGGGCTCCTCCTAGAGCCCTGAGGGTCCCTGTCGGGCGAGAGGACCTCTGGGGGCAGGGTCTCGGGGCCCTGCGGGTCCCGGCCGGGCCGCGGGAGGGGCGCGGGCGCGCGAGGGGCTCACAGGTCTCCACATCTTCGGGGCCGCAGCTCCGCTCCCGCCGGCCGCACGCTCGCGTCGCCGGCCCAGCAGTCCCTGCGGGCGGGGCGCAGTGCGCACGCGCGCACCGCCCCAGTGGGCGGGAACTGGAGGCCATGCCCCGAGCGGGCCCGCGGCCGCGGCCGAGCACCACCCCCTGGCGGCCCCCGGCGACCTAGCTTTAGGGCAAGGACCGGCCCTCGTGAAGGCTGAGGACCGCGGCGAGTCCCTCCGGCCGGCACGCCATCGGTTCCTGCCGCTGGTGTCTTTTCCCACCCCCGATAGAAGTGAGGCTCGGGGAGGTCAGCTCACCTGTTGCCCAGGAGCTCACAGAACGGGCGGAAGCTGAGAGAGAGAAGGGACCCCACTAGGAGGTCAGCGCCGAGGGCTGGAGCTGGACCTGGGGAGGGGGAGGGGCGGCCAGTCCGGCCCAGCACTTCCGTGCCACGGATTAGGGTGAATCTCTCTAACTGCTCAAGCCTCATTTTCCTCGCTGCAAAATGAGGTCATAAGTCACAAGCTAATAGAGCTCCCTATCCATGCAATGCCTGCTGTTCACCTGGATCTACGCCACTGATGCGAGCACCTGCTGTGTGCGGGTGGGCGACCGGGGAGGTGGACACTCAGTAACCACGCCGTGAACAGTGCGCACAGGGGAGGCAAGGCCCGCGGAGAAAGCTTCTGCCTCCGTCACTGGCCTGCCAGCCTCTCCCGCCCCTCCTCTCCTGCCGCCCTCTGGGAGGGCAGGGCCCGTCCTCTCTGCTCAATGGCCCTCCCAGCTGATGCCAAACCTTCTCTCCCCTCCCCTCGCCTGCTTCCCTGTCACCCTGACAGGTAGCACCCACTCCCTCAGGTTCTCTCCTCTGGCCGTCGCGGCCCCCTTTCCGAGGTTCCACCAGCCCCTGGTCTCACTCCGCATAACTTCTTCAAGGTCAGATCCACCAGCCAGCCACGTGCTAACCTCTGCGAAGCTCACGCCCTCAGGGTCGGGGACAGGGGTTTGTCCCGAGTGCTCCTGTGGCCTGGCCATTCTGCAGTGGATGCCCTGGGCCTCGTGTCCCCTACTCCACACGTACTAGGACCCCACCTTCACACTGATGCCTCAGGAAGCTTTCTCCTTGAAGTCTGGTCCCACCTGGCGGTTCTCCTGTCAGTCCCTTCTCCTCCCACGTGGCCCCTCCCTCTCCCACGTGGCCCCTCCCCTCCCACATGACCCCTCCCCCTCACATGGCTCCTCCTCCCAATGGTGCCTGCCCGTTTGGGTATCCCTGGGCCCAGGCAGGCCTGTGCCTCCTTCCTTCCCTTCTGCTACGATGTACCTCAATGTCCTGAATCACCTCGTTCCCATTGTCCCCAGTGTAACAAATGCTGGGCTCCATACCCTGGCTGAGTACAGATGGCTGTATTCAGGCACTGATTTTTTGCCTGCCTTGCCAGGAGGACAAGAATGTGGCCTCTCATCTCCACTGCTGTGTCCTCGTGTCCAGGCCAGGGCCTGACAGAGTGGATCTGGAGCCCCTCCCAGGGCCAGGCTTTCCGGAAAGTTTCCGGTTGTACACATTGGACCTCCCCACCTAACCCCATAACATTTAATGAACCAGTTCCAGGAGATAGGGTAGGTGTAGCTGACACAGGAATGCCACCATTGAGAAGGGACAAAAGCAAGGTGCAAGGTAGCAGGATGAGCTGACCGGGTACTCAGGTACAGATGGCACTGGAAGCCTGGGCCATCAACTGCCCTGGGCTGGGAATGGGGGTGGGAGGAGGGTTTATAGCTGTTTCCCAGCCCCCAGATGAACAAAGGAATGAACTCTGACCTATTTCCACATCAGAGGACCCTGGTACTAGCCTGGGCTCCCACCAGGGCTGAGGGCTGCAGGTCCTCCCTCTGCATGGCAGGACACAAGCCCCTGGACTGAATCAGGGGTACCCCACCCCTGGCGGTGCTGTATGGGGTCAGTTCCCTCAGACTGGGACTGCTGGGCCCCAGGGGCACCAAGGAAACCTTCCCGCAGTGACCACCACTCCCGTTCCACTCACACCCCAGACACAGTCTCCTCCAGTCTCCCCCAGTGGATCCCCCACCCCCAAGCATATCTGCACAATCTCCCAGCACCCTGTGTTTCCAGGGCCTTGAATCTTCAAGCTGCCCTTAAAGAAAAAGAGTGCAGGTGTATATTCAGAAGCATGACACACAGACATGATGGGAACAACGTTCCCCCAAAAGGTTTGTCCAAGTTCTAACCTCTGGAATCTGTGATGTGACTTTCTTTGGAAATAGGGTTGTTACAGATGTAATTAAGTTAAGGCTCCCTAGTGGAGATCATCCTGAATGAGGATGGGCTCTAAATCCAATGACTGGTGTACTTACATGAGAAGGGAGAAGGAGATCTGAGACACAGAGGAAAAGTCCATGTGAAGACAGAGGCAAAGATTGTGGATGTGGCCACAAGCCAAGGGACACCGAGGATGGCTGGCACCACCAGAAGCTGGACGGGAGCCTGGAACAGATCCTCCCGACAGCCCTCAGAAGGAACCAACCCTGCCAACATCTTGATTCCAGACTTCTGACTTCTAGCACTGTGATAGAACAAATTTCTGTTGGTTTAAGATACCAGATTTGTGGTAATTTGTTCCAACAGTCCTAGAAAACTAGTGCAGTGTGTCAAAGGTTTACTTAATTCATTAACTAATGCGAGAACCAGGAAAGGGGTTACAAATTCAAAAAAAGAGGTTCGAAAACCACAAATTTATATGGAGTAAAGGAATGCTAAAATAAACTTTAAAATAGATGGAGATCGGCTTTTTTCACAGGAAAAATACAAGTGAACCTCTACTGGACCAAATGTATTTGCATGTCTATAAAAAGGAAGTATTTTCATTGCTCTTGGTCACGGGTAATTTATAGAGCTATAAAATAGCTCACAGACAATGAACGGCAGGGACCCGACGAAGTCAGAATTGGACAACCCGGAAGGGCACGCGCTAAACAACACTGGAGATACCAGCATGATACTTTTTTTTTTAAAGTAAGACATTTCTGTATTGCTTGTTTTTGTTTTTTTAAATATATTTTATTTATTTAATTTTGGTTGCGTTGGGTCTTTGTTGCTGTGCGCAGGATTTCTCTAGCTGCGGCGAGCGGGGGCTACTCTTCGTTGAGGTGCGCGGGCCTCTCATTGCGGTGGCCTCTCCTGTTGCGGAGCACGAGCTCGAGGCGCACGGGCTTCAGTAGTTGTGGCACGCAGGCTCTGTAGTTGTGGCGCATTGGCTTAGTTGCTCCGCGGCATGTGGGATCTTCCCTGACCAGGGCTTGAACCCGTGTCCCCTGCACTGGCAGGCGGATTCTTAACCACTGCGTCACCAGGGAAGCCCGCAGGTGTCATTTTAAAAGGCTGCGTTTCAGTTTACAAAAAGAGTCTACTAGGGCTTCCCTGGTGGCGCAGTGGTTGAGAGTCCGCCTGCCAATGCAGGGGACACGGGTTCGTGCCCCGGTCCGGGAAGATCCCACATGCCACGGAGTGGCTGGGCCCGTGAGCCATGGCCGCTGAGCCTGCGCATCCGGAGCCTGTGCCCCGCAACGGGAGAGGCCACAACAGTGAGAGGCCCGCGTACCGCAAAAACAAAAACAAAAAGAGTCTACTAAATGACTATGGGTTACAGATAGCTTGAGGAGAGAGACAGGGCTTCTTTACGTACCGTACCCAGTGTTAAAAAGAAAGCCACAGCCCCCACAGGGAATCACTTATGCTCGGCCAGGCCACTAAACCAGGGCTTAACACCAACCCTCACTGACGCTTCAACCTCCCCCAGAAATGCAGTCTTAACTGGTCAGTCAGGAATTCTCTGGTCGGCACCAATGAGGTTACCTGCCACATGGGCCCTCTCCACCCACAGAGGAAGAGGAAGTCATCCACCACAATGACCCCTTCCATCCCCCATAAGTAGGTGACCTAAGCCTGACATCGTCTTTTTTGTTTATGAGTTTTTTGTCTTGCTTTTAAAAACCTTCCCCTTTCTGGAGCCCTTTGGAACTCCCCTATACTTGCTGGATGGCATGCTGCCCAATTCATTAATTGGTCAGTAACACCAATTAGACCTTCAAATTTTAGCTGGTTGAATTTTTGTTTTTTAATACCAGGAAACAGAGCATTGAAACAACATCAATGGTGTTCAGGCAAATGACCACGGAAGCATTTCCCTCACCTGCTCACGCTGTCCTGTTATCAGTTTCTGGTTAGCTGGGTTTGGGGTGAGCAGTCCAAAGCACAGGCTTCTTCTCCATGAGAGGCTGGAAATGGGGAATCCACCTCAAGGTATCTAAAGGTCATCCGAATGTCCATCCTCGGATAGGTCAATAGTTTGAAGGACATGGTCCCAACTTTTTCTCAGGGACTCTGGGGCTATCCTCCATTGAAGGCTCAGTCTCTCTCCTGTGGCTGATGGCAGAGCCTCAAAAGATAAGAGACTCAGTGGGTGTGGCTAATTTACTACCTAACATTTTCAAATGGAAGAGGTCTGACGAGGGTCAAAATAAGAACGATGCAACTGACAAAAAAATTTGGTTGTTTCTGTGACATGCAAAGATAGTAAAACAAATTAAAAAATTTTTTTGGCCGCGTGGCACATGCGATCTTAGTTCCCTGACCAGGGATCGAACCCGCACCCCCTGCATCGGAAGCACGGAGTCTTAACCACTGGACTGCCAGGGAAGTCCCCAGTAAAACCAATTTTTAAAAAACTTAGACAAAGAGTTCATGCAGGCGCCAAGCAAAGAGTCCAGGCGGCTAGTGCTTAAAGGGCCCAACCCCCCCGAAGGCTTTCAGGGAAAGGTTTTTAAAAACAGGGTGAGGGGCTTCCCTGGTGGCGCAGTGGTTCAGAGTCCGCCTGCCGATGCAGGGGACGCGGGTTCGTGCCCCGGTCCGCGAAGATCCCACGTGCTGCGGAGCGGCTGGGCCCGTGAGCCATGGCCGCTGAGCCTGCGCGTCCGGAGCCTGTGCTCCACAACGGGAGAGGCCACAACAGTGAGAGGCCCGCGTACCGCAAAAAATAAAAATAAGATAAATAAATAAATATATAAAAAAACAAAAAAAAACAGGGTGAGGGACAGGGTTGTGCGGTGAGTGGTCAGCTTGTGGACATTCTCCTGATTGGCTGGTAGTGAGGTAACCGGGAGTTAACATCATCAACTTTCTGGTTCCAACTGGTCTGAGGTCCATGGGCTTGTGGGCAGCAGACAGTTAACTTCTTCCAGCTGGTGTGGGTTTCAGCATCTGCAGATCAGCTCAAGGACATGGCTCAGAATAGTCTCTATGGTCCTTGAGGAGGAACTAAAGGTCCCTGGCTTTAATGGCTAAACTATTATTATTTTGTTTTGACTTTGCTTGACTGTTTTCCTTTCTTTCTGCAGTTTATCACTTCTCTGATTAAATTTACTCTTTAGAACTCAGGGAAGGATTAGGAGGCTGAAGTTTTTCTACAGACAAGAGGCAGGCAGAGGACATGTGTGTGTGTGGCGGGGGTCTGCTCCAAGAAGGTCCCGTAGGTCCTGCTCGGTTACGGAATGTCTACTCAATATTTTGCCCATTTTTAATTGCGTTACTTGTCATTTTACTGTAAAGCTGTGAGAGTGCTTTATATATTCTGGATACAAGTCCCTTATCAGATAGATGATTTGCAAACATTTCCCCCCATTCCATGGATTGTCCTTTCAGTTTACTGATAATGTCCTTTGAAGCACAGAAGTCTTTAACTTTGATACAGTCTAGTTTATCTAATTTTCCTTTTGTTGCTTATGCTTTTAGATTGTTAAGATTTAATCCTACGTTTTCTTCCAAGAATTTCATAGTTTTAACTCTTAAATTTGTCTACGATCCACTTTTGAGTTAATTTTTGTATATGGTATGATGTAGGGGTCAAACATCGTTCTTTTGCATGTGGATATTCAGTTGTATAAAAGATTATTCTTTCAACATTGAATTGTCTTGGCACCTTGCCAAAAATCCATTAATCATAAACGTAAGAGTTTCATCCTGAACCTGTGATTCTGTTCCATCGATCCATGTGTCTTGAATATCCAGCACCACCTTGCCTCAATTAGCGTAGCTTTGTAATAACTTTTGTAACTGGGAACTGTGAGAGATTCCTCCAACATTATTCTTTTTCTTTCTTTTAGTGCGTTTAATATTTTATTGCATCCCTCTATATTATATATGACCACATTTTTATATTATCATACATACATATATGCTTTGAAAGCAAATGCTCTTCTTTTTGTCTTCCAGTTTTATTGAGATGTAATTGATGTTTGCACTGGATAAGTGTGAGGTGTGCAGCATAATGATTAGACTCCCACGCATCATGAAATGATGACCTCAGTACGTTTACTGGACATCCATCATCTCATATAGATACAAAATAAAAGAAAAAGGAAAAAACGTTTTTCTCCTCGTACTGAGAACTCTTAGGATTTCCTCTTAACAACTTCCGTATGTAACATTCAGCAGTTGAATATACTAATCATGTTGTACATTACATCCCTAGCACTTATAACTGGAAGTTTGTACATTTTGACCAGCTTCATCCAATTCCCCCTCCCCCCACCCCTTGCCTCTGGTGACCACAAATCGGATCTCTTTTTCGATGAGTTTGTTTTCGATGTATAATTGACCTACAACACTAGGTTAGTTCCAGGTGAACAACACAGCGATTCAATATTTCTACACATTACAGAATGATGCCCAGGATAAGTCTAGTTACCATCGGCCACTGTAACCAAAAGTGGGGTCCAGCTGCTCCCTGCTCAAAAGCCAATAAAGAGGCAACGTGGTGGAGAGGAAAGTTTCTTCATTTTGGATGCCAGCAACTGGTGTGGGGGGCGCACCTGTCCAAAGGCCGACTCCCCCACCACCCGCAACCGGGGGCAAGAGCTTTTATAGACAGATGGAGGGGCTACGTGTAGAAACAGCACAGTCTCTGACAGTCATCTTGAAATTAGTCTTTGGTGGTCTGACCGGCATCATCTTGATTGTTTTAAGCACGGTTAATCTTCAGTTCCAGGGTCTGTTTGTTCCCTTTCCTTTGAGGCCAGTTCTTGGAATTGTGGCAGCTTATGTCATGGCTACAGCCTGGTCATCATGTAGTTAACTTCTTCCACCTGGCGGGGGTTTCAGTATCTATAAGACAGCTCACAGGATACGGCTCAGAACATGATCTATAGCCCTGGAGAAGGAACTAAAGGAATCTGACTCTGCTTAATGACTAAACTATTATTATTTGGTCTCCTTTGACTGTTTCCTTTTTTTCTGCATTTTCTCACTTCTCTCTGATTAAACTTATTCTTTGGCTAAAGTTTTTCCACAGACAAAAGGCAGGCTGAGGACATGGTGGGCAAGGACCATAGGGTCCTGCTCCGTTTCATCACCACACAAAGTTATTACAATAGTATTATTGTTATTATTATTATTATTATTTTTGCGGTACGCGGGCCTCTCACTGTTGTGGCCTCTCCCGTTGTGGAGCACAGGCTCCGGACACGCAGGCTCAGCGGCCATGGTTCACGGGCCCAGCCACTCCGCGGCATGTGGGATCTTCCTGGACCGGGGCATGAACCCGTGTCCCCTGCCTCAGCAGGTGGACTCTTAACCACCGCGCCACCAGGGAAGCCCCAACAATATTATTTACTATATTCCCAACACTGTATGTTTCATACCTGTGACTCATTTATTTTGTAACTGGACGTTTGTACCTCTTAATCTCCCTCACCTATTTCACTCATCCCCCACCCTTCTCCTCTCTGGCAACCACCAGTTTGTTCTCTGCATCTATGAGTCTGTTTCTGCTTTGATATGTTTGTTCGTTTGTTTTGCTTTTTATTCCACATATAAGTGAAATCGCACAGTATTTGTCTTTCACTGTCTGACTTATTCCACTCAGCATAATAACCTCTAAGTCCATCCATGTTGGGACTTCCCTGGCGGTCCAGTGGTAAGGAATCCGCCTTGCAATGCAGGGGACGCAGGTTCGACCGCTGGTCAGGGAACTAAGATCCCACATGCCGCGGGGCAACTAAGCCCGCGTGCCACAATTACTGAGCTTGCCCGCCTCAACTAGAGAGCCCATGGGCCCTGGACCCCATGCGCCGCAACCAGAGAGAGAAAACCCGCACGCCACAACTAGAGAGAAGACTGCACGCCACAACAAAAGATCCCACATGCCTCAACGAAGATCCCGCGTGCCGCAATTAAGATCCAACACAGCCAAAATAATAAAATCTAAAAACAAACAAAAAAGAGTTGGAACTTCCCTGGTGGCACGGTGGTTAAGAATCCACCTGCCAGTGCAGGGGACACGGGTTCGAGCCGCGGTCCAGGAAAATCCCACATGCTGCGGAGCAACTAAGCCCATGAGCCACAACTGTTGAGCCTCGTTCTAGAGGCCACGAGCCACAACTACTGAGCCCATGCGCCACAACTACTGAAGCCCGCGCACCCTAGAGCCCGCACCCCGTAACTACTGAGCCCATGTGCCACAACCACTGAAGCCCGTGCCCTCCAGGGCCCATGTGCCGCAACTACTGAGTCCGCGTGCTGCAACTACTGAAGCCCATATGCCTAGAGCCCGTGCCCCACAACAAGAGGAGCCACCACAATAAGCCCACGCACTGCAACGAAGAGTAGCCCCCACTCGCCGCAACTAGAGAAAGCCCGCACGCAGCAACGAAGACCCAACGCAGCCAAAAAAAAAAAAAAAAAAAAATCCATCCATGTTGTCACAAACGGCAAGATTTCATACTTTTCTATGGCTGAGTAATACTCCATTGTATATATGTAGCACATCTTCTTTATCCACTCATCTGCCGATAGGTTGTTTCCATATCTTGGCTATTGTAAATAATGCTGCAATAAACATAGGGGTGCATATATCTTTTCTATTTAGTGTTGTTTTCTTCAGACAAATACTCAGAAGTGAAATTGCTGGATCATATGGTGGCTCTGTTTTAATTTTTTGAGGAACCTCCACACTGTTTCCCGTAGTGGCTGCACCAATCGACACTCCCAGCAACAGTGCACGAGGATTTGCTTTTCTCCACATCCTCGCCAACACTTGTTATTTGTTGCTTTTTGATGATGGCCATTCTGACAGGTGTGAGGTGATACCTCATTGTGGTTTTGATATGCATTTCTCTTATAATTAATGATGTTGAGCATCTTTTCATGCGCCTGCTGGCTGAATGTATGTCTTCTTTAGAAAAATGTCTATTTAGGTCTTCTACCCACTTTTTTAACTGGGTTGTTTGTTTTCCTGAGGTTGCATCATGAGTTCTCTGAATATTTTGGATATTACTCCCTTGTTGGATATAACCTTTGCACATATCTTCTTCCATTCAATAGGCTGCTTTTTCATTTTGTTGATAGTTTCTTTTACTATCAAGTAAAAGTGCAACAACTTTTTAGGTTGATGTAGTCCCATTTATTTATTTTTGCTTTTGTTTCTCTGGCCTGAGGAGACATAGCCAAAAAAAAAAAAAAAAAAAAGGCTAAGACTGATGACAAAGAGTGTACAGCCAATGTCTTCTTCTAGGAGATTTATGGCTTCAGGTCTTACATGTAAGTCTTTAATCCATTTTAGTTTATTTTTGTGTGTGAGGTGTGAGAAAGTATATATGAGGTGTGAGGAAGTATATATATGGTGTGAGGAAGTAGTCCAGTTTCTTATGCATGTAGCTGTCCAGTTTTCCCAACACCATGTATTGAAGAGGTTGTCTTTTCCCCTTTGTATATTCTCACCTCTTTTGTTGTAGATTAATTGACCATAAGTGTGTGGGTTTATTTCTGGGCTCCCTATTCTGTTCCACTGATCTATGTGTCTGTCTTGATTACTGTAGCTTTGTAGCCAATTTTATTCTTTTTAAAGATTGCTTTGGGGAACTGGCGGTCCAGTGGTTAGGACTCAGCGCTTTCACTGCCCAGGGCCCGGGTTCAATCCCTCGTTGGGGAACTAAGATCCCACAAACAGTGTGATCAAAAAAACAAAGGATTGTTTTGGCTACTCTGGGTCTCCTGCATCTTGTTATGAACATTAGGATCCGTTTGTTAGGTTTTTGCAAAAGGCCAGCTGGAATTTGATAGGCATCACTTGAATCTCTGGATCAGTGTGCAGAGTTCTGCCACATAAACACCCGAAGTCTTCTGATCCATGAATATTTACTCGCATCTTTAATTTTTTTCAACGGTTTTGTAGTTTTCATGTAAAAGGCTTGCTTTTCTTTTGTTAAACTTATTTCTAAGTATTTTATTCTTTTGATGCTATTGTAAATGAAAAGTTTTTCTTAATTTCATTTTCAGATTTTTTGCTTCTAGTATATAAAGATACAACTGATTTTGGTATATCTATGCTGTAATCTGCAAAATTTGGTTGAATTTGTTTTCTTAGTCCTAATAGTTTTTTTGTGGATTCCTTATGAGTTTCTTTCTTTCCTTTTTAAAAATATTTATTTATTTATTTGGTTGTGCTGGGTCTTAGTTGAGGCAATCAGGCTCCTTAGTTGTGGCACGTGAGCTCCTTAGTTGTGGCATACAAACTCTTAGTTGTGGCGTGCATGTGGGATCTCTTTCCTTGACCAGGGATCGAACCTGGGTCCCCTGCACTGGGAGTGCAGAGTCTTAACCACTGCGCCACTGGGGAAGTCCCTCCTTATGAGTTTCTAAACATAGAATTGTGTCATCTGAGGGACTTCCCCTGTGGTTCAGTGCCTAAGACTCTGCCCTCCCAATGCAGGGGGCCCAGGTTCGATCCCTGGTCAGGGAACTAGATACCACGTGCCGCAACTAAGAGTTCACGTGCCACAACTAAGACCCGGTGCAGCCAAATAAATAAATAAATATTAAAAAAAAAAAGAAAATCAGTTTAAAAAAATCACATCATCTGAGAATAGAGATAGTTTTACCTCTTTTCCAATCTGGATGCCTTTTCTTTCTTTTTCCTGCCTAACTACCCTTGCCAGGACCTGCAGTGCAATGGAGAGCAGACACCTTCGTTTGTGGATCTGCCTGCTTTTCCTCTCTGGATGTTCAAGCCCACGTGCTAACTGGCCCTGGAGCCCGAGCACCCTGGCCTCAGCAACTCTTCGCATCCCTCTGGCTTAAGTCAGCGTGGGGGTGGGGTAGGGGGGGCATGGGCAGCATGGACACCTGCAGCGGGGGGCGGGGCGCTGGGGAGCTGCCTTCCCCACGGCTTGCCTTTAGAGGATTGGCGCCCTGGTCTCCCCGGCCACAACATGTACCCGCTCAGCACTCTCAGAGGGTGTTGTCCACAGAATGTTTTGCAAAGGGAATATCAAGGGCTGGCTCGGGGTATCAACGAGGGATCAGGTAGGGAATCTTTTGCAATCTGCGTTCTAAAGAGCTCGGCTTTCCTGCCTCTCTTGCAAAACGAGGGGAATTTCCAGGCTGCTTTGCCACTTGCCTTTCATTTAGCTCATACAGTTACGCAGACAGAAACCTCCTCCCGGGGGGTCCTGCCGAGGAAGGTCCTGCCTTCTCCCCCACGGGCCTGGCTTGAGGTGTTCTCAGAGGGTCGGACGTCCAGGAGACTCTTCCACGCAGGTTGGAAGTGGGTCAGGGAAGCACCCTGGTCAGGAGCTGGAGTGGCGGCCTGGGAGATGGAAGGGTCATGGGGAGTACAACAGGGAGCGTCTCCAAGAGAATGACCGACTCTCCCCCAGGCAAGGAAAGATTAACCAGTGCTGTGCGTGCAAAGTCTGAACAGTCCTAAATGCTTCAGAGAGGAGACGAAAGAGGATTTCACAACTCCTGCAGCTGTGACAGACAAGAACCAACTCAACTTAAGCAAGAAATTGTGGGCCCACATAACTTGCAAGTCCAAGGGGCTTAGTTTCGGGTACAGCTGGATCCAGGAGATGCCAGAATGCTCTCGGAATTCTGCCTCTCTCCACCCTTCGCTCTGCTTGCCCTGGGACGCCTTCACTCTCTGGTGTGCACCCTGAGGAGTCTGGGTGTTTTTTATAGCTCTTGGGATGACTGACACCCCGAGGCAAATCTCTGTTAGCGCCCGACTTGCTCCCCAGGCCCAGGGCTCCCAGTTCAATCACCATGGGCAGGAGGGTGGGCACCACAGCTGGATTAGCTGGGCACCCACCCAGCCAAAGGGGGGAAGGCAGGGGCCTGTGACTGACAGCCCCTGGAAGGTGCAGTGGAGAGCATGTGGCCCCACTGAGGTGGGCAGCACCCCAGGCCAGTGTGGGCCCGGTCCGAGTGGCCGTTGCTGATAACTGCACCCGCTCCCTCACCAGAGGCCCAGTCACTCCCACACTCCCATCCTCTGGCCCCATTCCCCACAGAAGCGAGGAGGTCCCTTTGAATCCATGGAGGGGAGGGAGCCCCTGAAAGGACTCACCCCTTGTCCCTGAGTCAGGCAGTGGGGCTCTGAACAGGCGCAGATGAGGGGCGTGACCATCCCCTCACCCAGGTGTTGTCACACTCATGCCCGCGTCGGAACCCACACCTGCCTAGGGACCCCGGTGGGCTGACGAAGCCGGTACTGAAGGAAGGTGAAGGCCCCACCTCTACTTGCTCAGCCAGAGCCGGGTGAGCCTCGTCCCTGTCTTGGGGGAGTGGCTGCACACCTGCGGAGGGGCTGCTGCGTGTGGCAGGGCACACCCTGGCTGGCTCTTCTCTGGTTTCGAGAGAACCTGAGCCACAGACCGCAGAGGGCCCGTGGCTCAGCTCTGTTCTCACACAGGGGACACCACCTCCCTTCTGGGGTCTCCTTCTAGTTCCTCACCGGCCCGGGCCTGAGAGACCCTTTGGGCAGGGCTGTGAGCTTGAGTGGCTGGCCACCTGCTGTCCAGCTGGAGGCGTGGGTGCCCGGATAGGGCCCTGGGGGGACGCTCAGGTCTGAGCGGCTGGTGTGGCTGGCCGCCCTGCTTCCCAGCCACTGGCCTCGTGCCCGGATGCCGTGAGCGGGAAGGGCGTGCCGCGCGGCCCTCTAGGACTTGACCCCAGGCATCTTCCTCCCCTGGTTGTTTGGGCTCCTGCCTTGTTCCCTTCGGGTAGCTGACCGGACGCCCTGGAGACGCCAAAGGGCAGGGGCTCCTTCAAGCCACCCCTGCAGTCCTGGCCTCCGGGGCTCAAGGCCAGCCCCCCTCGGGAGACCGTGCCTTGCTTCCCGGGGCCCTCACGCCTGGCACACGTGGCGCAGACACACACGCCGGCGGGGAGGCTGCACACATGCCCAACGTGAGGGAAGGCAGGAAGGAACTGGGGGAAGGCTCCACCAGCCTCCGGCCCCAGGGTGGGCAGGGGAGGGGGGAGGGGCAGCGTCAGAGGCCAGGGGAGGGCACGCGGAGGCCCGGGGCCTCACCACCCCCGTCACACCCTCGGCCTCCTCCCTCCCACTCTCCAGAGGTGGCTTCCACAGCTCACACCCGCCTGCCGGCGCCCCCCTCCCCAGCCCTATCAGGTCAGGGGGCTGGGTGGTTAGCGCCCTGGAGGGCGGTGGCCTTCTGCCCTAAGGGCTGGGCTGTGTCTGGGCCAGCTGGGAGCCTGGTCCTACCACATGCCTGATGGGGGGGGGGCGGTCAAGGCCTGGGGATCTTTCCCTCCCGCCAGGAAGTCCCTCAGCTCAGCCGGTCCTGCCAAGGCCGGGGAGGAAGCCCCTGAGAAGCCTCCGCGCAGCCCAAGTCAAGGACAGGCGGCTTCAGCAGCTTAGAAACGGCATCCGGAGAGGGCTGGCCAGCAGGGCAGGAGCCGCTCCCCCGGAGCCCACGCCCGGCCCCTGGCAGCTGCAGGGCCCCTTGTCTGTGAGAATGGGTGCTCAGTACCACGCCAGTCACGCTGGCTCACGGCTCAGGTGTCCTGCCCCCCGGGGAGCCTGTGTTCCCCCCCAGGCCTCTGCTCCCCACCTGCCCAGGAGGCGGCAGAAGCCCAGGCCCCGGCCCTGCGGCAGCCCCGCCTGAATCCCCTCAGATCGTCCCGGCCCTCCTGGCTCGGGGCGCACTCCAGTCCCCACCAGTCCTGTGTGTGGGAGCCCCCGGTGCAGGACAGCCTGTGTTTGGTGCTGAGCTCCCTGCAGACGCCAACAAGCAAAGGCCTGGACTGCTGTCCCAGGGTGGGGACAGAGCGTGGGCTGCTCAGAGCCAAGGCCATCTGCCAGCAGCCCAGGGAGAAGGCAGCCACTGTCGCGTCTGTGTGAATAAAGGGTTTGGGGCCTTTGCAAGTTTGATCACAGGAGCTACAAACGAGGCTGGTGGTTTGGGGGAGGGGACCACGTCCTTCGGCAGAAGAATCCCAAGATCGGCTGGACCCTCACACCTTGGTCTCTTCTAAGTCCCACTCGCTGAGCCCTTTCTGTGCCAGGACCTGGCAACAAGCCCCGGGCACAAATCCCCCAGTAGGATCCTCCCATAAAGCAGCGGGTAAGTGGGCCACACCCAGGCCACAAAGGCAGCGACTACGAGGCAGCCCATGCGGCCTGACCCTCGTGCCTGGCTGGCTCGGCCCACCAGACAGCCTCTGACTGCCGTAGCCTGTGTGGGTCCTTGGCCTACACTCCAGGCCCTGGGGGCTGGCCTTCACCCTCCCTCTGGGCAGTTCTCTATGTGTATCTGTGTTTAGGAGAAGGTTCTATGACCTCCAAGACCTATGAGTGCCCCAGGGAGTGGGACAGGCCCCTGTTGAACAGGTCAGGCTACTGCTCTAGCTCAGGGGAGGTCTATCTACACAGCAAGAGTTGTTCCTAGGGTTAGCTCCAACTCATGAAATGAACACACTTTATTGTACAAATCCCACACACGTCCTGGGCCTGGGCCAAATCCACATCCCCAGCTGGGCCCTGCCTCCGAGCCTGCTCTGTGGTCCCAACCCTGGCCTGCAGTGCCAGGTTCTCCCGTGGAGTACGCAGGCATCCGTGAGCAGGCTGCTTGTAGGGTGGGCCTCCCTGGGCTGTGGGCACGCAGGCACTGTGGCAACCCCAACCTGAAGACAAGTGGAGTGGAGCGGAGTCCCCACCTGCTCAGGCTTAGGGGCCACAAGGGTCCACACAGTCCTTCCCGCTGCGGAACACATGGTAGATGCTGGTGGGAGGGAACATGGCCACGGCGCCGAGCAGAGAGCCCACCTGGATGGCCACGCCAGCTGCCAGCAACGACTGCTGGCCCCCCCCATGCAGCAGGGAGCTGGAAGCCACCTTCACGTATGAGAACACGCCGAGACACAGAACCCACGACACCACCTGGGAAGGTGGACACAGTAGCAGGCTGAGCGTGAGATGCCCCTGCTCTAGGGTGAACCCCCTCCCTACTGCCACCCTCTTTGCTTCACTGTGCCCCAACATACTTACCACAAGGACCACGCCTGCAGAGGTGCCCACCAGAGGTGGGCAGGGGCTCAGGATTGCCAGCGCCATCAGGTAGGCCCCAAAGAGCATGCCCAGCAGGGAGAGACTGCCCAGCCCTGCCAGGGACCTGCCAGGAGTGAGCAAAAACTCAGGGCTCAGGCCCAGGCTCTGAGCCAGGCCCAGGCTCTCACCCCTAAGTCCCACCCTGAGTGGCCTGGGCTGCCCGTATACCTGCATAGAATACCCATGGCCAGGAAGCAGGCGAGGGGGTTGGCGGCACTGCCCAGCACCACAGCCAAGTGGTAGGCTGGGCGCCCATAGGGCAAGCAGGAATAGCTCTGCACAGCAGGCAACACGCCATTGGTCAGAGCGTTGGTGACGGCCAGCAGGCCCAGCAGGCAGACACTACGGGTGGAGAGCAGCCGATGGGCCGCAGGTTCTGGGCTGCAGGTGGTGCCTGCCGCCTTGCTGGGAGACTCCTGCAGGGGTGAGGCCTCTTCCTCTTCCTCCACTCCAGGGGCTCCCGCCTGCAGGCCAGGCCCTGGGCCTCCTGTGGGTACAGGCGGTGGTGATGGCAACAGCACCAGGAGACCCTGAAAGGCGGCAGCTGAAACGACTAATAGGGCGGACAATACCCCAAAAAAAGTGCTGGCAGGAAAACGCTCTGGGAAGTCAATGGGGGGCCCAGGAGTGCCATTGGTGGGGGTTGGTGGGCACTCGAGGCGACCCACACCCTGCACTAGGGCCAGCACACAGGGCAGCAGGGCGCTGAGGCCCTGACCCAGGAAGAAGGACCGCAGGAAGGAAGGCGGCAAGCGGCTCAGGAAGGGCAGGAACGTGACATTCGAAGCACAACAGGCCAGCGCCAGCACGAAGGAGAGAGTCAGGAAGGCCACTGAGTACTCCTGCCCCGCCACTGCTGCCACGTGGGGCCACAGGGGGGCCAGCAGGGCCGTGCCCACCACACTCAGCGCCTGCACCACTTGGATGGGGGCCCTCTCGCCCTTGCCCGGGGCCAGCCGCCTCCACAGGGTCACCACCAGCAGACCCAGGTTCCCCAGTGCCACAAGCACAGAGAGGTAGGAGGGGAGACTCCAACCTGCAAGGAAGAAAAGGAGGAAGCCGTGTCAGGGGCAGGATGCGCAGGTCCAGAGAGCAGCTGCAACCCACCTCCCCCGCACGCAGCCTCGCCCCCTGCCCACATGAACTCACCCTCGGGGAGGTCTTTCACCACCACAGGCAGCTCCACCCAGATCCCGTTGATGGCAGCCCATGAGCCCATGCCAAAGAGGGCTACCAGCACGTGGGTCAGCACCAGACGGCCCAGCGGGGGTGCTGCCATTTAGCCCAAGGCCGGAGCCTTCAGGACAGGGCAGAGGTCACAGCCAGCTCTTCTTTCCCCACGTAGGTCCACAAAAGACCTTCGGCTCCTCCGGGAACTGAAGACTTCGTCTAGCTTGAAAAAAAGTAACATGCATGCAAAATCACAAGGGAAAGACACAGAACTGTTGTCAGGAAAGGACCAGACGGCCCAGACCAGGGAAACTGGGGGGATGCCGGGGGTGGGGGATGGGGAGGAGAAGGGACAAAGCACACCGGCAGCCTGTGTCGGGGTCACGACACAGCAAAGGCCGGCGCCAGGCAGGGAAGCAAGAAGGCGCCGAAGCCCAGGAGAGTATGATCAAAGAGGGAGATGATCTTCGGGTGTGAGCTACCGAGACCGCCAAAGCACTACCCCGCACGGATACGGGACAAGGACTCCGGGACAGGTCTACCTCTCAGGCGCCAAGCACACCTATACGGCTTCTGCGAGACCCCGGACAGCCGGAGCCAAGTCGGGGCTGGGGATGTGGCCACGGCGGGCACCGCCCCTCGCTGCACCACGGGGGCGGCGGAGAGCCGACCGGTGCGCTGGGGTGCCTGAGCCTCCCGGTCCTGAACGAGCGCGCTCCCTGACCCGGCGACCGGCCGTCCCGCCACACTTCGAGGGCGCCGCCTCCGGCCCAGGGTCGAGGACCCAGCACAGAACGGGTGGGGCCGGAAAATGCAGCCGAGCGGGAGCGAGGACTCCAACTCACCCGCCAGGACTCGCAGAAACCACCCGCCGGCGCGCCCCAGCGCCCGATATCCCGCTCCGGAAATCGAGTGGGGCGTCCAGGGGCAGGGGCGGGTAGGGCCAGCCCGGGGCCCTGACCCCGCCCCGCGAGGCAAGCCTCGCCTCCGCCGGCCACACCCCTTCCGCCGCAGGCTCCGCCTCTTCCGCTCCCCCTGGGCGGAACTCGGAACGCAGCGAGTGGCTATGGCTCCGGGTGTGGCCCGGCGGGCCCGGCAAAGGGTCCGGATCTTGCCGCTGGCCGGGGCGCGGAGCCGCTCGGCGGAGGACTGGTGGTGGGATCGGCTGGCCCCGAGCGGCTCCGGTTACCACCTGCTGCAGTCGGACAGCATGCTGCTGGTGTTGCCAGGTCCGGGGCCCGCCCGCCGCCGCGCTCAGAGGCGCGCCGCCCGCCGTGCTCAGCTGCTGCGGCTCCACGGGGCCCGCGCCGCTGAGGCCAAGGCCAAGCCCAGGACCGCACCCGCACCCGCGCCCGCACCGCAGCAGGAGCCCGACCCGGGCTGGGGCGACCGCATTCCCTTGGAAATCCTGCTGCAGATTTTCGGGCTGCTGGTGGCGGCGGATGGGCCTATACCCTTCCTTGGCAGGTACCCCAGGACCATCGCGCACAGCGCCGGGTCTCAGGCTGACCTCTTAGGCACTCAGCGGGTGGCTGAGCGCCCACACACGCGTCTCAGAGAGCGCAGTCTCTCAGGGCGTCCAGCTGGAATCCCAGGGGCACGACCTTGAACTGAGGGGTCCGCAGCGTTGTGAGAGTTGGCGGGGGGCAGGTCCCTCCTCTTAGAAAACCCCATAGCGACAGCCATTGAGGGCGAGCGTCGACCACAAAAGGCCCGGCCCCTCAGGAGAGGTTTTCTCCCAGGGCTGCACGCGTGTGCCGCCGCTGGCGCGAGGCCGCCTCCCAGCCAGCGCTCTGGTACACCCTCACCCTGTCACCCCCGCTGGTTGGCCGCCCCGCCAGGAGTGGGACCAAGACTGAGAAGAAGCTTCTTGCATCCCTGGAGTGGCTTATGCCCAGTCGGTGAGCAGTTCCATCTTTTTCTTATCCCCTCATTCCGCTTGTGTGTTGTGTGAATGCCCCAGGCCCCCTCCTGCCTCCCTGCACGAAGGTGATGGGTGGGGAGAAGGCTGGCAGAAGGGGCAGCATGGGAACACTGTGCAGCTCTGCCTCTGCTGTCGGCCCAGGTTCTCACAGCTCCAGAGGCTGACTCTCATCCACTGGAAGTCTCAGGTACACCCTGTGTTGAAGGTGAGAGCTCGAGGCTGCCCTGCACGCCAGCCATGACACTCTGGGGTTACCCACCAGGGAGTGGGTCAGGTACCGTGGGGCCCAACGATGCCCCACGAAGATGCCTGCTTGGTTCTCCTTTCCTGGAGTGTCTTCCAGCAGGGAGGTGTGAGAGGTGGGAGCACCCAGGTAGGCCTGGCATGGCCAGAAAGGAGACCATTGCTGAGGCAGTAAAGTGCGGTTGGCGTCAGCCATTGGTCCGTTTCCCTTGTGGACCACAGCCTGCCCTCCCCCAACCGGCCCTCTGTTTTCCACAGCTGGTTAGCGAGTCCTGTCCCCGGCTCACCTTCCTCAAGCTTTCCGATTGCCACGGTGTGACCCCTGACACTCTGATCATGCTAGCCAAAGCCTGCCCCCAGCTCCACAGCCTGGACATACAGCATTCCATGGTGAGCCCAGGAGTCCCCAGGGGCCCCAAGGAAGCCTGGGCTGCGTTGACCGGTACCTCTGTGCTGGGTCTCCAGGTGGACTCCACGGCTGTGGTAAGCTTCTTGGAGGAGGCGGGGCCCCGAATGCGGAAGCTGTGGCTGACCTACAGCTCCCAGACGACAGCTATCTTGGGTGCACTGTTGGTATGTTGGTCACGGGCAGGAGCAGAGCTGGGTGCTGAGCCAGGGACTGCCAGGCCTCCGACCCTGTGTTCTCCCCCACCACTACAGGGCAGCTGCTGCCCACAACTCCAGCTCCTGGAGGTGAGCACAGGCCTCAACCACAACAGCACTCCCCTCCAGCTGCCTGTCGAGGCCCTGCAGAAAGGCTGCCCCCAGCTGCAGGTACCTGCCGCCCCACCCCTTCCACCTGTTGCCCCCTCCCCATCTGCAGCCTGGGCCTCGCTCCCAGGTGTTGCGGCTGCTGAACCTCATGTGGCTTCCCAAGCCTTCCGGGCGAGCGACGCCTCCTGGCCCAGGCTTCCCCAGCCTTGAGGAGCTCTGCCTTGCCAGCTCCACCTGCAACTTTGTGAGCAACGAGGTCCTGGACCGCCTGCTCCACGGCTCCCCTCACCTGCGCTTGCTGGATCTCCGCGGCTGTGCTCGAATCACACCTGCTGGCCTGCATGACCTTCCATGTCAGGGTCAGCACTCCTCGGGTGGTGGCTGGGCAGGTGGGATGTGGGGATTCTTGCCCACCCCGCAGCTCATGCCCATTCCTCTCACCTCCAGAGCTGGAGCAACTTCACCTGGGCCTGTATGGCATGTCAGACCGGCTGACTCTAGCCAAGGAGGGCAGCCTTCTGTTAACTCAGAAGTGGTGTCACACTCTGCGGGAGCTGGACTTGAGTGGCCAGGGCTTCAGTGAGAGGGACCTGGAGCAGGCCTTAGCTGCCTTCTCAGGCGCCCCCGGGGGCTCGCACCTGGCACTGTGCTCCCTCAACCTCCGGGGCACCCGGGTCACAGCAAGCACAGTCAGGTCAGCATCCCCACCCCCGCCAGTTCCTTGGAGCCAGTATGGCTTGATCCCCTGTCCTGCCTGGCTCGCCAGCTCCAGGGCTCTGAAAAGGGAGCCCATCCTGGCCCAGCCCCTGCTTGGGGTTGGCCTTAGGGACACCAAGGGTACTGGGCTTGGGCCTTTGGGCTGTAGGTGGCAGAGCCAGCCGCGGTGCAAGGGTAGAGAGGGCTCCTTAGACTGGCTCAGCCATGCTGTGCCTGGGTCTTCTTGGGGCCAGTGGCTCAACCTCCCATGGCCTGCACTGCTCCCACAGCGCTGTGATCAGCAACTGCCCGGGTCTGCTGTACCTCAACCTGGAGTCCTGCCGCTGCCTTCCCCGGGGCCTGAAGCGGGCCTACCGGGGCGCAGAGGAAGTCCAGTGGTGCCTGCGGCAGCTGCTCACCAGCCTGGCCCCTCCCAGCTAGGCAGCTCCAGCCAGCCCGCCCTGCCCCCTTTCCCAGTTTTGAATGTGTGAGCGTTTTGTTACAATAAAACACTTTTAGGAACTCATGTGTGGTCTTTGGGATCCCAGTGAGAGGCTAGGGGTTGTCCCTGAGGGAACTACTGGGGGCTGCAGCTGGCCCAGAACCTGTGTGTTGCGGCGCTGGGGGCAGCCCCCCAGGGCTCCTGAGTCAGCCTGTGGCTGGGCCTTGCCTGCTCAATCCTGGGCTCAAATCTTGGACTGAGTGTGAGTGAGTGTGTGTGTGTGTGTGTGTGTGTGCGCGCTTTCCACCCTCAGGGACACTAAGGTGAGCTGTCTGTGTTTGTATATGAGCCTCCTGGGCTCAAATCTTGGACTGAGTGTGTGTGTGCGTGCGTGTCTGTGCTTTCCACCCTCAGGGACACTAAGGTGAGCTGTCTGTGTTTGTATATGAGGTTCTGACCCGGGCAGAGGCGGCAGTGGGGAAGGGGAGGCCATGCTCAGCCACGGGGCTCGTGGTGGGGCCCCTGCCTACAGATTCCTCTCCAGCTCAGGCCTGGGATGTCCCACTACCCCACCCTTCAGGTGAGGACTGTGAACCAGGCTGTACAGGGGGCCTCCGGTGGGGTGGGGCCTAGCGGGGGAAGTGCACGCCCACCGCAGGGCCGGGCCGGGCGACTCCCTGGAGACGGGAAGATCAACAGGACGACCCTAATAGAACCGCCGCCCAGAGCTTCTAGAAGCCGGCGTCGCCCAGCCTAGACCGCCACTCGGTGTCGCTCCCCTGCCTTCGCCTGAGAACTGCTTTTTCCTGGACCGCAACCCTGAAGGCTTTATTCTCCCAGGTATGAGTGTGGCTGTGAGCAGTGGGCAGTGGCAACAGACAAGCCGCACAGCTGACGGTCTGTACCCGACCCAGGCCCCCAAGGGCCGGTTCAGCGGCCTGCCTACGACCGCCGGCAGCAAGCCCTTTCAGCTCTGGGCCCAAGGACTCTTCTGCACCGAGCGCAACCTGGCCAAGCGCCTCAAGAACAACAGTTTCTACCCGTTCACGCAGCAGCAGCCCAACGGTGAGGGCGACACTCAGTTGCCAGGGGACCAGAACCCGGCGGAGCGGCGACGCGGGGCGGGGACTGGAATCTGAACGGGGCGGGGCCGGGCCGGCTGCGGCCTTCGCGGGCGCTGGAACTGCAGGCTGGACCCCGACAGCGGCCCCGGGCCCTGCGGCCGGCGGGCAGTTCCGGGTCCAAGCCCTGGCACTTCCACCTCGGGCTGCGAGCAGGGTCCCGGTATCCTCACGCGCCTCTGCCGCGCCGCCCCCAGTCTTCGTGCTCGAGTACTACCTGGACACGCTGTGGAAGGGGACGCTGCTCTTCATCGTCTGCTTCTTCCTCGTCAGCTTCGGGCTTGTGAGCGAGGTCTGAGCTCCTGGGCCCGCCCCCCACGGCCTTCCTACCCTGGGGGCCGGACCCCCACTCGGTGCCCCGCCCCCGGGTCCCGCGGCGGCTCAGAAAGTCCCCGCGGCGCCCACAGGTGCAGAAGCAGAAGACTTGGGGCTTCCCTGCCTACGGCGTGGGCGTGGGCCTGTGGCTCATGATCTCGTCGCTGCCGCGGCGCCGCCTGGTGCTGAACCACGTGCGCGGCGTGTACCACTTCTCCATCCAGGGCCGCACCGTGTGTCAGGCCCCCATGCACCTGGTCTACGTGCGCATGGCGCTCAGCTCCGATGGTGACGCACGGGGCGGGCCGCGGACTGGGGGATGGCGTCCAGGGGAAGGGGAAGCCACGTGGAGTGGGGAGGAGCAGACAACTGGCCCATGCCCCCGCCCCCGGAGCCCCCGCCCCCGGAGCCCCCGCCCCCGGAGCCCCCGCCCCCGGAGCCCCCGCCCCCGGAGCCCCCGCCCCCGGAGCCCCCGCCCCCGGCTCTACAGGGACCTGGCGCTGAGCGGCTTGCCCCTTGCCAGCCTACGGAAGGTGCTTCTTCCAGCTGGTTCTGTGCGGCCACAAGCTGGAGCCGCTGGTGCTGGTGCAGCTGTCGGAGCGCTACGAGGTGGGTCCCTCCCAGCCCGCCACGGGGTCCCAGACACGCTCCCTGCCCCTCCTTGGTTCAACATGACGCCAGCCACTGTTTAGGGTCTTAAGATAGGGCCATTTCGCAGGTGGAGAGTGCATACAGCGGGGACCTGGCCCAGGCCCTCGAGCTGGGAGCCAGCGGAGAGGGCGCCGGGGCTGACGGGCAGGGCTGGAGGTGCGGTCTGGCCAAGGGGAGGGGACGCCTCCGGCGCAGCTCTTGTTCAGGCAAGAGCTGACCGCCACCCGCTCGCACAGCAAATGGAATACCTCGGCCGTCGTATTGCCCGGAAGCTCAACATTAACTACTTCGACTGCTTGGCCACGTCGTACCGGCACGTGGTCCGCCACTGGCCGCCGGGGGCCACCTTCAGCCCGGGCATCCTGCTGCACCAGAACGGTGCCTAGGACAAGCGGAACTCTCACAAGTCAGCCCAGGACTTGTGATGCTGCCAGCTGGCGCCCACCCCTCCCCCACCCCGGGACTACATTCTCCCTTCCCCTCCAGTCTCCCGCCTCCACCTGACCACTGGCCTTCTTCTCAATAAAGCGACCTCCTGCTCCAAGCCTGCTCATTTCCTCCGTGCGGTGGGGGCCGCCGCCCCAGGGCCCTCCCGTGGTGCACACCTCGCAGGGCCTCAGGGAGCCTTTCAGGGAGCAACCCCGGAGTTTGGGTTGGAAGATGGGGGTCGCAGTGGGACTGAGGGTGACAAGTAGCCAGGCCTCTAGAACACGTGTGGGACACACTGCCTCTCTCGGTCAGTAGCAGTGAACTGGTCCTTCCAGGCTTTGGAAGTGCTGACCAATGAGCAGAATCCAGGAGTCAGAATCTGATCTGTCCAGTCTGGGTCAGGTGCTGTTCTAGTCCAGTCAGCAATGGGATGGGGGCACCACTGAAGGTCCAGCACTGTGCCTAGGGGTGGATCCTGCACTGGACACTAGTGGAGTTTCCCCTGCGGAGCTCTAGGCCAGAGCTCAAGGCCTGCTGGGGAGTAGACCCACCATATCCCTGGAGCGTGCTCCTGCCTGCCTGCTGGAACCCCAGTCCCATGTTCCCTGTCCAGCGGGTGTTCTTGCCTCCTGGGTGCTGGAAGCTGCTGTGGGAGCGGAGAAGGCACCTGGGTCTTCCTGTCAGCATTTTTTCTCAGGGCCATGCTCACGACCCAGGTCTTTGTGCATTGTATCAGCTGAGTGTCCCTGGAACCAGAACCAGCTGCATAATTTGCAGGGCCCCATGCAAACTGAAAATGCAGAGGTCCCTGTTAAAAAGTTATTAAGAATTTCCAGATGGCAGCACAAGAGCATTAAACCAAGTGCACCCGTTAGTGCTGGGGGCTTACCTGCCCACCAGCCAGCAGGCTGAACAGCCAGGTGTGTAGGCATCCAGCCCCACCCACCAGCAGGTTGGCACCAGACCTGGGATCCCCTGTGCCCACAGCCAGCCCCACCCACCAGTGAGCCTGCACCCTCTGCATGAGGCAAGGTCTGGCAGCCCACTGGTCCAGGGGCCAGCCCCATCTACAAGTGTGCCCACAGTAGCAGGCCTTGCCACAACAGAAGGGCCCTTGCAGCCCACACAGAGGGCAGCCCTAGAGCATACAGCTCTGGTGACCAGAGGGGAGTGTGCTGCTGGGTGGGTCGCATAGGACATCTCCAACATGAGCCACTTTTCCAAGATCAGGAAACATAACTGACCTACCTAATACACAGAAATAAAAACAGAGAATTAGGCAAATGAGGCTACAGAGGAATATGTTCCAAATGAAGGAACAAAGGCACTACAAAAAAAGGAAATTACAGGCCAATATCCCTGATGAACATAGATTAAAAAAAATCCTCAATAATATATTAGCAAACCAAATCCAACAATATATTAAAAGGATCATACACAATGATCAAGTGGGATTTATCCCAGGTATGCAAGGATGGTTTAATATCCACAAATTAATCAATGTGATACACCACATCAACAAATTGAAGAATAAAAATCATATGATCATCTCCACAGATGTGGAAAAATCTTTTGACAAAAATTCAACATCCTTTTTTTAAAAAATGTATTTATTTTTAATTTATTTATTATTTTTGGCTGCGTTGGATCTTCATTGCTGCACGTGGGCTTTCTCTAGTTGCAGCCAGCGGGTGCTACTCTTTGTTGCAGTGCATGGGCTTCTCATTGCAGTGGCTTCTCTTGTTGTGGAGCACGGTCTCTAGGCACACGGGCTTCAGTAGTTGTGGTTCGTGGGCTTCAGAAGTTGTGGCTTGCGGGCTCTAGAGTGCAGGCTCAGCAGTTGTGGCGCACGGGCTTAGTTGCTCCACGGCATGTGGGATCTTCCTGGACCAGGGCTTGAACCCGTGTCCCCTGCATTGGCAGGCAGAGTCTTAACCACTGTGCCACCAGGGAAGTCCTCAACATCCGTTTTTGATAAAAACTCTCAACAAAGTGGGTATAGAGGCAACCTGCTTCAACATTATAAAGGCCATATATGATAAGCCCACAGCTAACATTATACTCAACGGTGAAAAACTGAAAGTGTTTCCTCTAAGATCAGGAACAAGACAAGGATGCCCACTCTCACCGATTCTATTTAACATAGTATTGGAAGTCCTAGCCAGAGCAATCAGAGAAGAAAAATATTTAAAAGTAATCCAAATTGGAAAGGAAGAAATAAAACTGTCGCTGTTTACAGATGACATGATGCTATACATAAAAAATTATTAAGACACCACCAAAAAACTATTAGAACTAATAAATGCATTCAGTACAGTTGCAACATCAAAATTAATATACAGAAATCTGTTGCATTTCCATACGCTAACAAAGAACTGTCAGAAAGAGAAAGTAAGAAAACCATCCCATTTACAATTGCATTAAAAAGAATAAAATATCTGGGAATAACCCTAATTAAGAAGGTAAAATACCTATGCTCAGAAAACTATAAGACACTGATGAAAAAAATTGAAGATGAGGGACTTCCCTGGTGGTGCAGTGGTTAAGACTCCGGGCTCCCAATGCAGGGGGCCTGGGTTCAATCCCTGGTCAGGGAACTAGATCCCACATGCATGCCACAACTAAGAGTTCATATGCCACAACTAAGGATCCCACATGCCACAACTAAGGAGCCTGCCTGTTGCAACTAAGAAGCTGGTGAGCCACAACTAAGGAGCCAGCGAGCTGCAACTAAGGAGCCCGCCTGCTGCAGCTAAGACCCAGAACAACCACATAAATAAATAAATATTAAAAAAAAAAGAAGAAATTGAAGACAACACAAACAAGTAGAAAGATATACTGTGTTCATGGATTGGAAGGATTAATATTGTTAAAATGTCCACACCACCCAAATCAGTTTACAGATTCAATGCAATCCCTATCAAAATACCAATGGCATTCTCCACATACCCATTCACAAAGTATGTCTAAAATGTGTATGGAAACACAAAAGACCCCAAACAGTCAAAACAATCTTAAAAAAGAGAACAAAGCTGGAGCATTCACACTCCCTGATTTCAAACTATACTACATAGCTCCAGTCATCAAAACAGTATGGTATTGGCACAAAAACAGAAATATAGGTTAATGGAACAGGATAGAGAGCCCAGAAGTAAATCCATGTGTACAAGGTCAGTTAATCCATGACAAAGGAGGCAAGAATATACAAGGAGGAAAAGACAGTCTCCTCAATATGGTGTTGGGAAAACTGGACAGCTACAGGCATAAGAATCAAACTGGATTACTTTCTCACACCATATACAAAAATAAGCTAAAATGGATTAAAGACTTACATGTAAGACCTGAAACCATAAATCTCCTAGAAGAAAACATTGTCAGTATGCTCTTTGTCATCATTCTTAGCAATTTTTTTTTGATACGTCTCCTCAGGCAAGAGAAACAAATGCAAAAATAAACAAATAGGACTACATCAACCTAAAAAACTTTTGCACATCCAACAAAATGAATAGGCCACCTACTGAATGGGAAAATATATTTGCAAATGATATATCTGAGAAGGGGTTAATATCCAAAATATACAATGAACTCATACAACACAATATCAAAAACAAACAACTCGATTCAAAAATGGGCAGAGGACCTGAATAGAGATTTTTCTAAAGAAGACATACAGATGGCTAACAGGCACAGGAAAAGATGCTCAACATCACTAATTATTAGAGAAATGCAAATCGAAACTACAGTAAGGTACCACCTCACACTGGTCAGGATGGCCTTCGTTAAAAAGTCTACAAGGGCTTCCCTGGTGGTGCAGTGATTAAGAATCCACCTGCCAATGCAGGGGACACGGGTTTGAGCCCTGGTCTGGGAAGATCCCACATGCCGCGGAACAACTAAGCCCGTGCGCCACAACTACTGAGCCTGCTCTCTAGAGCCTGCGAGCCACAACTACTGAGCCCATGTGCCACAACTACTGAAGCCCGCGCGCCTAGAGACTGTGCTCCACAACAAGAGAAGCCACCGCAATGAGAAGCCCGCGCACTGCAATGAAGAGTAGCTCCCACTCGCTGCAATTAGAGAAAGCCTGCGCGCAGCAATGAAGACCCAACGCAGCCAAAAATAAATAAATAAATTTTAAAAATAGTCTACAAATAACAAATGCTGGAGAAGGTGTGGAGAAAAGTGAACCCTCCTACACTATGGAGAACAGTATGGAGTTTCCTCAAAATAAAACTACCATATGATCCAGCAATTCCACTTTCAAGTATTTTTCAAAAGACAGAAAAATACTAATCTGAAAAAATATATACATTGTAAATATTTTCTCTAAATTCTTCTTGAAAGTACTCCCTGGTACTCTGTCCTGTGAATCCTGGCCACCCCGGCCTTCCCAGACACCCAGCTCCGTCTCTGAACTTGAGGAGTCTGCCCGGGTGGCCCACCTGTGCCACAGCCTGGACACACTCTCTAGGCAGTGACCTGGGGGATCATAGGGCTCACCTTGTTTGTCACCTCTCAGGGGTCACTGTCCTTCATTGCTGATGCCCAATGTCTTGAGATCCATTGCTTCATCTATTTTGCCTAGTTTTTTTTTTTTTGAATGGGAACCTGTTTGTGTCCCTCCTCCCTTTTGTTATTTTAAAAAATTAATTAATTAATTTATGGCTGCATTGGGTCTTCGTTGCTGCTCACGGGCTTTCTCTAGTTGTGGCGAGCAGGGGCTACCCTTCGTTGCGGTGCGCGGGCTTCTCATTGCAGTGGCTTCTCTTGTTGTGGAGCGTGGGCTCTAGGCGTGCAAGCTTCAGTAGTTGTGGCTCGTGGGCTCAGTAGTTGTGGCTCGTGGGCTTAGTTCCTCCACGGCATGTGGGATCTTCCCAGACCAGGGCTTGAACCCGTGTCTCCTGCATTGGCAGGCGGATTCTCAACCACTGCGCCCCCAGGGAAGCCCCATTTTGCCTAGTTTTTTAGCTGTTTCAGGTAGGATGGTAAATTTGGTTCCTGTAACTGCACTCTGTGCTGGAAGTGGACACTCGTCCAAGTTCCTCTGGAGCTCAGCTGCTCTGACGCTTAAGTCGAGGCCTGACCCTCAGCACTCTGCACTTTGGCTGCAGAGCTGGGAGCTGCCACCAAGGGGCTGGGCTTTCCGTGGCTAGGCCAGGCTCTTGGCCTCTCATCACCCTTCCGTTGGAGCCTCACCAGAGCTGAACCACGGCCTCGATCGCGACTGTTGCTCCTGCACGTTTGAAACGCCAGGCCCTCCAGCCGCTGGTGCAGCCGTTCCTGCTGTGTGATGCCTGCTCACTACAGGGGAAAGTTTGAACCGCTGGACCCTGGCCTTGTGCCCCGGTCTGTCTGTGCCCCACCTGCAGCCAGCCAGGCAGCGAGCGAGTCTGCCTCAGTCCAGGCTGTCTTGGACCACTCCTGACTTCAACTCCCTGCCCGGGCTCTCCAAGAGGGAGACACTGAAGCAGAGTGTGCAGGATGTGCCACTGCGAGGGCTCTGGGGACGGAACATCTTGCTAGAGGCGCCCGCATCGGGCTGAGACGCCAGGCCTTTGGCTCCTGCATCGCCCAGCCCTTCGATGCCAGCCATCACGAGAAGGGGCCAGGGGCAACCCCTGGAGCCTCTGACAGCTGAAGTTGTCCCCTGCAGGCAATGGGACCAGAGTCCCTCCTGGGTAGACGATCAGGGCAGTGTGTCACGTGTGCACCACAGAGAAAAGTCGTAGGAGTGGCTACGGGACGGGAAGAGGCTAGCTAGTGTTCAGAAGAATGACCCGCTGCCCTTGCTGAGGAAGTGTAGTCCTCAGGGGGCCGGGCTCCTGGGAGAGTGAGAAGGTGGACGGACGGGCAGCAGAGAGGATGTAGTGAGCATGGTCATCTCTCTGGGGCAGAGCTGGGGTAGGGGGTTGCGGGGGGGAGCCATGGGGCCGTGATGTCCCAGAGCAAAGGTTGAATGAAAGTGGCAACCCGATGGAGAGGACAGGAAGGTGAGGTTACGGAGGTCCACGCTGTATCAGGAAGTGCGGGGCTGCCAGGCCACCACATGCCAAGCTTCTGTGGAGCGTAGGAGGGGTGGCAGGCCACCCCCTGCTGCCAGAGCCTCCCCCTGGTGGCCCAGGCAGCCCTGTCCTGCAGTCCCTCTGGTCACTTTCTCCCGGCTTCCTCCGCCCCCCAAGAGCTCCCTCTCCTGCCCGCCCCCCCCCCCCCCACCGTGTCTCCTTTAAAACTCCCCAAAGAACAGTCCTGTAGGGGACACTAGTGACCTGTGTCTGGATAGGACAGATGCCTGTGTTGACTCGGGAACACGGAGGCGTCTGAAGCTTATGGGAGGTTCCAGCTCAGGCTCAGGCTGAATGAGACCAAGGCTGTGAGCGAGTCGGGCAGTTGGATCCCTTGGACTGAGGAGGGATCTGGGCCACTTTGGGGCAGCTGGCCTCTCATATAGCCAGCTGGAGACCCTGGACGCAGGAGGCTAAGGGGACACCCTGCCCCAAACAGGAAGGGGGCAGGGCCCAGTCATACCTCTGGTGCCCCCAGGTAGGGCTGGACGGACTCAGAGCACGAGGCTGGGGCTCCATCACACAACAGCCAGGCCGCCTGCTCTCCCGTCTTTGTTTAGCTCCTAAGAGAAGAGTGGCGCTTTGCGATGGGGGGAGGGCAAAAAGGAAACCAGGCTGGCCGTGAACTGGCCTTAGGTGGTGGTGGTGACAGTCACATGGTCTGACTCTCTACACTTTTGTGCATGTCTGATATTTTCTATAATAAGATGTAAAAAAAAAAAAAAAAAACAAAAACCCCCCCCGAAAACCCTGAATTTACATTTTCATTGTTTAATTTGCATGACTTTTCTGGCGAGGCCTCATTTCTTGTGTAGTAAATCTCCTGTTAACCCCTTGGGAGTACCAGCATTCCTGCTCTGTACAAGTTCACCTAATACTACTTGTTCCTACTATCAGAATAGTAACCATTGCTGAATTTACTGCACTCATTTTCTACTACCTTGATGTTCACCCTTTGTTTTTCCTGGTCTTTTTCAGGTAGCCGGTTTCAGTTGCCTCGTGGTCTGGCCTTCCTGCTGCGGCTCAGACCTCCCACCCCAGCAGGTCCGCCTCAAGCCCTTGTTCCAATGAGCCCCTCCCAGCACACATCACTTGTTTAGGAGTAAAGCCCCCCAGTCCTGACACCCTCCCCCGGGGCCAGGCTCCAGCATCCCCCCACGCCCTCAGCCCCATCACTCAGCCCTTGCTCTCCCCTGACCGCGGCCCCTCCTCCCTGCTCCCTTCCCGCCAGCCTTCTCCGGGGCTGCTTTTTCCTCTCCCCGCCTCACCCCCAGGCCTGGAAGTGCCACGACCCCTCTCCCTGCTGCAGCCTGCAGCCCCTTCCCCCTGCTCCCCCCAAGAGTCCTGGCTGACGCGTCCATCGCCCGTCGGCCGCACCCACCCCCCACCCCAGCCCTTGCCGAGGCGTCGCTGCACCGCTGCATCAGGCCTGAACTCCCGTGCGCCACCCTTCAGCTCCCTGCCCCTCGGTGTTGACCTCTTCTTCCTGCCAGTGACCTCATCCTCTGCCTCAACGACGCCCTGGACCCTGTCACCTCCAGTAACCCCCCCAACCCCGCCCCGGCATCTCGGTTCAACACCCGGTTCCCTGCCCATCACCCCTCCCAGCTCACTGCTGCCTCCAGCGCCCCAGAACCCCAGGATGACGTGTCGTCACCCTCTTCTCATCTGGTTTAGATTCCACAATCACTGCCACCCCTCCCTTGCACGCCCCTTGATTCACATGCCTCTCTCAGTAGCTCACCTGGATAAACTCGACCCCTCTGCTTACCCTCACTGGCCTCCCTGCCGTTCCTGAAAGACACAGAATCCCATCGCCTCTGGAGTAGAGGCCAAAGCCCATAACCACCTCACAGGCTTAGTCTCTGCCCCCTTCCTCTCCTTCTTCAACTTGTTACTGCTCTCCCTCATGCACCTGCCCTTCTCTGGCCTAGGGTTTCTGCCCACACTCCTCCCACTGTGGCCTCAGGACCTTTGCACGGGTTGTTTCCCCCAGTACTGTTCGGTCTCAGTAGCCCTCCACTGCTTGTCTCCTCCCAGTCTTTCCCGTGCCTGCTCTCATCGTCCAAGCTTTCACTGGTTCGCCTCTGTTTCCTGGGCTGGACTGTGGGCTCTAGGAGCACAGAGATCAGTGTCTGCTGCCCCTGCTTCAGAGCACAGATTGATGTTCAATATAGGTTAGGGGGGTGAAGGCAGAACTGGTTCCAGATACGCCCACTGGGGCAGAGAGTAGGGCAGAGGGGGTGAGACGGTGACCACGGGCCCAGGGGTGGGCACACACAGGGCTCCTGGCTCTGCTGGGGGCACGGTGCTGGGGATACAGCACTGGGGGTCCCCGCTTAAAGTCTGGCTCTTCAGTAACATGCGACCTGCCAGGCCTGGAAGTGGCACACACGGAAGCAGAGGAAGGTGGCAGAACATAGAACCAACACCAGATCCTTCCCATTTGACATGGATAAGGGGCTGGGCCCAGCTGTTGCAGTGTGAACCTGGGCAGGGTGGGGCTGGTGGACAGAGACCCTGAGGCCCAGAGGCTCCTCGGGGTATGGTCCCTGCGTGGGCCTCGAGTGCCACAGTGCCCCGCAACCCACTGGGTCCGCCGGAGGCCAAAGTGGCCTTGCCTTGGGACCCACGCCCCTCTCCTGCAACAAAGCCCCCTATACCTCAGCTCTCGGCGGGAGAGACTCAAGGTGGCCTCCGGTGCAAGGGGGCTGAAACTTCCCAAAGGGGTTAGTACCTCCAGCTGTCCTTTCCCAGCCTCTCCTAGCTGGACCCCACCATGGGGCACAGTTGTTAGGGGAAACACTGACTGAAACCGCCTGCCCTGGCCAGGCAAAGACAATAACAGTTTGCATGAGTTATTTTACGACAGGAGATCCTGGTAAGGAACATGGAACTAACAAGCCACCACTAACCGGAAGAATACAGGAAAGGTCAAAAGGAGACACCAGTCCACGTGTCCTACCTACCTCCCAGAATCCTCCTCGCTGGAACCCATCCTGGCTAAGCGGTTGCATGTGCCACCAGAAAGTTCCCTGAGTCAGAATGATCGGCCAGAAACGACCCAGAAAGTAACCCCATCACCATAAAGCCCAAGACTGCGAGCCACGCAGCAGGGCAGTCCTCCTGGGGTCCCTAACCCTCCTCCTCTCCGCCTGGGCACCCCTTCCCAATAAAGTCGCTTGCTCTGTCAGCACGTGTGTCTCCTCGGACAGTTCATTTCTGAGTGTTAGACAGGAGCCCACTCTCAGGCCCTGGGAGGGGTCCCCCTTCCTGCAACAAATGGCAACTCTGGTGGGATCCCTTCTTTGCTACGACTGACATCCTGACCACTCGGGGTACTCGGGGACCAGCTCGACCGCAGATGGACCAGACCCAGCGGCCGCAACTGGGACCCTTTTGTTCCTGGTCTCCTCCTGAGGCGGACGACTGGCCAGAGTGCTCCGACCGGGTAAGGAGCAACAGACTTTATTGACCTCTTCCCTACCCGCTCTCTTTCCTCTTTCAACCCCTCCTATCCTACCCTTTTTTCTTCCGTCCTGGTCCTGGACGCGGGAGTCTGGTTGAAGGGCCGCAGCCTGACCTGATGGTCGGAGCCTGATCACCTCCAGTGAGCAGAGAACTCGAATTCTGGCTCTGGTGTGGTCTGGTCTCTGGTTTCTGGTAGGGCCAAGTTCCCGTCCTCCCTTCCTGGAAGCCCAGGGAAAAGTCCCGTAATGGTTGGACGTCTGCAGGTGGCCGGAGACGTCTGTAAGGCCACCCCTTTTGTCCCCCCTCCTTCCCCTCATCTTTTAGCCTGGCCTCCTCTCCTCCCTTTGAAATCTTTGAAGACCTGAGATATTTCTATTTACTCTGTTAGTACTCGGATCTGAAGTTCTGTGTCTCCATAGGAGGTTTTCTGAGAGTCTTCAATCTTGTATTTAAGGGAGTGTCTGATTAGGATGGCCGGGCCTGTGTGTGTGTTTTTTTTTGTTTTTTTTTTTGTGGTATGTGGGCCTCTCACTGTTGTGGCCTCTCCCGTTGCAGAGCACAGGCTCCGGACGCGCAGGCTCAGCGGCCGTGGCTCACGGGCCCAGCCGCTCCGCGGCACGCGGGATCCTCCCGGACCGGGGCACGAACCCGCAGCCCCCGCATCGGCAGGCGGACTCCCAACCACTGAGCCACCAGGGAAGCCCAAGTAAAAGAATTTTAAATGTAAGTGGGAGCAAAACTTGAATTTGGCTTTTCTCTCTCTTAAGAGGACAAGATTTCTTAAAATGTTGAACTGAGTTTGATAACAGATTTCAAGTTTCTTTACCTTTTAAGTGATCTGTTCTGTATTTGCCTTTGAAGTCTTTATTGTTACTTTGGCTAAGTGAATAACTATTGTTTCACAGTGACCTTTCATCCTTCGTGACTGAGTGTTCTAAACCCTTTTTAATTTTTTTTGACAAAACTTCCTAAATCAAATTCTAATGAAGTCCTTTTTTTACCTCTAGCTAACTTTGGGATGCTTCAAAGGGCCCTTGAAACATCCCAAAGAAAAATATTAAACTAAGTTCACCTGGTATGTTAAGTTACATGGGAAGTATTGTCAAATGAGTAATAAATCTTCTTAGGTTATATTGTATGGTAAATGTTACTAATATAGATATCCTAGACATTATAGGCAGTTCCTAAAATTCTGACATGTCCTGGTAAAATGTTATCAGTCATAATGCTAGTTATTATCTTAAAGTGTTGTATGTCACAGCAGTAATCAAGTTTCTTTGTCAATTGTATTGTAATCAGATTTAAACGTGCCTTCTTAAGTCTTTTGTCATTATAGACAGTTATGGTTTCACTCGAATGCCTTTGCAGAAATGCTTCCTCTTCAAGAAGATTTATAGAAAGGACTTTTGGATAAATACAGGTTTCTGACTTTCAGACCATAATGCTGAACTGGGTAACAAACTGAAGAATTCTAATGAAAAACCTGATGGCTTCATAAAGTTGTTAACAAAAAGGGTTAGTTACATAGGACTGAGTGAACTGGTGAATACGGTTATAATTTTTATGGTTTCTATCTGAAAAATTACTGGTTTAAATCTGTGTTTTCCAGGTATACAGAAACTTTCCCCTCAAACTCATTGACTTACAGAAATTTGGTAAATTATACTCTTGTAAGCAGAATTGAAACATTATCTTTTTCTATCTGCTCCCTCCAGAGACTGGAAACTCTTAGGTTCCCAGCAGTTTTGTCAGATAAATTAGGAAGGCTACCTCACTAGCAGGGACAGAAATCCCAAGGTATTTTGGAGACCTCGAAAAGGGAGGAATTCACCTATATTTGTTAGGCAAAAATCTGTGATAAGCCCTTGGCATGACTTTCCTAGCCCTGAGAGGTCTTTTAAAAGTCCAGTCTGAGACTCCTTATAAAAATTTCAGCAAGTCTATATGATCAGTTACAGTTATATAAGTCATCAGGCCAAGTACTGAGACCAGACTTATTCTGCAAACAAATTAGTCTTAATTTGGTTACATTTGGTAGAAAAGAGGGTAATTTTAGAGAGAAAAAGATTATGTTTCAATGAATGTTAAATCTCACTTTTGTTAATGGAGATCTGTATTTACTAAGAGTCACCTCCCAGATAGTTCTTTGCTGTTATGTTATATTAATGTAAAATTTAATTGAAGGACACTCTAAGTTTGTTTCTGAAGCATATCTCAGTAATCTATCTTTGGATGAAGATCAGATGCACCACAACCTGCAACTGGGGGATTATGCATACCGGAAAAGACATAATTTAAAAAACTATCTCCAACCTGGACGGAAGGACGCTTATCAGGTACTCTTAACTAGCTCATGCACAGTGAAACTGAAGGGAATTGACTCGGATTAATTTCCACTCATAAAGGGTCCCTGCACTGGACTGGCCTATAGAGAGGACGGCTGACCTCAAACCCACCTTAAGGGGCTTCCCTGGTGGCGCAGTGGTTGAGAATCCGCCTGCCAATGCAAGGGACACGGGTTCGAGCCCTGGTGCAGGAAGATCCCACATGCCGCGGAGCAACTAAGCTCATGAGCCACAAGTACTGAGCCCGCGTGTCACAGCTGCTGAAGCCCGTGCGCCTAGAGCCCGTGCTCTGCAACAAAGAGAAGCCACGGCAATGAGAAGCCCACGCGCCGCAACAAAGGGTAGCCCCTGGCCGCCACAACTAGAGAAAGCCCGCGTGCAGCAATGGAGACCCAACGCGGTAAAAGGAAATAAATAAATAAATTTTAAAAAGAAAAAAAAAACTCACCTGAAAACAATGCTCAGAGGAGAAACTACACTCACACTAGGACAAGAAGACGACAACATCAGAAGTAGACAGATTGCCCAAGATCCTCGACCTGACTCATACAATCATTTCTAATGTTTTCCTGACTTCTTGCATATGAATCAAATGTTCTCCTATCACGGGCACGATCCTATGCTAGTTTTAAAAATCAGTCCAATTGTTGGGTTTGTGACCAGTTACCTGTGTCTAGTACTTCTGGGTTACCTTGGTGAATTTCTCCACTCCAAGGCCCATTGGTTGGCCCTGAGGAAATTTATTTTTAAAACATTTTTAAATAAATAAATAAATTTAATTTATTATTTTTTTAATTTTTAAAAATTTATTTTATTTTATTTTTATTTATTTTTATTTTTGGCTGCATTGGGTCTTCGTTGCTGTGTGCGGGCTTTTCTCTGGTGGTGGTGAGCAGGGGCTACTCTTTGTTGCGGTGCACAGGCTTTTCATTGCAGTGGCTTCTCTTGTTGCAGAGCACAGGCTCTAGGTGCGTGTGCTTCAGTAGTTGTGGCACAGGGGCTCAGCAGTTGTGGCCTGTGGGCTCTAGAGTGCAGGCTCAGTAGCTCAGTAGTTGTGGCGCATGGGCTTATTCGCTCTACGGCATGTGGGATCTTCCCAGACCAGGGCTCGAACCCATGTCCCCTGAACTGGCAGGCGGATTCTTAACCACTGCGCCACCAGGGAAACCTGGAAATTTACTTTAAGAGAAAAATTATAGTCACGTTCAGGTAACTATTGATATTACTAGGTAGAATCCCTTCACCTGGCCAATTAATAATGCCTGCTCTGACCCTGGCCATAAACACGAGTTTTCTTCTGTTACTCAAGCTCATTCAGAGCAACAAGCAGAGTTTCCGCCAAGGAATGAGACCTCCCGCAATCATGGGCTGGATTTATGTAGTTAACACCAGGCTGTGGTAAGTTAAGTTAGAGGCTCCTCTATGTTGGGAACACTTAAATCATACTAAGGATAATCAGTCTAGTAACACTAGGAAACTGGCCTGGGGCCTTATGGACAACGCCAGTATATAGCTTCCCTTAAAGATAAGGATTGGTACAGAACAGACTAAGTCAGACGAACCGGGATATGCTGGGCTGCACCTAATGGAAGTTCTTGACTTATATTCTTGCTTATGAGCTTACTAATCTGCTAGCTATATAATTTGTTTATATTGCCTGTTTTACAAAATTGTTGTTTCTTGCATTACCAAATGTGTGACTGAGCCTCTGACAGAATGATAATATATAGTTCCACATAAGATCAACGACGGCAATAGTGCAAGTCTGGATATGGGAAGAAGCAGCAAGCGGGAATATTGTCCTGCACCATAAGAGACTAGACTAGACAGGTAGTCCGGAGGCTTTTGGGCTACTCGTAAGGCCTAGTCCAATAATAGCGGCACACTGAGTGGCCTGTCAGTGAAATCTTCACCTGACCTGGGAATACGCATTCCTAGCACCGTGGGATGAAATGGTCATGAAATGCCCCCCAAACCATGCTGAAATTTACGACCCTGAAGGGGATCTGCCAACTGAAAATTGCCGTCTGCCTCTGCAAGGATTAAGTCAATGGCCACTACAGCCACTGAGCTTCAACACCCCCTGAAAGGAATTCGGGGTGGAGATCAGGAATGAGGCACTCTGTGCTCTGAGAAAACCTGGCAGGACAGGCCTTCAGATAGTGAGATATTTTCAGGAGAAGATTTTATGAGTCCAAACTCTTGCATCTTCTCATACCTAGAGAAACACTAACATCATTAATGGTGACACCTGCTTTGGCTATGAAGGAGAAAATTACAATTAAAAGTCAAAATGGATTTAAAAAAAAAAGTCAAAATGGAGTAGCTATGGTTCAGACATCCAAGGAAATAACTAGGTGACACTATGGGTGTGATTTCAGAAGTCCTTGTATTGCTGAAAGTCACACACCCTGCAGCCCGCACCCCAAACTTTGATCAGGTGGAGACAGACTTTTACTCTATGAGGCAACACTACGCCCCCTCTCAGCAGGAAGTAGTTACAGAAGAAAGAGACCTCTGCCCCAATTCCCAAGAAGTCTCTTCAGTACGAAGTCTCTCAAGGGGGAGTTGTTAGGGGAAACACTGACTGAAACCGCCTGCCCTGGCCAGGCAAAGACAGTAACAATTTGCATGAGTTATTTTACGACAGGAGATCCTGGTAAGGAACACGGAACTAACAAGCCACCACCAACCGGAAGAATACAGGAAAAGTCAAAAGGAGAGAGGAGACGCCAGAATCCTCCTCGCTGGAACCCATCCTGGCTGAGCGGTTGCATGTGCCACCAGAAAGTTCCCCGAGTCAGAATGATCGGCCAGAAACAACCCAGAAAGTAACCCCATCACCATAAAGCCCAAGACTGCGAGCCACGCGGCAGAGCAGTCCTCCTGGGGTCCCTTACCCTCCTCCTCTCCGCCTGGGCGCCCCTTCCCAATAAAGTCTCTTGCTCTGTCAGCACATGTGTCTCCTCGGACAGTTCATTTCTGAGTATTAGACAAGAGCCCGCTCTCAGGCCCTGGGAGGGGTCCCCCTTCCTGCAACACAGTGACCTCGACCTCAGGGTGCTTGAAAGGAGGTGGGGTGGAGAGGACTAAGTAATTGCTTCCGAGCCGCATGTGTGCTCCACAACCTGGCCTTTTCGGACTGATGGCCAAGGCCTAGGCCCAGCTGCCCCTCCCCGCTGGGCGCCCCGAGGGGCTGCAGGCTCTACCCCGAACGAGTGCGAGCGCGAGGGCGGCCTAAATGATCCCCTTGGGAGCGCCCGGGCCGTAGGACACATGTGTCGGTGCTCTGACGCCCGGTCGGTCAAGAGGGTTGGGAGCCTCGGGGACGGGGAAATTGACAGACAGGCAGGGTCTGGGACAGCGAGCCAGGAATGGAAGAATCGAGAAGCTGGATGAAGGAACAGAAATGAGGGAAAAGCGAAGGGCGATGGAGGAATGGGACTGAGGAAACAGGTGCAGAGGGAGGGACAAAGGACAGGGTAGGGGAGTGGAAGAATGAGGGAAGGGGTGGAGGAGCAAAAGTACACGGACAGAGCGACAGGGCCACTGGGATAACGGAGGGGGACAGGGACGTGGTCCGAGAGCAGTACTGGGGCGGACTGTTCGGGAGGCGGGGAACCCAGGGTGAAGGGAGTGCGCCTGGCCCGTCCCGCTGGCGCCCCGAGGGTTAGCCCGGTAATTAGGCCTCGGTCCAGATGGGCCCCCCAGTCCCGCAATCAAAATGCTAATTGGGCCCGTGCCTCCGGCTGCGCCTCTGCCTGGCCCCCCTGGGAGGGGGCAGGGACGAGTGGCTCGGCCGAGGGGGATCCCCGTCCCCGCCCCCACTGCGGGGCCCGCCGGCTGCGGCTCTGCGATAAGGGGCCAGCCGCGCCCCGCCCCCGCCCCTTGGGAGCAACTGCCACGCAAGATGAATATCCCGCCACTGCCGCGGCCTGGACCGCCGCCACAAAGCGGGCCTGTGGTCTCCGCCGCGCCCCCGCGCCGGGCCGGCTCGCTCACAGCCACGCTCACTCGGCTCCTGGGCTGAGATGCGGGAGGAACCGGAGAGCCGGGCAGGCGGCGGGGCGCTGAGCTCAGCGCGCCCGGCACGCCCCCGAACGCGCGCCCCCGGTGCGGCCCTCCCGCCGCGCGCTCCCGGCAGGTGTCCGCGGGACCGCCGTGCCGCCCCGCACAAGGTCACCGCTCTCTGCGCCGGGTGCGCACGCGCTCCCGGCTCGGACGCGCCCGGATACTCCCGGAGCCACCCCTGCAACCTTGGTCCTCAGGGACGGAGGGCTGCGTTGGGGAGCGCTCGGAGCGTGGAGACCCGAACCTCCGGGCGGGGGAGGGTGAGGGGACAATGGCGGCGCCGGGCCCTAATTGGGGACATATGTCCTCGCGCGCGGCCATTGTGCGGCCCGGAACTCCCCGCCCCCCCGCGCCAGCCATTGGCTGCTGGGCCTGACGTCATGGGGGCTGCAAACTCGGGGCGGGCGGCCGGGGGAAGGGTTATCCGCCTGGTTGCGGGGCCGCGTGGGGGAGCTGCAGGCGCGCGGGAGGGCGGAAAACCACCAGTGAAACCGAATTTCTGGAGCAAGGGCAAAGCAGCCCCTCTCCCCCTTCACATCCCGCTCGGTGCGTCGCCGCTGCGCTCGACCTCCGGCCCTTGGGAGGAAGGCGGGGGTGGAGGAGGCCTCTCCAGCGGGCGCGGGGTCAGCCCGGGTGACCGAGTGGCAGGGAGCCACTGCGGCACAGGGCGAGCGCAGCACTTCCACACTGCACTTTCGCTGCCTCAGCATTCGCTCCTTCGCCTCCCGCCTCCCCCACCTGCCCCCGCAGATCCCTCGCCTCCACACCCGAGAGTTAGACTGGCCGGACCATTCTGGGGTCCGCCCTGCGTTCCTCCCCCAAAGATCCCAAGTCCGGGCTCGTGGGTCCCAGGCCTGTTTCCACCTCTCCCCCCACGCCCCACAATGCCGCGGACAGCTGGGCCTCCGTTCCTGGAGTCTCTCGGGGGAACTCCACACAAGCCGGGCCGCGGCATCCCCAAGACCCCTCCCAGGAGATCCTGGCGGGGGCCCGGCCCAGCGCAGCCATTTCCGCCGTCCTCTCCCCCACTCCTCCCACCCCCTCCCTCAGCTCCTGGGCTTTAAAAGCCGGAGGCTGGGCCGGGCCGCAGGCAGAGGCGGCCGCGGGTGCAGGAGGCCGGGCCCAGGAGCTGTCGAGGGCCGAGCCCCGCCCCCGGAGCCCCCGTCCCTCCCTCCCACCTTCCCTCGGCCCGCCCTCCCAGCGCACCCCTCCCCCCGAGGACCCCCGCCCGCCGCCCGCCGCCCGCCGCCCGCCGCCGCCGCCGCCGCCGCTCGCTCCGGCTGCAGAACAATAAAGCAAGCCTCCCAGAGACCCCCTTCCGAGGACCCCCGCCCGGCGGCCGAGCCCCCGCGGCCCGCCCCTCGCAGCTCGCGCCGGCTTTACCCGCCCGGTCGCTGGCCGAGGTGCTGGCCGGGCCGGCGCTGGCCGCGGTGCTGAAGCTGCCGGC